>NC_080406.1:14231779-14544637 GCF_030265065.1 Corythoichthys intestinalis | reverse complement strand
GCCATACAAATGGGGATACAAATTTTTTGTGCTTTGCGACACAAGAGGTCTGGTGCACTCATTTGATGTATTCACAGGGAAAATAGATCCGATACCGAGCCAACCAGACATTGGAGCCAGTGGTAACATTGTGCCGAATGCCCAAAATGCGCAGCAACGTTGCAAACTCCCAAATTGTAAGGGGCAGAGCGTTTTCAAATGTGAAAAGTGCAATGTACATCTGTGCTTAAACAGAAACAATAATTGTTTTTCTGAATTTCGCAAGCAGTGAAAAAAGATGTATCAATAAAAGTGTGTTCAGACCTGAGATGGGAACATGTGCCTTTTTTGCCATTTGTTTTACTTAATTGCCTGTTGTCGCTAATCGGCATCATACCTAAATGTATGCCTATTTTATGGGCTATATTCAAATGATCACTTTCAACTTAATTTAGCATCTATTTGAAGGTAAAAACACACCCAAAACATTTTTTTAATTATTGGAAATAAATTTAGGCATTAAGGGGTTAAAAGTTCAAAATATATGAGTGAAAAAATTTTAGTCTTTTTTACAAAATACAAGACCGATTAATGATTCTAAGCTAAAAATGACAGACATTTCGAATAATAAATACAATTACTTACCTTCTTTTTAGGGCTAGGTTGAAACAAAAATGGTTGCGCGACGTCTGTAAACTGGGGTTTCCAGGGTAAAACGGACAAATTTAACATAAGGGATTATTGTGCCGTAAATCTCCTATGGCAGCATATTGTTCTGTCAAACACTACAGTTTTTTAGGCTTAAAATACAGCTGTTTACTTTAAAGAGTGTTCTTTTCTGTGTTTTCCGCCATATACAGTGGGGAGAACAAGTATTTGATACACTGCCAATAGGTTTTCCCATTGTCAGTGTATCAAATACTTGTTCTCCCCACTGTATATATATGTGTTAATAAAATGGCCCCAATAACGCTTGAAAATGTTTTTTGGTCCTCTGTACATGGCTCATTAGACCCTGTTGTTTGTTTGCATAGAAAAACTTTTGATTGGCCTGTGATGTAAACACAAAACAAACCTATCTGACCTCCGGTGTCAGAATACACCAGCCAACACTGCCACACACCAGTGTATGCTCATATAGACAACAAGCTCGAGACAAGTTTAGCATCCTTTCCAAAGACTGCCCTATATGATATATATATACACAGTATATCTTAAAATACCTAAGTACTTCAAGTCTGCCTCCTTCATTCCCCAGTTCATTGCACTCCAGCCTCTCCTTCGTTGCGTCTGGCAGCCCAGACAGTAGCACATTTGCGTTTTTATTAATTCATAGTAAAGTCGCTTCAAGTCTGCATGAGCATTTTAGTTCGTGCAACTTTTTTTTCCCTCCCTGAAGTATCTTCGCCTTTGACCGCTCTTCCTTTTCTTCATTCTTCATTTCTTTGTGGTCACAGTGGAAACATAAAAAACCCCAATGCTTTATTGCAAAAACATACATAAAAAATAGTAGTACTGATGTCCAAAATGTGCTTAAGATTAAAGTTGTAGATATGTATGACTGAAGGACTTTTAATGGGTTTTTACTAGTTTGTACATGGGTGAGCAATCACAGCAATGAATTGAGATAATAAGCACTTAAATCCTGTAATATTTTGATTTCTCAGGGTAAAAAGTGGTAGATGTTTATTGCCGCGACCATAACTGCGGCTCGTAGACGTTTCGAATAGAGCCATCATACCTTACCATACACCTTTTGAACAGTTAATTCATTCGCAAATGTCTTTGGCGGAAAACACTCGGGTGACTTGAAGTTCCGCTCTGAGACCCCCAATTTGGCCAAATTTTAAAATTGTCCGATATGCATGTGTGATACATCATTGGAAAAGCTTAAAATCTCAATTTTGTGGGGGAAGAAAAATTTTGAACAGGCGGGCATTTTAAAAAATATATATGTTTTTTAAACAGCAAAACTGGAGGTGAGAGCACACGAGAGCAGAATTACAGATGCCATGACTTTAACGAGATATTAACGCGTACTTACCTTGTTTCGACCCAAAAACTCCATGTCGCATGTATTACTGAGTGTCAAGACACAGCTGTGAATGGCCACAACTGGATTTTGTGGGTGAAACATGGTAATATAACAAGGGTCGTGATGCAGAAATCGCAGACATCCAGGAGTGGTCGAGATTTTCTTTTTCATATATTTATCCTTTTAAACCTTTTTTTTCTTTCAATTTTTCTTTGTTTGGATCGATTAATTATCATCTAACATATCGAGAAAAAAGATGCGACAGTAACAAAAAAAAAAAATACAACTAAGCGATAGTTATGAGGTAGATATCTGTGACATTTTACAGACACCATTTTTTTCATTGTGACATAATTTGTTTAAAGGTTTAAAATATGCGAGTGAAAACGAAATATTAGACATCAATTAATGATTCTAAGCTAAAAATGAGAGACATTTTGAATAATAAATATAATTGATAACCTTCGTTTTATGGCTGGGTTGGAACAAAAGCGGTTGCGCGACGTCTGTAAACGGGGGTTTCCAGGGTAAAACGCAGATTAAAAATAGTTTCGAAACACAGACAAGACTGAAAAAGCAATTTCTGCTCTAGCACTCCTCTTTAAAAGAAACTGCTGTATTTTAAGCCAAAACAACTGCTGTTTTTGATAGAATAATATGTCTATATGCTACCATTAGCCCGCGAACTATTTTTAATTTGTCCGTTTTATCCTGAAAACCCCCGTTTACAGACGTCGCGCAACTGCTTTTGTTTCAACCCAGCCATAAAACGAAGGTAATTAATTATATTTATTATTCAAAATGTCGTTTTTAGCTTAGAATCATTAATTGATGTCTCATATTTCGTTCAAAAAAAAAAAAAAAAAAAACACTTAAAAAAATTATTCATTCACATACTTAAACTTTTAAACAAATTATGTCACAACGAATAAAATGGTGTCTGTAAAAAAGTCACGGATATCTACCTCATAACTATCGCTTAATTGTATTTTTTGTTGTTGTTATTGTCCCATTTTACGTTTAAAAGGGTAAATAGATGAAAAAGAAAATCTCGACCACTCCTTGATGTCTGCAATTTCTGCATCGCGATGCCTGTTATATTACCATGTTTTACCTATAAAATCCCCCCAAAATCCAGCTGTGGCCATTCACAGCTGTGTCTTGGCACTCAGTGATACATGGATGGATCGTAACAAGGTAAGTACGCGATAATATCTCGTTAAAGTCATGGCGTCTGTATTTCTGCTCTTGCGTGCTCTCACCTCCATATAGGGTTTTGCTGTTTAAAAAACTTTTTTTTTTTTTTTTTAAATGCCCTCCAGTCCAAATGTTTTGTTTCCCCACAAAGTTGAGATTTTAAGCTTTCCAATGATGCATCACACATGCATATCGGACAATTTTGAAAGTTGGCCAAATTGGGGGTCTCAGAGCGGAACTTCAAGTCACCTGAGTGTTTTCCGCCATATGTTGTTTCAAGAATTCTTTCCCGAGCTAAGAAACCTCTGCGTTCAATGAATTTACGTGACCTTCTGTGTTTGATACCATTGTGTCAAAGAGTCAAGCGGATCATCATTTGCTGAGCTGGTTCTGTTACTGGGTTTGTTTTGGTAAAAACATCCTGGATGGGCGGTGAGTGTCAGTGTCAAAGGTTAGAGTTCGGAGTAAAACTATATGAGTGGCCTGAGGGCGACTGACAAAGACAGATGGCGCTTTGCTGTGAGAACCGTATAGAAAAAGGAACCTGGTAGAAAAACTCAATGATACAAATAATGTGCTGTGTTTTTCTTGTACTCTTAAACTTGCAGAAGGCAATGCTTAAACAACTGGTAGTGCATTAAACGAGAGTGACCCGTCAGTACTGTTGGATTGTTCCCATCAGGAATGTGACTAGCCGGACTACAAACTATTCCCAATAACCATAGATTCCACCATCAGTTGACAAACGAGCTCTCACAGACATTGCGCCACGCCTTCCCTTAGGGCGCCGACCCAGGCAGAATGTTGAGTTGGCTTTTGTTGTGATAGCTCAAACACATGCTGTGTTCTAATAACGGATTTAGGTGGAAATAGGACGAAGGTTTTACTGCATACAAGCAGGCAGGAGTGTCTCGAGAGTGATTTGGTTGAAGATTCAAGGTAATTATTATATTAAAATAGCCCCATGCATGCCCTTTCTAACATTGTGAAAGAAAACAATGGATAAAACTAGCACTGCAAGCAGGACTCAACGGGCCCTCGGGAGTCCTATGTCGATTCCTCCAATATCTTTTCGGTGATTTTTGGGGGGGGGCTCATTAGGTTTTTTTTCCCTTCCAGGAGGAGTCGGTCTCGTAAAAAAGGCCATTTTCTGTTCCCAGCAGGGGGTGCCAGGCCTAATGGATGATATTTCAATGAAGTCGAGTTCAGGCTGGGATACATCACGTACATGCCAAATATGAAAAAGATTGAACGTTGTATGGCGGAGTTATTAGTTATTTTCTGAATTTGGTGTTGTGTATCGGGGAGTTATTAGTCATTTTCTGAATTTGGTGTTTTGTCAAAAAAATGTACGACTTTGGCACCCGATCGACTTTGGCACGATGAAAAATACATCGTATCTTTTTTTCTCCTACAGATGAAGTAGCAGAGTGTGAAGCAACAGCCTTAATGAGTCAAAGCAGTTCTTCACTGCTGTCATCAGATGAACCAATTTATCCCTAATATATTTCATTGAAAAGTACATATTATTTTTTTCTCCCACAGAAGTAGTTTTATCCCAAATATATGTCATTGTCATAGTATTTTTTTTCTCCCACAGAAGTACTTTTATCCCTAATATATGTCATTGAAAAGTACATAGTATTTTTTTTCTCCCACAGAAGAAGTAGCAGAGTGTGAACCCTAAACCCTAACCCTAACACACACAAAAAACGCCCCGCACAGGTCAGCCCGTGAATGAAAACTCACCATTTTGATATGTGCAAATTTTAGTGATTTTTCGAGCATGTTCAGATCTTCAAATTGGCCATTTTCATTTGCCCTGAAGAAGCGCTAACCATAACCCTAAACCCTAACCCTAATCACCAAATAAGCCCAACTTTGGTGCTCCGCCCAGGTCAGGCCCGTGAATGAAAACTCACCATTTTGATAGCTTAACATCTCATATGTCTCATGAAGAGTCTCACCAATTTTGAGGAGGATCCAACTAACTGCCTCGGCGCAATGGTCTCAAACGTGCACCCTGGTTTTCGACAAAAATGGCATGTTTTTCAATATTCAATCCAAAATACCCGATTTCCTATTGGGTTTGGAATATGGGTGCAAGAGACTTTTTGAAGCATTTTGGCCCAAGGTATCGACCAAATTTCATCGCTCTACGTTGAAAAAACCTAAATGGAGAGGCCTTTTTTTAAAATTCCAGGGGGCGCCACTGAGCCATTTTTTGACATTTTATCACAACGTTGCCAAATTATCAAAATTTTCGCGAATCCGCATGTTTGTGCAAATTTTGGTGAGTTTTTGAGCATGTTAAGACCTCCAAATGGGCCGTTATCATTTGCCATGAAAAAAGAATAATAATAATCCTTAGCATAACAATAGGGCCTTCGCACCATGTTGTTATGAAAATCATGTGATGCTTCTATAATTTGTGTAATTAACAGTACCTGTTACTTACCTGTGGCACATAACAGGTGGTGGCAATAACTAAATCACACTTGCAGCCAGTTAAAATGGATTAAAGTTTACTCAACCTCTGTCCTGTGGCCGTGTGTACCACATTGAGCATGGAGAAAGACGACAAAGAACTCTCTGAGGACTTGAGAAGCAAAATTGTGAGGAAGCATGGGCAATATCAAAGCAAGTCCATCTCCAAAGACCTGAATATTCCTGTGTCTACCGTGCACAGTTTCATCAATAAGTGTAAAGCCCATGGCACTGTGGCTAACCTCCCGAGATGTGGACGGAAAAGAAAAATTGACAAGAGATTTCAACAAAAGATTGTGTGCTTCGAAGGCTTTATGAACAAGAGCTCTCGGGTACAAAATGATGTGACCCAGCCAGGAGCTGTAATCACCCAGAAGTACGAAAAAGTACAATAGAGGCTGGACATTTATACTGTTGAAAGGGCGGTGCCGAAGCCCACCGTGAAACGAAACTTACTAAGAAACTAAACTCATCATCTCACAAACCTGGGTATTTTTCCATACAAAAATATCTTTGAGCTGAGACCTTGAGCACTAGTCCCGGCTAGAACGATGATAAGAAACCAAAGTCCTCCCTTATATTCATTCAGGGCATATTGATAAACATACAGTGCCTTGCAAAAGTATTCGGCCCCCTTGAACCTTGCAACCTTTCGCCACATTTCAGGCTTCAAACATAAAGATATAAAATTTTAATTTTTTGTCAAGAATCAACAACAAGTGGGACACAATCGTGAAGTGGAACAAAATTTATTGGATAATTTAAACTTTTTTAACAAATAAAAAACTGAAAAGTGGGGCGTGCAATATTATTCGGCCCCCTTGCGTTAATACTTTGTAGCGCCACCTTTTGCTCCAATTACAGCTGCAAGTCGCTTGGGGTATGTTTCTATCAGTTTTGCACATCGAGAGACTGATATTCTTGCCCATTCTTCCTTGCAAAACAGCTCGAGCTCAGTGAGGTTGGATGGAGAGTGTTTGTGAACAGCAGTCTTCAGCTCTGTCCACAGATTCTCGATTGGATTCAGGTCTGGACTTTGACTTGGCCATTCTAACACCTGGATACGTTTATTTTTGAACCATTCCATTGTAGATTTGGCTTTATGTTTTGGATCATTGTCCTGTTGGAAGATAAATCTCCGTCCCAGTCTCAGGTCTTGTGCAGATACCAACAGGTTTTCTTCCAGAATGTTCCTGTATTTGGCTGCATCCATCTTCCCGTCAATTTTAACCATCTTCCCTGTCCCTGCTGAAGAAAAGCAGGCCCAAACCATGATGCTGCCACCACCATGTTTGACAGTGGGGATGGTGTGTTCAGGGTGATGAGCTGTGTTGCTTTTACGCCAAACATATCGTTTTGCATTGTGGCCAAAAAGTTCAATTTTGGTTTCATCTGACCAGAGCACCTTCTTCCACATGTTTGGTGTGTCTCCCAGGTGGCTTGTGGCAAACTTTAAACGAGACTTTTTATGGATATCTTTGAGAAATGGCTTTCTTCTTGCCACTCTTCCATAAAGGCCAGGTTTGTGCAGTGATTGTTGCCCTATGGACAGACTCTCCCACCTCAGCTGTAGATCTCTGCAGTTCATCCAGAGTGATCATGGGCCTCTTGGCTGCATCTCTGATCAGTTTTCTCCTTGTTTGAGAAGAAAGTTTGGAAGGACGGTCGGGTCTTGGTAGATTTGCAGTGGTCTGATGCTCCTTCCATTTCAATATGATGGCTTGCACAGTGCTCCTTGAGATGTTTAAAGCTTAGGAAATCTTTTTGTATCCAAATCCGGCTTTAAACTTCTCCACAACAGTATCTTGGACCTGCCTGGTGTGTTCCTTGGTTTTCATAATGCTCTCTGCACTTTAAACAGAACCCTGAGACTATGACAGAGCAGGTGCATTTATACGGAGACTTGATTACACACAGGTGGATTCTATTTATCATCATCGGTCATTTAGGACAACATTGGATCATTCAGCGATCCTCACTGAACTTCTGGAGTGAGTTTGCTGCACTGAAAGTAAAGGGGCCAAATAATATTGCACGCCCCACTTTTCAGTTTTTTATTTGTTAAAAAAGTTTAAATTATCCAATAAATGTTGTTCCACTTCACGATTGTGTCCCACTTGTTGTTGATTCTTGACAAAAAAATTTAATTTCATATCTTTATGTTTGAAGCCTGAAATGTGGCGAAAGGTTGCAAGATTCAAGGGGGCCGAATACTTTTGCAAAGCACTGTAGGAACATAACAGTCCATATTTGGGCATATTGTGATACAGTCTACAATCGTCAAGGCCATGGGAAGGCACACTCAAATAGATTAACAATGACGCTCTATGCTACAATGTTCTCATGCAAGCATAACAAAAGCATACAAAATATGATGTATAATGGTTGTGTTTTAAGCATGAATAAAATTCTCTCACTGCATCTGAATGAAAAGGGACTCTATGGTACGATACCCAGGAAGACCACACTTCTGACCCAGAGACATAAAAAAGCCAGGCTGGAGTTTGCCAAAACTTACCCGAGAAAGCCAAAAACGTTTTGGAAGAATGTTCTCTGGTCAGATGAGACAAATGTAGAGCTTTTGGGGAAAAGGTGTCAACATAGAGTTTACAGGAAAAAACAGGCCTTCAAAGAAAAGAACATGGTCCCCACAGCCAAACATGGCGGAGGTTCCCTGATGTTTTGGGGTTGCTTTGCTGCCTCTGGCACTGGACTGCTTGGCCGTGTGCATGACGTTATGAAGTCTGAAGACCACCAACAAATTTTGCAGCATAATGTAGGGCCCAGTGTGAGAAAGCCAGGTCTCCCTCAGAGGTCATGGGTCTTCCAGCAGGACAATGACCCAAAACACACTTCAAAAAGCACTAGAAAATAGTTTGAGAGAAAGCACTGGAGACTTCTAAAGTGGCCAGCAATAAATCCAGACCTGAATCCCATAGAACACCTGTGGAGAGATCTGAAGATGGCAGTTTGGAGAAGGCACCCTTCAAATCTCAAAGACCTGGAGCAGTTGGCCGAAGAAGAGTGGTCTAAAATTCCAGCAGAGCATTGTAAGAAACTGATTTAATGGATACCAGAAGCGGATGTTCGCAGTTATTTTGTCTAAAAGTTGTGCTTCCAAGTATTACGCTGAGGGTGCCAATATTTTTGTCTGGCCCATTTTTTGAGTTTTGTGTAAAATGATAATGATTGAATTCTTTTTTTCATTCTCTTTTGTGTTTTTTTTTTTCATTGCAAGCAAAATAAATGAAGATATTACTACCTTAGCATTTGTAATTGTAATCATTTTCTGGAAGAAATTGAGCATTATCTGACTGAATTGCAGGGGTACCAATACATTTGGTCAGCACTGTACATAAAATGAATGATAACTGCCCGTTTCTTGCTTTTAAACAAGAATCTACACTGTTTTACGTTCATATATATGAAAATTCCTCAATTTAAGCATTTATTCGCAAGAATTTTCAATCTTAAAATGCTCTTTGTTTCGTGACAGCCGCCATGTTGGATTACACAATACCATAACTTTGGGTTGAAATATTTCCATTAAATAAATGATAACTGCCCTTTTTTGCTTTTAACCAAGAATCTAGACTGTTTTACGTTCATATCTATAAAAATTCCGCGATTGAGGCATTTATTTGCAAAAAAATTCAACTTAAAAAGCTCTTTGTTTTGTGGCGGCTGCCATTGTTGGATTTTGTTATCTCTCCACAATGGCGGAATTCAACCTAAATTAGTTGTGATTGTGTATAAAAAAACATGCAAATTTGGCTTTTGTTGAATAAAATTAAGATGATTCTGCATGCTTTCCTCAAGTATTAAGTTTCTGATGTGAAAATTGAGTGATGTATTAGCTGTTGAAAACTTGCACTCAATTTAAAAAAAAAAAAAGTGTAAGTTACTATTTTGGGCAAAAACTTATATGTTAAATATTGCTATTGATCCTGAAAATATAAGTGATTATCTCTGCATTTGGTGATGTTTGTGCATTTAGCATAAAATTTGAGAATTTTATAGCCATTTTAAGTTTTGTTATACTTGTTTAAAAAAATAATCAGGATTTTATGAGGGAACGACTTTGAATTTTTTTATGTCGCTGCTCATGGAGACTCATATATGCCTAAGGGAGGTGCCTGCTTTGGTTTTAGGTCGCTAGCGGCTTTGGTTTTGAAAATATTTGGATTTTAAGTTTTTGAAAATAGCCCCTCTACGGATCGGCCCCAACCCCCCTGTCCCATCAACTGGTAGTGAAGTCTATGCAATAAACTTGAGCATCTAATCGTTAGTGCCCAAATGGAAGCAATCCAATGGACGAAAACAACTTTACAGAGGCAATTCTGTAGGGGCAAAAATTCAGTCCTGCTGCAGCATCCTATTGTCCAAATTGATGCACCCAAACAGAAGTGACTACCGTATTTTTCGGACTATAAGTCGCAGTTTTTTTCATAGTTTGGCTGGGGGTGTGACTTATACTCAGGAGCGACTTATGTGTGAAATTATTAAGACATAATTATATAATTTCACATGTTATTTTGGTGTTTTGGAGTGACACTGTTGGTTGGTAAACTTGTTAGCATGGTTTTAATGCTATAGTTATCTGAATAACTCTTTATAGCTATGGCCACGTTCGCGTTCTGCCTTTGGCAATGTGTGTTCAATTGTATTATTGACTTTTTTTATATTGAAATGCATGCTTTTAATTTGTGACGCTTTCACGCCCAACTGGGGGCGCACTCACACTTGTTTACGTGAAGAAGAGCGCTCACACACCAGAAGAAGGTGGACAGCTACGCAGCGTCTGAGCAGGTGAGCGAGAAAAACACGGCTGCGAACCTACGTTCATTGTTTATGCTTGTCAAATATCTCTACAGAGGCACCGCTTGTGTGTATCATCTTTTCTGTTGTTGTTGTGTGTTTTCCACCCGTGATCGGACACTTAAAGCCTGTTGTGTGGCTGTTTGAACGATGTGCTAATGCTAGCGAACGCATGCTGACCGTTTGTATCATTGCTGTAATAGCAGCTAATTATCATTTATTCACATTGATGCAAACCTGTTTGGTATCGAGGACGAAATGGATTTGTATTATTTCTATTTTTTTAGTTTCACTCTTCAAATAATGGTGTCATAATGACGGACAAAATAAAGTCAGCAAATTATACGGACGTTCAACATCATCATTTGTGTGTTTAGGTCGCTGTATAGGTGCGATTTATAGTCCAAAAAATACGGTAATCTGAAACTAGAATCCACAAATCCAGAATAAGCACTACACAATGGCGCACAGACATTTTTGTAGTTCTCTAAAGCATCTTTATTGAGTCAATTTTGTGAAATAGTGCATACCATTAGAAACATTTCTGCTTAATTTTCATTTCATAATATGTACACAAACTTGGGTATATGTACGTACAGCTACTTTTCGTACACAATACTGATAGCTAGTCATATTCATCAGTTCACACGTTTTCCTCCATCTTCTACAATATGTAAACAAGTGTCAACACAAAACAATTGTCATATGTTGACAGAAGGATTCATATACATACATACAGTATTTCTTAATAAGTTAAATTAGCAATAGGGGAATCATTTGGGGAAGGTCCATCTCTGTTACCAGAACAAAAAGTCATGTCAAGATATGCTTGGAATAGTAGTTTGGTGAGAATTACCCGATTCCCATTCACTTTTCACGCTTTCTAAAGTGGAATGTGTCTCATTTTCTATTGTCCATGAAGTGTATGTGGTGAGTTAAAACCGAAAAGTTGACATGTACAGGACAAATGGATTAAAAGGTTAAAAAAAACAAAAACATTACGTGTGATGAGTTCCTACTAGAGTATGTGCACCAGTTCAAGAGATTCAGCATTCATGCGCGCATAACCGCGCACAGAAGCAGTGCCCTTATTAAAAAGCCATGGCCAGCCGGTGTAGCAGTGAGGGCAGTCTCAGTTCTTCATATCTTAATCATGATCATTGCAGGCCAATCTTGTCTTCTCCTTCCATGTCCTTAGCATCACTCCCTTGTCTTCCTTTATTCAGGACAAGAAAAGAAAGCTCTATGTATTAGATGGATCCAGGGATAGAAAGACTTGTAGTTCTTAAAAGATAATTGTTACAGTGGTATGAAAAAGTGTCTGAACCTTTTGAAATTTCTCACATTTCTGCATAAAATCACCATCAAATGTGATCTGATCTTTGTCAAAATCACACAGATGAAAAAATGGTGTCTGCTTTAACAAAAAGAGCTCTCTGAAAACTTGCGATCGAGGATTGCTGATTTGTATAAACCTGTGAAAGGATACAAACCCATCACTAAAAGTCTGGATGTTCATCAATCCACAGAAGTTTTGGATAAATATTTTGTGGACTGATTAAACCAAAGTTTAATTGTTTGGGAGTAACACACAACGTCATGTGTGGAGGAAAAATGGAACAGCTACCAACATCAACGCCTCATCCCCACTGTGAAGCATGGTGGAGGGAGCATCATGATTTGGGGCTGTTTTGCTACTTCAGGGCCTGGACAACTCGCAATCATTAATGGAAGAATGAATTTAAAAGTTAATCAGGATGTTTTGGAGAAAAACCTGAGGCTCTCTGTCAGACAGTTGAAGCTAAAAAGAGGATGGATGCTACAAGACAATGATCCCAACACAGAAGTAAATCAACTTCAGAATGGTTTCAGAAGAACAAAATACACGTTCTGGAGTCGCCAAGTCAAAGTCCAGACTTAAACCCCATTGAGATGCTGTAGCATGACCTAAAGACAACGATTCATGCCAGAAATCCCAGGAATCTGACTGAACTACAGCCGTTTTGTAGAGAGGAATGGGCCAAGATTAGTCCTGATCGATGTGCCAGACTGATCTGCAGCGACTAAAAGTGTCTGGTTGAAGTTATTGCTGCCAAAGGGGAGGGGGGATGGGGGAGCACAAAATATAAAATGTGATGGTTCACTGACTTATTTTTCCCCTGCCATTGTTTGCATACTATCCTCATTAAAATATGAAAACCTATAAATGTTTGGGTGGTTTTAGTTAAAGCAGACACTGTTTTATTTATCTGTGTGGTTTTGACAAAGATCAGATCACATTTGATGTCGATTTTAATGTAGAAATGTGAGAAATTCCAAAACGTTCAGATACTTTTTCATACCACTGTATTCTGAGTTAAAATAATTTGATATTGAAACCCCTCTTGATGTTTTCGTTTTTATACAATTTGTAAAATTAGTTTAACTAGTAGGTGGCCATTGTTGTTGACCTCGCAGGGCGGTAACGTCACGTGGTTACACTGCCGGGCTTCCAGAGTATGACTCTAGCGATATAAACATGTTGCCTGTTCAACCCTTTCAATTTGAACCTGAGACATTATTGAGCATGACAGCAAGCAAAATGAACAGGAAAGACGGGATGAGACAAGACGAGAGTAGGAAAAAAAAAACTGTGTTCTGCCAAAATGTGCTCCACCAGCGAAAAGTCCTACAAGAGGCGAATTTGACACCCAACGTACTACCTTGCGCTTTGAATGAATAGTATCTTTTTTCGTATTTACTGTTTGACTGTTTGTATTTGTCTGACATACCCAATATAAAATAAATACCCTTTATATCATAGTATCAGGAAAACAAGCAGAATATATTTGACATAGGGCATAAGACATACATGACTCCTTCTGACAATGGAAGCCCAACACGTGCGTCATGCAGCTGACTGAGCAAGATTGACGCTGACTACCAGGTGATCAGCAAGACATCTACAACCCTCATTTGCAACACCAAATGCCGCAATAAGCTCTTCAGGACAGTCCAGAACAAATGGCGGGACGTCCTGTACTATCACAACACCCGATAACAAACAGAACTCAAACAGAAGTTTGATAGCTCAGAGGGTAAGGTGCACCATCCCTCCCACCTCAATTGCCTCATTAACCATGACTCAGCAACGGTGAAACATGAACTTGATCTCCCAAATCTGTAAAAGAAGAAGACCCAAACACACCCTTCTTCCTGCCCAAAGCCCCCCACCCCCTGACAGCCTTCAAAAACACTGAATGTTTAACTAATCATCATTTTTCTTGGGATCATTTTGTTGACTTGTGATATGGTGAACCTGGAACGAGTCTGCCTCCTCGCCTGGGTTTGTTGCTGTTTTGCCTTGCCGTTTGATCGCTGGCGACTTGAATAAATTGTCAACATGTGTTCTGAAGCCTTTTTCCAACTTTCAAAATGGCAAAAAAAAAAAAAAAAAGAACAAATGGCGGCACATCTTGTCTTGCCACAAGGAACATCTAATAGGAAAAAACCCGAGACCGAGAAGCGTTGAAGATGGCAAAACCCTTAACTCTCATTGCCCTGACAACAGTAACGCCCAAATCCTTCTGACCAATCCACAAACAGAAAATAATCCTAAACAACTCCCGAACACATCCTTCTTCCGGACCACAGCCCGCTTCACCAGAGCCTTTAAAAGACAATGTTTAACTAATCGTTGTCATTTTTCTCAGGAACCTTTTGTTGACTTGTGATATGGTGACCCTGGAGCCAGCTTGCCTCCTCGCCTGGGTCTCTCTGTTCTGTATGATTGGTGCCGACCTGGAATAAATTGTCAACTTGAGTCAGTACAAGGGGTTAAGACTAAGGTGAACGCGCGGAGTTTGGCCTTTTGGCCGGGTTGTCGTTTTTTCGCCATCCCGGGTCCTTGGAGTTGTGCCAGCACGGGTCCGGCAGTTCAGCTGGTGTGGTTCTGGTTAGTGGTACATCCTCCTCTTCCCATCCCTGAAGCCCAGTTGATGGGTGCGCGGGTGGCCCAGGGGACCACCCTGGATCCCGTGGGGGTGACGATGGCCCTTTTGCTGGGCTGCAGGAGGAGGGATGGGCTGATGCAGAGGGTTCAATGCACACTGCTCACATATTCAGTACAGTATACACCAAACATCCACGGTAGCTCAAGTATCCGTCTTCCATCAATTCGATCTCTGTTGCACGAAAATTGTGCTACCTCGTGCCAGAATTTAAACCGTATTTCAAGAGGTGGCAAGAAGAGTGACTTCAATCCACCAAATTGTTAATTGCGCCAGGCTTGTCTATGCCTAGCTTGGAAAAGAGCAGTCTGTCAAATCAAAAAACCTGATCTGTGAAGTTAGCGCCGACATCAAAATCCAGGTGCACTGCGTTTTGCGCCTAAGCACACCTGTGTAGTCCAATAATTTGGGGCTACATCTGTGTTGGAGAAATAGAATCCCTTGGATCCACAGATTTCTTACAATGTCAGTTTCTGATAACAATGCACGTTAATGGGAACATTAATCAATTTGAAACAACAACAAAAGGCCGAGTACAAGAGTGAGTGCTGAGGGATGGATGGATAAATACAAGAATAAAATAAAAGAAGAAATGGACAAACATAAGAGACAAATGATTGGTTGTAAAATGCTCAAGACACATGTGCACACGCAGACATGCATACACGCTGACCTAAGTGGCTGTCCTTTTGTTGAACCTACATATACACATATCAACACAAATGGCGTTCGGGACGACCCCTTGGGATGAGCTGTCATAGCCATGGTTACAGTCCGAGTTCAGCGTAAGGGCAGAAAACACACATACACACCATTCACACACTAAACATACACACATTTCAGCTACTGTCTGTCTACACGTGCATGGAATAAATCTAATATGTATTTTTGTGCACATGTGAGGTCTTTCATCCTCTCTCTCTCGCTGTTGGAGTCTAATCAGTCTCTTAGGGTATCTGTCCCTTCTCTTAGTTGATTCTTCGGTACTTCCTGTGCCAGAGTGCAGTGGGCAGGTTTTGGCATCCCTGGTACCACCGCCGCATCTCGATCTCCGTTAATGGTGGTGTGACATTGCATGGAGCTCCTGCAAGGGTGATGTTTAAGAGGCCGGCCCACTGGTCCAAAACATGGGAAGCTCCAGTACTCTGTAATCATGTTGTTAGATTGTTATTTGGAAAATTCCATATCTCAAATTTTCTTTAAAAGATGGTTTAACACTAAGTAAGGAATTGAGGAATGTATTATTGTTAATACGTCAAAGGATATGTCTTTTTAACCCTTAAGCGGTAGTAGCAGTATTGCAATTGTGAGTTCCTCTAATCAAATAATGTCGAGTCATAGATTCTCATTTTCTGATCATACCACAAACTTATGATGTAAAAACTGTAAAGCAGTGGTTCTTAACCTGGGTTCGATTGAACCCCAAGGGTTCAGTGAGTAAGTCTAAGGGGTTCGACGAAGGTAAAGAAACGCAGAAGGGAATAGTATCTTTTCTCGTATTTACTGTTTGACTGTTTGTATTACTCTAACACACCCAATATAAAATAAATAGCATTTACAAATATCATAGTTTAAGAAAAACAAGCATAATATATTTGATAATATGTACAGTTGAACTTGGAATGATTAGAACTTGCAGTGCCAAGACAACGGGCAAATAAGATAAGATAAGGACAAAAAGATACAGGATGCCTTCTGACCACGGAAGGCCAACGCGCACGTGATGCAGCTGACTGAGCAAGATTGACGCTGACAACCAGATGATAGGCAAGACATCTACTAGTCCATGTCTGCACCACCAAATCCCGCAATAGCTCTTCCAGACAGTCCAGAACAAAGGGCGGGGCATCTTGTCTTGCCACAAGGAACATCTGATACGAAAGAACCCGCGACCGAGAAGTGCTGAAGATGGCAAAACCCTTAACTATCATTGCCCTGACAACAGTGACGCCCAAATCCTTCTGTCCAATCCACAAACAGAAAGTAATCCAAAACAACACATCCTTCTTCCGGACCACAGCCCACTTTACCAGAGCCTTTAAAAGACTGAATGTTTAACTAATCGTTGTCATTTTTCTCAGGAGCCTTTTGTTGACTTGTGATATGGTGACCCTGGAGCCTGCTGTCCTCCTTGCCTGGGTCTCTCTGTTCTATAAGATTGGTGCCGACCTGGAATAAATTGTCAACTTGTGTTGCAAAGTCTTTTTCCAGCTTTTAAAATGGAGTCAGTACAAGGGGTTAAGACTAAGGTGAACGCGCGGAGTTTGGCCTTTTGGCCGGGTTGTCGGGGTTCCACCGGTACGGGTCATTTGAATTGCGCTATCGCGGTTCGGCTGGCATGTTTCTGGCAATCTGGCTAAAAGATCAAATTCCTTCATTTTGTACGCTGAAAAAAGGCTTTTCAGACCAGATTTTGGACTGGTTTGCTCCCAATTTACAGGCTCAATCCATTTCTATCTGCTAGTCCTCGATCTGATGGGAGAAGGAACTGGTTTGCTCAGTGGAAGGTTGACTCGCACTTGGTATGAGGGAATACAACAGACCAATGGGTAACGCGGTCTCAAATTTTGACCTGTTCATGAAAACATGCTGTCTAAAAGAGAAGAATTTTGAACTGGAATTTCTTAAATTATTAGCTTTCTATCATAGATATATTGGTTTTGAATTTGAAAAAAAATTGCTTTATTATCTAATTCCAAATGGTTCAGTGAATCCACATGTGAAACACATGTGAATTGTGTTTGGTACCTTAAACAAGGTTAACAACTACTGCTGTAAAGTTTTTCCACCAAAAGCTGTTTTTGACTGAATTTGTATTTCTCAAGACATGTACGGTTTTTCTCAATAAAATACCTTCTCCAGGTGGTCCAGCAAGCAGGTTGATGGACCGATGTGAGCCCAGCTATTGTCCTCCCAACCGTTGCCCATCTGGGTCTGGTAGTTTTGAAGTGACATTTTTTGTCTCTGGATCAGAACTACATTGAGATGTTTCTGCGAGCCTCTCAATCTTTTGGACAGAACACCGCTGTAAGTCTGATCCACGAATAACAAAACGCGAGTTGCCCTACAGCCGGCCAGATCGGTCAACAGCTCGTTGACAGAGTAACGCTCCTTCAGATCAGCCTGGAATGAAAAGCAAATAATTGTGAACAGGTGGAATGAAAGTCTTCCCTCGAAGTGCTCAGTGCTCTTCCTCAATAGCATCTGGCTACAGAACTCCCACTATCTTACAATGCCATTGAGGTTAGCATCCCAGAGAAGCATGGTGCCATCATTTCGTGTGGGTGAGTTTAGGTACAGCACTAGAGAATCTGCACAGTGCTGCTTCCTGCAGACGTATGACACATGGTTACGGATTGTTGTTTTTTCTGTAGCTGAGTAGGCACCGTCTAGCTCCTCTGCAGTGAAAGAACATGGATAGAGATGTTAGCGACAACATCCTATTTAGGATAATATCATGTTTTTTAAAGTTTTACCAGGAATGTGCCCACTGCTGGCAAAGAAGGTTTTGATGTGGTCTTTGTGAAAGCCATTGATCCGCAGCATTCTGTAAAACTTCTGGAGATTATGCACATGTCGCTGGAATGTCATCTGTTGCCGCCAGCCCCCTTGAACAAAAAACAAAAATTCGCTAGTTTCAGCGGTAGCGCTTGCTGACATGATAACGGTTATCAAACTGGTTTGCACCATACCAGATATAAGTACTGCGTGGTCACATGTCTGGTAAAGGCGACAGGAAAGGTGAGTGGCCAGTGGCTGTTGGTGACAACGTCTTGTGTTTTTGTTCAGCTCACAGCTGGAGATGGGCAAACTGGGGGACCCCATGGGTACCAATTGAGGACACCTGGAAAAGTCTTTGTGATCTGTTGAAAACGTGCATAAGATATATCTTTAACATGACATATTAAAATGCTATGATATCATGCTCAGCAGCATTGAAACTGACCTACACATCTGAGTCTCTGGGTCCGGTTGTTGTCTCCGACTCCAACCACCAAGGGGAGAAAGTGGACCTCACAGAGCCGTTCACTGACTGAACTGCTAAATGTCCCGCCACGTCGAAGTCCCCCTACCAGCCAGCTGTGCCCGTGACCCATTAGCCTCTCGGGCGCAGCCTGCCACCGCTTCATCTGATTCTGACAACGACCTTTCAAGGCCTGAGTCAAGCATTCATCTCCTGAAAATACAGACAGAGAGCACAGAATTGCCACAAAGAAAATTCAAATAGGTTTCAAGACTCTCATATGATGATGAGCATCATCGCTTTTGTAAAAATCATGTCTAAGAACCTATGACTTTTGAGTCAATCTCATGGCTCACTGGCTCAGTAATGTTGTCACTAGGGGGGTGACAAAATATCAAAATGGTGATATATCGTGATACTTTGTATCCCAAAAGGTTATCGATATGCTCCTGCCAAGAATCGAGATATCGTTTTAAAAAGTTGTCAATGTCTAAAAAAAGTAAATAAAAATGAACCAAGAAGTTGCTACCAAAATCTTCCACCATAATAGTGTCTCGGTTAACTCTAAGGCTGCATTGACGGTGTTCGAAGCCCAATCCATTTAGACTGGGAACATTCGTTCATTCGAAACCAGAGCATTCACAGACATTCTGTCCAATTTTTATGGCATTTACAGGTCACTTGCTGTTCATTAAAGGGCATTTACAGGTCATTTTCTGTAGAGTTTAAGTCACTGCCTATTCATTTGGGTGATTACCAGGTCACTTCCTTTTCTGTAACTCAAAATACACAGGAAGAGACCCATAAAGTACCCCAAAATCAACAGGAAGTAACTGAAAATCAACAGGTAAATGACCTTAAATGGCTCAAGATTACCTCATTGCCTGGCATTGGCTGCCACTACTGGCCATAGACATCAAAAAGTCAAACTCTGCCTATGGTTTTACATCCATATCCATAAAAAATTGAGTGATTGAAGCATTTATTCGCAAGAATTTTCTTCTTTGTTTACACATGGAGACGGCTTAAAGACGATCCGCACATTCGCCATATTTACGGAAAGTACATGCTACACGCACAGTTTCTTTTGCTTTTAACCATGAATCGAGAGTGTTTTACGTCCACATCTATAAAGAATTTTTGGTTAAAGCATTTATTTGCAAGAATTTTCTTCTTTATTTACACATGGAGGTGGCTTAAAGACGAGCCGCACATTCGCCATATTTACGGAAAATACATGCTACCTGCACGGTTTCTTCTGCTTTTAACCAAGAATCGAGACTGTTTTACATCCATATCTTTAAAGAATTCAGGGATTAAAGCGTTTCTTCACAAGAATTTTTGCCAGAAAAGCTCTGTTTACGCCAGGCGGCCGCTAGCCTCATTCATTAACAGAGTAGCATTGTACTTCAACAATATACAGTACGTAAAATATACGTTAACTGCACGGTTTATTTGCTTTTAACCAAGAATCAAAACTGTTTTACGTCCATATCTATGAAAAATTCGGGGATTTAACATTTATTCGCAAGAATTTTCGCCAGAAAAGCTCTGTTTACGCCAGGCGGCCGCTAGCCTCATTAGCTAACAGTATATAGTGTATAATGATCATAAAGGGTTATTCTATTCTATAATAAGTTGTGATTGTATATAGAATTGATTCATAATCTATTTCCATATTATTTATAATTGATTCTGCATGTTTTCCTCAAGTTTTAAGTTTCTGATGTTAAATTGAGTGACTTATTAGCTGTTGAAAACTTGAATTAAATTTAAAATAATAATAATAATAATAATAAGATGCTATTTTGGTCAAAACTTATATGATATGTTAAATATTGCTTTTGATCCTGAAAATATAGGTGGTTATCTCTGCATTTGTGCATCTAATGTAAAATCGGATACTTTTATAGCAATTTTAAGTTGTGTTATACTTCTATAAAATATAGTTCATCAGGATTTTATAAGGGAACGACTTTGAATTTTTTTATATCGGTGCTCATGGAGACTCATATATGGCTAAGGTCGGTAGGTGCCTGTTTTGGTTTTAGGTCGTTAGCAGCTTTGGTTTTGAAAATATTTCAATTTGAAGTTTTTGAAAATAGGCCCCCTACAAATCGGCCCAGTTTTCCGTGTCATGTCAATAGCTTATGAATTCTCTGAGTAACCCGTTACTGTAATCTGCTTACTTTCTTTCAGGAACCAGTAATCTAACGCGTTCATTTTTCCAAACCAGTAATCTGATTAAAGTTAGTTGCCTTAGTGTCTGTGCATTACTATTTTATTTCCTCATAATGTATGTAGAATGAAGAATATTGTAGTCACGTACAAAGAGCATTTTGAAATGTTAGATGTTAGAAATGTTCCCGCTACGTGTTTGTTTCCACGGTAACCGCTCATTGGTCTTCCTGTTTTGGTCTCGAGTCACACAGGCTAAGTGTTTTTGGACTGACATGTGCCAGCGCGGGTGCACATTCGAACCGAGTGCAGCCACCTGTTGAGATATGCGAGGGAATGTTGATCTGTGCGCTTCCATGAATAAACCTGAGTATTTTTCCTTCATTCTGGAGGGTTCCAGCGATAGATTGGAGCCGGTATATGCGTGGCAGTTTTGTAGCTTTGCCGTTGCAACGGCAGGTAGTCGTCACTCCCGTTCATCCTTGCGAAGTCAGCGACCATTTTCCACATCATATTTGTGTTGCAGATTTGTGCCGTGAGCATAGGCGGATCTACTATTCAGGCGAAGTAGACGATCGCCTTAGTCCCCAAACCAGTAGGGTGCCCCCAACCAGCTGCCCTTGTCCCAACGAGCAACGGCTTGGGCCACCGGAGCCAGCAGCACCCCCAACTATTTGTCATGTATAATTATGTCAGCATACCAAACAAATAACAAAACAAAAAAGAAAGCCATTTGAATGCTGCATTTATATTATCTCTCCCCCACACACACGCACTACAATGGACGGTTCCACGACGACGGACCGAGTATCAGTCGCTTAGCTTCATTTAGCATCGCTTAGCTCCGCTTAGCTGTTCGTTAGCTTCACTTAGCTCTCCCGCGGTTTTCACGCCACTAAGCTCGCTATTTTTACAGCTCACTTGCTACTTTGCACGTTGGCTATCGTTTATTTCGAACACATGAGCGAACGTGCTCTCCATTAGACCCAAAGTGCAGTGAGGGAGAAGTTGAGAACAGGCCTCTAATGCCTCTTTTAACTTTCTTCTTCTTCTTCACACCGAACATAAAATACACGACAGCACACCCTGTGGCGAAACAATGTAGTACACTTCCAATCAGTCATACATTAACACTCAACAGCTGGTTAACAGCAAAAGCACGTCATGTTCGTCATATAAATAATGATTTCTGGAGTTAATCCCACATACTTCAGAATTAATATTATAATATGTGGAGTAAATACTACATAATACGGATTCTACACTAAGAATAGCTTTCAAATGACACTCTTCATGACGAATATGATTGGCAGTGAATACTTGTTATAAATACTATACTACTATTATATATAGTAGTATACTATAATAATATTGCTAGAATTTTTTTTAAGAATTGTTTTGAATAATGTTGGAAAGGCAAAGTCAGTGTTCTGAATCTGTTTACTTTTCATTCTTTAGCACTAGTAAATGCTATCAGCATTTAACCTCATTGTTTATTTGTGATTAATTATTGTTATTTACATGATTATTTGTACTTTAATAAAGAATTTAAGCGTTCCAAAATAGTTTTGTGAATTAATAAGCGTCAACAAAAATTTCATTGCTAAAATAGTAAAAACAAAAAAACAAACAAAAAGAAAATTATTAGATTCGTCAATTAATCGTAAAACTAGTCGGCTGACTAATCAGGAGAAAATTTGTCGTTTAGGACAGCCCTAGTGTACCACAACATATTTCCTCCACACCCTTCTCACCTTTTTAACCCCTGACCCATGAAGAGGGCCCCTGGATATGTTTGCCTTCGGCCCCAAAATTGCCAAGTCCGCCACTGGCTGTGAGGTGACGTGTTCGTTTAGCATCTTTGGGATGTGTTGTATGTCCGACTGAGTGTAAAGTGCTTACTTACGGCCATGTTTTGTGTCCAAATTGACCGTGTGTGTGTGTACGGCGTACTTCCTGGTTGTGCGCGCGCATCCGGGCCCACCAAGACCTTCGTATTTATTGCACTGTGCAATTTACTTGTGTGTTGTTAATTTTTGTGCAGTCAATTTACATTGTTTTACGTTGGCATTGATATTCTGTCAATCCTAATCCCTAAACCCTAACTCGAAATTCAGAATTTTTTACATTAGCCATAATCTTCGCGTGAGCGAGGTTTAATTAGTCGCTGGAGTTGATTTCAACAAATTGCATGTAGTCTGTCAGTTATTTGTTACTTTCAGGGGCTCAGGAGTGGCTAAACTAGCTCGAGTCAATGGTGTTTGAAATCAACTCCATCGACTAATTGAACCCCCGCTAACTCGAAGATGAAGCCTTATGTGAAAAATCTTTCCCTTTAAATTCAATTATCGGAAAGTCAATTACATCCAATGACATGTTTCTGTTGTCATTCTTACTTTGAGGCAGCAATGGGAGAAAAATTGGTAAAAGTAATTGATAGATTACTTTTTAAGAAACTTTGATTGAGCATTTAGTAATTTAAGTATATTCACAATGCGCTCAAGACATTTGGACCCCACAGTTTCAAAGTGGCAATTATAACCAGTGTTGTTAATAACGGTGTTACTAACGACGTTATTTTTTTCAGTACTGAGTAATCTGATTAATAACTTTTCTCATCTTGGCAACGCCCTTACCATTACTGAGGATGTAAAGGCGTGCGTTACTATGCGTTGCTACGTTGGTGACGCAAGAAAAGTCTGAGAGACACGGACTCACGGAGACGAGAAAGCAGAGTGGGAGTGGCGATGAGAGAAGGAAGTTGTGACGCCGTTGCTAACACGATGCTAGGTGGCTCCAATAATACCTGACTGTAGCCGATAGCCTACAAACTACGCCCGCATGATGCTACGGTAGATATCACATGTATATAGAACTAGATGCGAAATGACAGACACGACTAGCACATGTATAGAGAACTAGATGCGAAATGATAGACTCGCTGGCATTAGTAAACGGCCGCCATCTTAAAGCAGTAGACTTCTCAGGAAGGCTCTGTTGTGAGAACCTTCCTAGCGAACCTAAGTAACTTTTTATCTAAAATACTCCCAAATCGGTAAAATCTTCAATTGAATCTATCTTTAAATGATGAAAGAGTTTGATAACTTTCACATGTCGAAAGTAGACAGAAGGGAACTGAACTAATGCAATAACGGGAGCAACTTTAACGGTTGATTCACAACATTAAACATAGCGAAGGTTACCATGTTTATTTTATTATTATTTTATTTTTTATTTTTTTGGAATGGAAAAAAAAAACATGAAAGGTAGCACCAGTTACTTTGCCAAGTAATTCATTTAATTACTCTTACATTCAAGTAGCTGAGTTACTCACTGAATTACTTTTTGGGGGAAGTAATTTGTAACTGTAATTAATTACTTTTTTAAAGTAAGATTAAACAACACTGGTTGTAAGTGCTGCTTTTTGGATTATTCTGAAAGTCCTTTTGGAGTCATTTCTCTGAAAAAAAGTGTTTTCAAGACAGCTCATATCTTAAAATATTCCACCCCAAATCTATCTGTGTGCGCGCGCATATAAATAATTGACTGGTGTGAGGCACACAGTCCAAATTCACCATAACATCTGGTTGCAAACCTTTTCATAGTGGGGGGTCAGCAATTTGCACTTTACCGCTGTTTCTTTCCCCTCTGGGCTATTTTATGCTCTGAAGAACATTGTACGCTTTATTTCTCCTTGATGGCCTTTTATCTGCTGCAATGTGTTATTGATAGGAATATTTACTAATAATGCAGCTTGTAACTTTATTTAGCTGTGGAGGACTATGAGTAGGGACACATAGTACAGAAATGCAAACTATAACCACAACTATCATGACATTAAATCAGTAACTTTCAAGGCTTTGATTTTAATAACATTGTTATTGTGCATGTGATTAGATAGCAGTAGTAAACAATGTTGCGCTAGTTGAATATATAACTGCCCCAGTGACGAAAAGGTCTTGCATAAAGCAATGAGCTATAAAAGGGTGCTTTCAAACATGCCCAACTTTCACTGTCTCTTTCTGCTTCAGTTAAAGACAGAATTTCTCACTTGGACACAATAAATAAAACACACTCGCAGGCTTGTTCACCTCTGGAATACCACTACCACGTCAACTATTGGAAGCAATTTATCAGACCACTCATAATATTGTTTATGACTTATGGACAAACTTAATGAAGAATCTGTGCCATGCAATAGCGCCTATAATACTGCAAAATATTGCTGGAATTTCCGAGATTTGAACTGGGATTTTGAATCGGAAGTCAGGTCGTCGGTCCGTCTTCTACGTACACATTTTTGAATGAAAACGCATAATTCGAAATTTGCATACAAGTCTAAAATTAAAGCACTGTTTTCAGTTAGAAGATTTCCGGTTTTGTTGACAAATACAGCAATTGGCTTTCTGTCTTGACTTGTGTAAATGGACCCAATGTACCAGACTCACCCAGGTAAATGCCATCCAGATGAGAGCATCTCTTTTTTGTCACGTTGAGATCCACATAGAAAAGAGCAATCGGGTGTCCAAAGTTCTCACCGGGACTCGGGTCCAGCACCAGCACTGCATCGTGTGTCATAGAGCCAGGCAAAGGCAGTTGGTACCTGTGACGCCTCTCTCTTCCATTCACCATTGAGCCAATGCTGAAAGCACTCCGAAATTTGGAGCTGATCAACCCACTGGAGGAGTAAGAATCTGGTAGGATAGCCAAAACTTTGTCGGAGGTACCTGAATCACAATGTAAATCAATTATGTTCATCCGTTTATCTGTTGTATTTCCTTCTATACAGGTCAGCCTATCTTATTTCTGTGAAAGATGCACCTAACAATGGACTGGTTGGCATTCAATCACATGCAAGTACAGCATACAGTCAACCACTCACACTTCCTGTGAACATTCAATGAATGGGAACAGCAAAAAGAAAGGTAACTAAATGAATCTGACCCTCTGAAAAAGGCAACAACCCCATTCAATTAAATGTATGATGGACTCACATTATTTCGTATACACAACAAATTGAGTGATAATTAGTTTTGAAATGAAAAGCCAGTAAAAACTACCCTGAATTGGACAGCGGTACACAAGACAGATTTAAGAAAATACTCTTGGAAATATTTGAGTAAAAAAAAATAAATCAATTTCTTGAAATGCATCAGATGAATCAATGTATGTTGTGAATTAACACAACAAAATTCAAGGAATTACCTATGTAGTTCAAAAACAGATGTAAAATCAGCTCTATGAGAATGATTATTAGTGAATTACTTTTACTTTTATACAGTTGTTGAGGAAAACTTCAAAATGTTGCGAGGGTTTGAAACGTTTTCCAATCACAATAAGTATCAACAGGTTATTTATTGGACATTCACTGAAATATACAATAATACAGTGATCCCTCGCCACTTCGTGCTTCAAACTTCGCGCCCTCAGAGATTTTTTTTTTTTTCAATTAAAAAAAAAAAAATACAGATGAGCTGTCCCATAGTCTCACTCCCGCTCCCTCTCTCCCTCCCCCTGCTCTTTGATCGTCAGCCCGTGCACTGGAGTTGCTTATTAGAGTTAACGAAGTTGACAGATGTCTAGGTCTGATCTCGCCAGACCCGCTTATTTCAAAGCGCTGCATGCGTCAATCATCGTTTAACTTGTTAAACAGTTGCTGTGGCAACTCAATGTGTGTAAGTGAGCAGTTTGAGTGGACTCACTGAATGAGGCATTTTATAAAGGCAAACATTTTTCTACTAAAGTACAGTAACATGTATAAAACTTATCATCATTACATTTGAAGTGCTAAAAACCATTTATGTAAATATATACTGAATACACTTTTTTTTTTCTCTAATTATATACTGTATTGGGGAAAAAAGTGAAGAAGAAAAGACATGTCTTAGATGTATCTCTTTCCAATGCTAAATCTGAATAAATACATTGAACGTGTATATATATATATATATATATATATATATATATATATATAATTTTTTATTTTTTTGGGATGGGAGTGCACTACTTCACAGTTTTTCACTTATCGCGGCGGGTTCTTGTCCCCATTAACAGCAAAAAATGAGGGATCACTGTACTGTACATTGTACAGTAAATAAATAATAGTTGTGGAAGAAAACCTTCGTCCTAATCTTTTACCTAAACTCTTAACCGTTGAAACCCTACTTGTAAGCCCAAATCTTGTCATGTAACACTTTTTTTTTTTTTTTTTATGAATTCCTTTAAACTCCAAATAATCTAAATCCAACTTTCAAACCCAAAGCAACCCAAAGCATTACTCCTGTGTTGAAACCAGAGGTGGGCAGTGTAGCAAAAATTTTTACTCACATGAGTAACGTTACTTCTAAATAATATTTCTCAAGTAAAAGTACTCATTCAATCCAATTTACTCAGGTACAAGTAAAAAAAGTATGTGTTGAAAAAATATTCAAATAATGAGTAACATTGTGAGTAATTGTTTACAATGTTTTTTGTTGTTGTCTGTTTTCTTTTTTTTTCTGATAATGGTATATATTTTTTCTCAGCACAACATCTATATGAACTGTTGTTATTATATTGTACTATAACCTATTACAAGACCATATTAGGTCCCAAAGATGACACAAAAATCATTGAATTCAGACCAGAACATTTGAAACATCACTCGTCCAAAGAGGAAAACATTGTTACCTCTGATTGGTATCATGGGGTCATGCGATTATTGTTGCGATGCCTCTTTTGTGAAACTGAGACAGCCACTGTGGGCATCTCTGGCAAAAATAAAGTCAATATATAGAAAAAAGAAGAAAAATTTAATGACCCTAATGTAGCCCAAAGTAGTGGATTAAGAGGAGTGTTTGTTCTTCAAAAAACTACTAAAGTAAAAGTAAAAAGTATAGCTCAGTAAAAACTACTCTTAGAAGTATATTTCTCTCAAAAAGTTACTCAAGTAAATGTAACGGAGTAAATGTAACACGTTACTACCCAACTCTGGTTGAAACACTCATTTTTATTCATAACCTACTTAAATAACCAATTCCTGCTTGCCTTCAACAATTCAAATTCTTACTCCGGTATGAAATCCTGACTTGAAAATGTGTACCTGGCGAGAAAACTACTTTTGAAACTCAAATTTTAACACTAATCCAAACTGTAACTCCTTGCTTTAAATTCACCGTCATTGAAATTGTAACAGTCTGAGAAAAAGAATAGAAAAAAATGCTTGGAAACCAAGACCAAGGATTTAGACCATAATTTGAAACAATAACCATGCTGAAAATCTATGCCTGACTAGAAATCCATATTCACAAGAATTTTCAATGAAAAAAGCTCTTTGTCTGTGATTCCACTCGGTCAGCTTTGACGGCCACGCCAACAATGCAGGCCCCTATGTATCGGCCCTGCGACCCGTGTCCTGCCAATTACATTATGAAGTCTATGGGTGGACAGGTGTCTTTATGCTGCTATCAACCTCAAACAAGTGCATCTGATTCAGGAGTGAAGTGGAGTCCACATGAAGTGGAGGTGGACTTTTATTAGGCAGACTAACAGGTCTTTCAGGGTCAGAATTTTAGCTGATAGACAGGTGTTCAAATACTTATTTGTAGCTGTATCACACAAATAAATTGTTTTAAAAAATCATGCATTGTTATTTCTGGATTTATCTTTTTAGATTATCTCTCTCACAGTGGACATAAAGCTACCATGAAAATTTCAGACTCTTCCATGATTTTTGAGTGGGAGAACTTGCAAAATAGCACGGTGTTCAAATACTTATTTTCTTCACTATATATATATATATTAAAAGGTGCCGTAATCTAGCAAATTGTCTTTATTAAATTTTTGAATTTTTTTTTTTTTTGTGTTTTATTGAGATGTCTTTCTGGTGTTATGTATGGCATGCTTCATATGACCCATGGACCATAGGTTGCCCTCCCCTCTACACACCAGTTTGTGTCATGCCCCTATCCAATATACATTTTGATTCGAGTTTGGGTTCCTCACCTGCAGTGGCGGTGCGCGGTTCAGAGGTGTAGACAGCCACAACAGAAGGAGGGAGGTGGGCAAACCGCCGGCACTCGCTGTCAGAGCGAGGGGAGGCACGGAGGCAGCGGTCCAGCCGCTCCCACTGGAGCGTCTGAAGACCTGAGCGCACCCAGCGCTCGAGCTGCACCTGAGGCACACTTTTCACCACCAACGCCGCCGCCACCAAGTGGAGTAGGAAGATGAGGAAAAAATTTTTCATTGTCCTAGTCAACTTCTTCTGGTGATTTTTTTTTTTTTTTTTTTTCCAGGTTATTTTCTGTCGTGCTTATTTGTTCTCTTATGTCATCCTTTTCTCACTTTTTTTTTTACCTTTAAAAAATATTTGGTGTTTATTATAAAAGTAATAATTTGGGAATTTGACTTAGTTAGAATACACCTGCATCTCCTTTTCTCCGTATCCCTGTTGTCTTTTAGTTATTTGCCCTCTGTTAGTGAATTCAAGATATTTAGGGGGTTTTTTTCTTTAGAAAACTACATGCACAAAAAAAAATCTTAGACTCTATATCTATCTTTTCTGGATATTGGAGAGGAAATTGTGTTCCAAAGTCATTCCAGGAAAAAAAGAAAAAATGGGGTTAGCCTTTAATTAAAATGTTTCCTCTTCTGATATATTCCTGGGAAGCTGATAAGTTAAAATATCATCCAAAAGGAGGGCAATCGGATTTTTCTCCTCTTTTTTTTGTCCTGTGCGCTCCTTGCTTTCAATGACTGAACTGTAGGTGCTTTTCAGCCGCCTCTTTATCTTTGCTCCCTCTCTCTCTTTTGCAAGTTCGGGCAGGCTGGGAAAGAGAATGAGCAGAGGAGATGGGAGATAGGAAGGGAAGGGCGATAGGGAAAGGTGGGAATTATAGGGAGGAAAAAAGGAAAGTTGAAGATTGACCATATGAGTTGAGAGATGGCGCAGAAAACATGCAGACATTTGTGGGAAGAAAAGAGGGGGAGAAAAACTGCTAAAACTGATGGCAAAACAGAGTACTTAGCACACCATCCTAATATTTCTGAGATTATGGGCTTATATCTGAGGTTTGTCACTTTTGTGTGGAGTATACATGTATTCCTCTTGCCTTTGTGGGTATTCCCTGGGTACTCCAGGTTCTAACCATATTTTAAAAAATCAATTTGCTTATAAAACAAATACCTACACTGAATTGTAGAATACAATGCTTTAAAGTTTAGATACTGTTACTGGAATGTGGAACTTAGTAGTTAAATTGAAAATATAAATATTCAGATTTAAGATATTAGTTACGGATACCAGTGGCGGATGCTGGTCTTTGAAGTGATGTGAAGCTGAAAGGGTGTCCGCATGAGAGGGCTTTCTAATGGTGGAGGGGCTCAGCATCACCCACTGCTTGGTAGGGGAAGAAACTAGAGTTCCAGAAGTCAAGTCAAGACACATGCTGCTACATCTAAAAAAAAAAAAAAAAAACTGAAAAAAGTTCGATTTTTCACTAGCCGTCTTTAACAAAGCAAGTGTCAGTGGAACACTACTCTAAAATCAGAAAAAGCACAGTTTACACACTTTTTAAAGAACTGAAGCTCGGTGAATAAATGAAAAACAAGCCGTATTGTAACAAGTGTTGTTAACAGCGTTAGAGTATAACTGCGTTACTAACGGCTTCATTTTTTTCAGTAGTGAGTAATCTAATTAATTATTTTTCTCATCTTTGTAACGCCGTTACCGTTACTGAGGATGGAATGGCGTGCGTTACTACGTTGGCTGAATGACGCGAGAAAAGTCTGAGAGGCATGGACTCACGGAGAAGGCAGAGCAGGAGTGGGGAGGAGGGAAGGATAGTTGTGACGCCGTTGCAAACGCTATGCTAGGTGGCTCCATAATACCTGACTGTAGCCGATAGCCTACAAACTGCGCTCACATGATGCTAAGGTAGATAACACATGTATATAGACCTAGATGCGAAATGATAGACTCGCCGGCGTTAGTAAATGGCTACCATCTTAACCCTTGTGTTGTGTTAGAAATCAGCCCATATTTTTGCCGGTGAATTAAATTCAATCTATAAATTAACTTGGCCTGAAAATCCTAAACCTTTGCAGTATATTGTTTTGGGTCCAGATTGACCCATTTTCAAGTTTGGGTATGTCAAAAATACCATTGATTGACCATTGATTTTTGCATCCAAAAATTAGAAAAGGGGTCAATTCTGACCCCAACACAATATGAGGGTTAAAGCAATAGATTTCTCAGGAAGGCTCTGTTGTAAAGAACCTATCTAGCGAACTAAAGTAACTTTTTATCTAAAATACTCCTAAATCTGCAAAATCTTGACTTGAATCTATCTTTAAATGATGGAACAGTTCTAAAACTTTCACATGTCGAAAGCAGAAGTAGAAGGGAACTAATGCAATAATGGGAGTGATCTTAATTTTAACTTTAACGGTTGACTCACATATTAAATGACTTCCAGACAAAGGTTACTATCTAGTTATCCCAATATCCGCAATGTCCCTGTGTCTAGTTAAGTTCAGGGTAAAGAGCCAGTTGGCCAGGGCTAGGGCCAGTTGTCCCAAAAACCCTTTGAACTTCACATATCAACTTCACCTTTTTTTTTTTTTTTTATGGAATGAAAAAACAAACAAACAAACAAAAAGACATGAAAAGTAACACCAGTTACTTTGCCAAGTAACTAATTACCTGTGCATTCGGGTAACTGAGTAACTAACTCAATTACGTTGTGGGGGAAGTAATTTGTAACTGTAATTAATTACTTACTTTTTAAAAGTAAGATTAACAACACTGATTGTAACCAGTGATAAGAAGCTAATTCTGAACAAAAGCTAAACGAGTTGTACCGCCATATTGTCAATAACATGTATACACAACATTATACATTTGATCACTTATTTTTTTGACATTTTGGGAGAAGCTGAGCAGGGCTTCCCTTGCAGTCTTGGAGCAATCGCCTCTGATGGATACTGCTCACTGTGCATTACAATAATGAAGGAATTGAAAATAAGACTCAGAAAATGGAAGCTCCATTAGAGCCCTCTGCTGGTGAAACTACTGATCAAAGGTAAAGTGGCTCTGACGTGCGTTAATGACGTTAAAGAGCCAGCTGAGGGCGCTGTATTCAACTCACGAGCCGGAAATCGGGACTATGCGAGTAGACGATCTTTGGCCGTGATGCGTCACTACTTGGTCTGTTAAAACCTGAGAAAGTAAGATTTCCACTCCTCTTGGGTTGAGAAAGAGGAGCTATGGAACAGCGTGCTGGCCTCTTTCACTAAGTCCAAGTAGGTACGTTTAACATTTTTTTTTTTTTTTTTTAAACTATGAGAGGCAGTGTTATGGGCTATGGCTATCGTCGAACCTGCCTAACGTGGTGTATTTTGTTGCCTTGACGTAACGTTGATAAACACACGATTGAAAGCTAGTATGAATGGGCGAGCTAGCTGCTTTTCTGTTTGAAAAATCTGAGGCACAGGTGGCTGATTAAGCTTTACCTCGAATACGATGCTAATATGTCGCTACTTAGCACTTGTTAAACTTATCGTGTTAACGTATTGGCCTTAACCAAATTTTATTTTTTTTCCTCGATGAAGTTAAGTTTATACAGCGCTTTCACAAAAGCGCCTTACCGAGCACAAAACAAAGCATGTAGATAATCTCGTGACTGCGACCTCATAGGTTTCAAATCAGTTTGATCTCCAACAGCTTCTGTGAAAACAGAATGACGTGCTTGATTAAATGGAGAATTTTGGGAGGTCATTTTTGTTCTTACAAAAAAAAAAAAGTTTAGGGCTAGAATTAAACGGCTTTTAGTCATCACGAGATGTTCTGATATAATATGAGTGTTGTAGTGTAGTAAATATTTGGTGAAAACAAAAGATGTAACAAATCGATAGTTCTGAAACAAGAAGTCTCGAGTGACGTTGTCACGTCGGACGTGACATCACTGTATTTTTGTGTGTTTGTCAGAGGTGGGGAGAGTAAACAAAACTTATACTCAAGTAAAATTAGTCTTCAGAATAATTATTTATGTAAAAGTAATAATTTTAAAAATTCACCCAAGTACAAATAAAGTATTGTGGGAATACTCCAGTACTGAGTAACTCAGTCTGATTTATTTTTAGATTACAATGTAATCAGACAGACAAAAAATGTGTGCAGAATTCTGTAAATAATAAGCATAACGCATTAAGGAGCAACAAATTCAAAGTTTGTCAAAATATCGGCTTATTTTGGCTGACACAGAAGACACCACATTATGTAGCTGCTGTTTCGGACTCTGTAAGTGGAGCGTACTTTGTATATGAGGACAACAGTGTTCATTATTTTTGGTTTCTACATCGGAGACATTTACCGCTGCCATTTTCCAAATGCTTTTTAACAATTAAAGGTGCACAATCTAGGATTTGCACTTAAATTATTCATGAAATGACCATAATATTTCGTTGACATTAAACAAACGTTTTTGTTTTGTTTTGTTTTGTTTTTTGGAAATACTTCTAAAACAGATCTCAAGGGTACATCTGTGAAGTTGGCCCCCATCAGATGCAAATTTATACAAAAATTTTGGCAATCATTTGTGCTACGTTTGTGCCTATTTGTGCTGTAAACAGTTATGTTTGTGCCATATCGTTTTTAAGATATTTACAATTCTTTGATAGGTCAATTTCAGGTCAACCAAACCTCAATTTTTTCAATCGTTTATGCCTTATTTGTGGTGTAAAAAGTTTCATATGTGCTGCTATCATTTTTGAGATATTAATTTTGAGTGATGACGTCAGGAACCCCCCCGCCCCCATTTTTTTTTTTTTTTTTTTTTTTTTTTTTTTTTTGCAAAATGGACCCGAAACGGTGCCGTTCGTTTCTTCTACATTTGTGCAGTAAAAAAATTGTTTGTGTTCCTATTAGTCTATAGATATTGGACTGTTAACAACTCTCTCAGTAACAAGGGGGGTGTCCCAACAACTAATACAAATGTAGCACAAACAAATGGCACCCCTTTGGGTCCATTTTGCAGTAAATGGGGGACTTGAGATATTAATTTTGAGTGATGACCTGACTCACAGCCCCCCATTTACTACATTTACTAGCCATTTTTTAAATCAAAATTGGCGGCTGGTTGACCTTAGATTGACTTATAAAAGACTTGTAAATATCTCAAAAATGATAGCAGCACAAACGAAAATTTTTACAGCACAAACGATTGACATTTTTATATAAATTCTAATGGAGGACCAACTACATGGTTAAGCAGAGATTTTCCAATTTTAAAAGACTATTTGTGCATCGCAAATTTGCTTCAGTTTTGCTTCCATGTTTATCATCAGCCAATTACAAGATCAGTTTTTTGTAGAGATGTCGATCGATCGGGTCCCATCACGTCATTTTCAAAGTATCGGAATCGGCAAAAAAATATCGGCCATGCCTTTTTTTAAATATATATATATTTTAATTAAATCGTTTTCTAATTGTATTTAATGTTACTGACATAATATGTTACACTCATCCAGAGTCTTTAGTTTAGGCATAAAGTAGGGTTATCAAATTTAGCCCAATAATGGCGGCAATTAATTTATTAAAAAATGTGTCACGTTATATATTAATGTATGCGTTGGACGACCCTCTCACTCATTGTCGCGCTCAATCCGTAATGACGCCGTTTTACCTATATAGAGAGATAAAAGGCAGCGCAAAATGAGCAGAGTGAATTTTGGCAGCCTTTGGAGCCATATTTTAATTGGCTAAAGCCTTGCAATCCCTCTCCTTATGATTAGAGATGTCATGGGAAGCAATGTGGCAATTGATCTTTGTCTTAACACCTTAAGTTGTTTCCCAACGCAGAGAAGATATATCAATTGGTAGCAAGACACACAGTCATGAGTGCACTTCCCATCATGCATTTGGGATGGCCACAGTATCATTTACTGAAAGCTCAACAAATACACTAGATGGCAATATTTAGTCACAATACTCAAAGTCACAAGTCTTTCTATCCGTTGATCCCTCTCACAGAAAGAATTTTAATAATGTAAATACCATCTTGAGGATTTATTGTCATAATAAACAAACACAGTACTTATATACTGTATGTTGCATGTACTGGACTGTCTCAGAAAATTAGAATACACAATATTCTAATTTTTTGAGACAGTCCTGTGTATATATACAGGACTGTCTCAGGAAATTAGAATACACAATATTCTAATTTCCTGACTGTCTCAGGAAATTAGAATATTGTGTATTCTAATTTCCTGACTGTCTCAGGAAATTAGAATATTGTGTATTCTAATTTCCTGAGACAGTCCTGTATATATACACAGGACTGTCTCAAAAAATTAGAATATTGTGTATTCTAATTTTCTGAGACAGTCCAGTATATATTCGTCCGAGTTTTATTCATTTTTTCTTAATGCATTGCCAAAATGTATATGATCGGGAAAAATTATCTGAATAATTGGAATTGAATCGGGAGCAAAAAAAAGCAATCGGATCGGGAAATCTCGGGATCGGCAGATACTAAAACTAAAACGATCGGGATCGGATTGGGAGCAAAAAAACATGATCGGAACAACCCTAGTTTTTAGTTTTCATCCGGGTTGCCGTAAAAGAAAAGTAGCCCTCCCTTACTTCGGTCATGGTGACATAAATGAACTTACACCTCGCATCACGTCTCTTAATCTTTATTAATAAATGTCAGCTTTATTATATTGAAAACATCTTGCATGAAAATTAAAAATAAGATATAACTCTGCAGAGGACTCGTCGCTTGCCACAACAAACGAGTTCTGTTCCTACGCTGGCGACGTAACCCGAATTTCTGTGTAAATTGGAATTAACCCTTTAGTTACCCCTAAATCTCAAAATAACTATCCAAAAAGTCCATAAATATTGTATTTTCTTTCATGATGGAGGATATGCTGCCCTATGGTGACAGTGTTGGGTCTGGCTGTACTGTCGCCTTGTATGACTGAGTTGCAGACTCAGATGTCTGACATGTATAAAGGATAGCTGCGCTGTGGTTTTTCCCACATAAGTCTGGAAGTTGTTTTAGTTGTGAGGGATTTGCTATGAGAATTGTTAATACGTTAGCATCGTAGCATTTAAGATAGCTGGCTTTTGTTAGGCAAATTACTGAATTAGGCTAATTTAATCTACTAAATTTACATGTTGATCAGACTAGATGGACCTTTGAACACCAATTGTTTTGTGTTGTGTTTATTGTTAAAATGCGTGCCTTTTTGAACATAGGTGTACCGTGTACATTTGTGTTACAGCTGTACAAATTTGTCAACAGTGAAGGAAGAAAAGAGCTTCAAAAAGCACAATTACCTTGTTTGCTGTCTGTAAAGCTGAACAGCTCCATGTTTAGTGAGGCCAGAACATGTCATATTAATGAAGTAAAGTAAAAGAATAAGATACTGTGAGGTTTAATAAGGTACTGTTTATGCGACAAAAAAACCCCAAAACAACTTGAGACAGAATGGCAGACGACACTCCGGCGTCGTAAAGTGGAAATTGCGTAAATCGAGTACGTCGTAATCTGGGGATTACCTGTATTTTGATCAGGTTGCAGTACCACTTTGGGCCATCAAGCCAATTTAGCATTCTGGGCAGATGCTGTGACCTGAAGCAAAGAAAATTCGGCAGAAAGTTTTGTTCCTAATAGAGCTGAAACGAGTACTCGAGCAACTCGAGTAACTCGAGTTTAAAAACTGATCCGAGTAATTTTATTCACCTCGAGTAATCGTTTATTTTGACAGCTCTAAGCATCACGTTTTGCTCGGACTACTTTTAATGCGGGACAACGCGCTGTCACGTGCGGGGAGGAAGAAGGGGAAAAAAAACAAAACTTACTGCAGCTGACAGCCGCCACAAACGACGCCGACGTTGCCAAATACGAGCCCGCACGATGCTACGTAGGTAACAGCTAGCGTCTGATGCGTCTCATAAAGATCACATGTATGTTGAACTAGATGCGCAATGACGGACTCGGCCGCGTCTGGGCAGCGTTATTAAACAGCCGCCATCTTAAAGCAGTACAGCGCTAAGCGCTAGTAAAGACCGCTAAGCGCTAATAAATAAGATTAACGTTACTGTCGCTACTAGCTCACGTAAAGTTTGCCCTGCGGGGGGCTAGGTTTCAATTAATTATGACCACTGTCGATGCGTGGCTAACGTGTCTTACATACAGGCTTTAACATAACATAGCAATGTGGAGTGATGAGGGTGTAAAATAAAAACTTTATCATGCTAACTATCAATTTTAGCTCAGTAGTCATTGCTGGATAAAACACCAAGTAGCAATGGTCCCTAATGTGCTCCAGTACAGCCTGTATCATACATTTATTTTGAACACTGCAAAAACTCAAAATTCTATCAGGACTTACAGTTTAGACTAACTTAAAACTTAACTAGAACTTAAAAATGGCTTGACACAAAGAGAAATTCAATTGAAACACGTGGGAAAAAATCCTAACTTTTAAGTGATGTGTGTTATCAAGTGTAACGGCATTTTTAGGTAAAAAAAAAAAATATATATATATATATATATATATATATATATATATATATATATAATTAAAAAAAAAAAAGATCTAAAAGTTTTTTGAGTGAAAGCAGTGAATTAGTTTTTTGTTTTTTTTTTAATTCTAGCTACATCTGAGATGCAATTGTTGGCTGTTTTCAACAATATACATCAAAAATATAGACATTGATTGACTGAAAATGGTTCAAGTTTAGATGAAATGTCTTGTTTTCTCATGTATATTTATAATTGCTCTTCACCTAAAAATATATTTGTTTTATCCGATTACTCGATTAATCGATAGAATTTTCAGTCGATTACTCGATTACTAAAATATTCGATAGCTGCAGCCCTAGTTCCTAAACCAGTTTGTTAGTGATGAGGGCCAATTCTGAACCAAGTTTTCTTTGCAAAAAAAAAAAAAAAAAAGAATTTTATGGAGTGTAATTCGCAATGTTTTATTTTTGCAGTGTCCCAAGCGTGGAGGCTTTTTTTACCATCTTGAGAAGTGTTCCGGGAACGACAATCATGAGGGAAGATCTATGCAACCCAAAGCTCATGTTAAGCCATGGACAGTTTGATTAAGAGAGGTACAGGGTTTAGGAAAAACCTCACCTTGCATATTCAGCCCATATTTTCAAGCAGGACTTGTTCTGATTTCATATTCTGAACCCTTTCAGGAAAACAACGATAAAAAAAGAAAAAAAAACATCTGGCTGCGTGAGCCTGTCCAGAAGGCATGTGATGCTTACTCATGTCCAGGAGTCCTTTGTCGTCTTTGCAGGCATTTGAGCTTGGCATGCAGTGATGGTTGCTCATCCTCAGCAGCAAATAGCAAGAACTTCCTCTTCAAATCAATCTAGGATATTCCCAAGTTTATTCGATTTGAGCTGACATATCCAAAAACCTCAAAAGTCTTTTTCAACGGTTAAAAAAATTGTCCGAGTCTCCATTTGGTGTGCAATGCTGAACAACAAATCCCCACGCTGGGAAGGCGGATGCCCCCAGGCACCCACACCTCTCAGTTTGTCGGTCAACATAGACCCGAAAACTGTTGTGACCATTCAAGTGCCTTTTCACAACCCAGAGCGCGTTAAATTTCCTGCCTCCTTATCCGCTCAGGAGCAAGGGAACATCACCAAGACCCAAGCCTCCATGCCAAGCCAGCCGTTGAATTTTAATGACATTCCAAGTGCAATCAAGATAACTGGGGCGATGCCAGTCGGAAACTGCATCATGGACACTGGCGACCATTCTTCGTTCATCCTCAAAAGGGAAATGTTGAAGTTTCCGACTGCTGGCACCTTGCATTCAATCCAAGGATGTCTTTCTATGCAGCCAAATATGTTTGAGGTACAAAAAACTAATTAGGTACACATGAAAAAAATTCTGCCTTTGCGAAGATTTTTTTTTTTTTTTTTTACTTCTAATTAAAAAGCAGAACGGTGTTCATTTAATGTATGACTATTTGCTCTTGATAAGGCCTACAGCAAATAGGAAAAAACTAAATGTCACAATAAACCGCCGCTCAAACATTTTCTTTAATGTTTAAATGTAAATATACCACAAACTCACATCCCTAAACAATTATTTCAAACTCATTTTGCAACACACTCATTTGCAACTCACTCATTGAATATAAAGTTGATTTGCTTGTGAAAAAGTTGATTTGTAGAGAAAAACTTGTAACTTCTAGTCGTAATCCAGGTTAACGGTAGCTTCTACAGAACCCATTTACTTCGAGAAGTATCACCTCAAAATACAACCCCCTGCAAAGGTTATGGAATCACGAGTCTCTGAGGATGTTCACTCAGTTGTTGGTGCATTTAGAAAAACAATATAATTGATTTGATACAAGACTATAGTGTCCTGTCAATGGTTTTCTTTTTTTCTGCTCTATAATGACACCTGAGCAAACATCCTCTGAAGCTGGTGATTCCATAGTTTTGGACTAATTTTGTTTGCAATTATTTTACAACTGTACTATATTTCTTCATGCGATTGTCTTGCTTAGAAATGAAGTAACCCAAATACAGTAAACTACAACAAACATAATATCCAACTGGTGAACATTTTGCATTACGTGCCGTTTTCTTTTAAGAAATTGAGCAGCAAATTCAAAACAGGTTTTTCGTCCATGAATCGACAAATACCGTGTTTGTTTCCCATTTCATGTAGATTTGGTATTTTAGACAAGCCTCTTCAACCTGACGAGTCATCCTGGAGGTGGGATCCTCCATCTGTGACCCTTCCCTTGGGTGCATATTTTTGACTACAGTATGTGACTCCTTTTCAGGATGCTGTTCACATTTTGAAGTCAGAAATTAAAGAGGTTACCTTGCAATTGATCAAAAGTAACATTGCGAGGCTTCAAACCAGTGGCGATAGTTGTAAGACTGCAAGGGAAGCTCAGCTTCCCTCAAAATTTCAAAAAACAAGTGATCAAATGTATACTGTTGTGTACATGCCATTGACTAAATATGAGCTACAACACGCTCATTAGCTGCGTTTATCCCGCCCATTGGATGCTGTGTCACTTAGGGTCTATAGCAGTGGTTCTTAACCTTGCTAAAGGTACCAAACCCCACGGGTTTCACAGGGGCATTCACCAAACCCTTCATAATTTCATCATAAAAGCCATATTTTAAGTAATTTAAAACTTGGCAATTTAACATCTAAGTTGATTCCTGTTCAAATTTCTTCCAGATTTCTAATTTACTACAAATAATTCTGCCTTTTGCTGCTGACGTTCACGTTTGTAAATGAAGTGAAACTCGTTTCATTTCACACTGTTCCTTTTTCATGTCTACATTCTCATTTTATTGTCGCGTCCTTGAATCGCATATTATTTTAATGATGTAAAATGACGCAAATTTTTTTTTTTTTTTTTTTTAATACGCCGTTGACGCTGGCTGTAGGTCTGTTATACTTGTGTGAGTCAACCTTCCACCGAGCAAACAGATTTCTCTTCCCATTAGATAGAGGGCTTGCAGTTGAAAGAAATGGAATAAAGCCTATAAATTGAAATCAAACCAGTGCAAAACCTGGTCTAAAACAGCACTTTGCATTTAGTCGGCATACAAAATAGGACTCTGCATTTCTTAACCTTCACCGAGCCCCTGAGGCTTACTCACCGAACCCCTTGGGTTCAATCGAAACCCAGTTAAGAACAACTAGTCTATAGGCATTGAGTGGGGCTCAGCTGGCCCAGACGCTCTGTTTCTCTGCAAGATGATTGAATGATCCGTCTGAGGTTGAATCTCATTTTGATTGGCTGTGAAATGAGCGAATCGATGATCTTGTTGTGTTACATCTGCATGAGCCATTTTACAATTTTCATTCCGTTGTTCTGAGTGGAGTTCTTAATCATCCTAGCGCCACTGATGTGTTTAAAATGACTAGCGAAACATTGCTTCTATCCCTGCTGTTTTGTTTTTGTTTTTTTAATTGTAGCTACTTGTGTTTGAAAACTTGGCTTCTGGCATTTTAGTTTCTTTCCCTACTCCGTTACAGAGCAATCACAGGCGGACATGCTTTGAGCCTCACTAGTAGGTGGATGGGGATGCAGTGTAAAGCTTTGAGATGGTTTTTCAACACTAATATTGAAATCCTATACTCTTAAGTACCGCGACGGCCCTGATTATAAGACGACCCCCTCTTTTTTAAGACTCAAGTTTGGGGGGAAAAAAAGACTTTTTGAACACCAAATTAATTTTTATACAGAAAATAATTACAGTACGTCAGAAACAAATGATTATAACAATATATTTGAGAGAAAAAGCATGTTGTTTTGGCTCATTCAAATCTAAATATCTGAACATTTAAATATGTAAACTAAAGTGCAATCACATTCGTAAATGAATGGCTTCTGGTTTTTGAAATGTAAATAAGCCAATCTATTGTGATAAAACAACAAAATTGCAATAACTGCATTAACCATCAAAGTGAAGTCTAACTGTAACTGTAGTCTTGAAACAAATCTGAAGAAGGAAAAACATTGCAATAAAATAACGCAAACTGGTTAAACTTGAGAATAGCTAAGATCTGTCATGACAGAACATCGCTTCAATGATATCTGGCGCCATCTAGCGGTGTGAATGGGTATAATGTCTAGACCTCGAATATAAGACGACCCCCACTTTTTCAGTCTTATTTCAATGCAAAAAACACAGTCTTATATTGGGGCCAATACGGTATGTTGAGGGCCTTCAAGGTGGAGCGGCGCTGTACAAGTATAGCTCCATTTACCATCCTCCACTGCTTCAAACACAGCGTTCTCAGAGGGAAGTAGTCACCAAACATAGAATCGTCGTGTTATGCACCGGTTTGCAACAGGAAGACTAAACCTTGAACAGAAATGGCATGGAAGTAGACATATTTTGTTTGATTCATGGACCAAATACCGACCCCAGAAACTAGCGCTATAGGATGCGGTTACATATGAGATGCTTCTGGTCTAAAAACTTTTTTTTTTTTTGTCCTCCCAGCTTGAAGCTACAGAACTTTCCTCTACACCATCAGTGCCTTGTATATGCATTATTCCTTGTCAAGACCAAGATGCAAAGATGGGAAAGGATGTCTCTAGCGTTCATGCCCAAGGGGAAATGAGCAAGAGCCGTCCGGTGATTTATTCCAAAAAGCGGACCTCAGTCGCGAAGTTCAATCCCACACCAAACAGACATGCTAAATTAGCTCTGATAAACAATCCTCTTCAAGTCATTGGTGTTTGTCCACCGCTAATTAGTGTCAAGCCTTTATTGGTGACAGGTTCAGATGCAAATGAAAAATGCACACAAACTGAACTGGACAGAATTGAAACTTTATGTGGGGAGCTCAACAGTCACATGCCAAGTTCTGTTACTGTCAGTCCTACACAAAAGGACCAAGATGGATCACCATATACGCTCCCAGGTAATCAGAATTAGAACAGTGATGGTCATTCCATACACATGAACCTCACACCCAATCACTGTCTTGCCCTTTAGGTGATCTAATGTGCTCAGTGACCAAGTTCGATGACGTACAGCTGACACAAGTTGACTGCGTCACATCTATGTTCTTGCCCTGCACTCCCTCTCAGTGTGAAGCAAGAGATGATCGGTAAGTAATTTCCAAAAGTGGCATGAATGTTTGTAATTTTCATCATAGGTGCATTTAAACTTTGAGGGACAGAACATGAAAAATGTTTAATTGTATGTTTTTAGTCATTTTTTCAGTTCAATTCAATATTTTGTGATGTAACGTTGGGAGGCAATGACAGAGGTCAAGCATTTCTTGTAGTTCTTGACTAGATTTGGACACACTGGGTAAGTTTACATGGGTAGTTTTCCTCAATCCGATTGTATGGTTTTTTGACATGCGTGTTATGTTGCTCTCTGACACTACCTGTAATGGTTAATGCTCCCTTCAAAGGAACTGTGGAGAATACGAAACCTGTTAGTATGAGTTATAATAATTTGATATTTACACCTCTGTCAATGTTTTCATTTTTATAAATTATGAAAAATTAGTTTAACTAGAAGGTCGCTATTGTTGTTGACGACGCATTGCAGTCTGGGCGGTGACGTGACTGGGCAGCACTGCTGTACTTTCACGGTTTCACTCGTTAACTACATACACGTCATCGGTTTTGCCCTTCCAATTTAAACCCGAGCGGAAAATTGATGAGCAGGACAGCACTGTCGATATTTCACCAAATGAGCAGCAAAAGCAGTTAGTCTCCCGCGGGATTCGAACCCGCGTTTCCCGTGCAACATACGAGCGCACAGACCACAGAGCTATCCTTCCATGTGACATCAGTTATTATTTTCCTTACAAAGCAATCGCAACCCACATGCGTTGTCTGTCTGTGCGGTAAAACCTTAAAGGGAAATGCAACAGAAAAGAAAGTGCATCTGGCTTGACCACAGTATTAAAAAACGCGGCTCACATCAGACAGTAAGCAGACAAAAATGACATGGGGATTACATTAAAGGGTTTATTGAACATACAAAAAAAATGCCATGGCGAAAAAGGAGACACAAAAAGGGTCTGTGACAGTAGGTCGGGATCAATTAAAAAAAAAAAAATGAAGGAAAATCGCGGTGAGAGGAAGACAAACGGGGAAAAAAAACAAGGCAACGATGCAACTAACAACGAAGGTATATACAAACTGTCAAATGGCAGCAAGTCAATATCTTGGCAAGCCACTTAGGATCGATTTAAAGACACTGCTGATGAGCTGGAATTAGATGCTGGTACAACTTTAGGAACTCATCCCACATCTCTTTAACAAAACAATCTGACCAGCAACAAAATCATGCCTGTCGTCATACTAGCTTCTCTTGCTAGCTAGCACACAACTATTCTCCCAGTCCTGGCCACCCGTGTCATCACCCCCAGCGTGCATTACGAAAGTAAAACATTGCACCCTCCGTAGGTCGAAACATGTATTCATTATTATAGATTTTTAAATCAATTGCAATTATATATGTGTTTCTAATAACCTATTTTAGTAAATAAAGAACAATTGTGGCTTATTAGAGCCTACAAGTCTTTAAGTCTGAGGATCCCTTTTACATACTCTGGGAAAGTTGATCCTTACCACTTGCTAGTTGGTAGTTACAAGTACATCCTGTTCATGTGCTTTTGTTGTCGTAGCAAGAAAAAAAGAAACACAGCAGACACAGATTTCATTTTGGTTTGTTGCGTGGGCAAAACTGTTTTAGACCTATTCATCAACTACAACAAGAAGAGATTGCATCAAAATGCAAACAGTAAGTTTTTTTTTGTAACTGAACGTTTTAGCAACCACTTAGTTGGAAAAAAAAAAAAAAAAAATTATAAATGTGTACACTATGTTTCGATGCGTGAAAACGGGCAAATTGACGCAAATTTTTTTTTTTTTTAATTTCTTACCATTCAAAATTTCTAATTCGCGCTCCGCCATTCTGAAAAGTAAACGTTCGTCCTATCTCAGAAAGTTTGGTATCATAATAAAATCCTAGTTCTCCTGTAGAAAATGCGACTTGAGGGGCGTTCACGTGCAATTTTCTACTCGACAAGTAGTATTTACCATAATTCAACATCACGTGAAGGCAGTATAAGAGAAGAAGAGGTGTTCTTGCGTAGTAGGAGCGCCCAAATATATGTCCATTATTTATTTAACATATCTTAATGATTCAACAGGGATGATGGAAACAAGCCTATACAACAAAAAGCTGCCCTTAAACTGCTTTTTTTTTTTTTTTTAACAAGGAAGTATAAAAGCATTAACCATTTTAAAGCATAGGCTTCAAAACACTAGGTTATGAAGTCTGTTTCAAGGCAGTACATATTTCTCAACATGCCCATACAACACTCAGCTGACCTTGAGATACTCTTTTTCACAAGAAGGTGCTAAAACATTAGCTGTTTTAAAGGCTGTACTTAATCCTCTCAACAATAAGATAAAATTTACACTGTTGGAATGAATTCCACATTTTCTGAAAACAAAGATTCTTTATAAATAAGACTATAACCAATATACCGTACTTTGTTTTCACATATTTCTGTACTGTTTCGCATATTTATAGTGTTACTGCTGTACTTAATCCTGGTTTTAAACGTTCTGCATCTGGAGTAACTTTTGTACTCGCCAAACAATGCACAACTTGACATGGAAATCCATGTTCGCGAAGTCGCTAATTAGCATAGCGCTCGGCGCTAACTAGTAACATCTCAAAACCAACAATAAAAGGTAAACGGTACAAGAGGGTTTCTTGTACTCACCTCTGATAGACGGACATGGGAATGAACACGACTTGAACCTACTGCTGGACAACTGGAAGACAAGGAGCAACGAACTATCTTTCTTCCCCTTTCGCTCTAAAAAATGCGCACAGAAGCGCGACCGCTGGGTCCCTGCCTGTCTCATACACAAATTTATTTTCCAGTCTTTTGAAAAGGAGTAAATCTCTCGCTCAATAACTGGCAGCATCCATTATAACGTTGTGTGTGCGTCCGTTAAAGGTGTCCGGGCAGCAGACGTGTCTTGAATTTCGTTCCGCTAAGGGCGGCTGTTATAAAGTTATTGGGGAAAATCATTGTTTTTGAACCTTTATGAATCGTAGTCGAATCGCAATGCATTTAATAATCGATTTTTGGGGGGGGAACTCCCTTAATGTAAACACACCCACTGTCACAGGTAATTTAGCCCAATATTCATGAACTGCTCCAGTTGTCTCAGTTTTGAAGGATTCGTGTTCAAGATGCCATATTTTAGCTATCCTAAAAATGTTTGTTGTTTAAATTAAACTACTTTGACCCGAACTTTCTTCATGTTTATAATTGACTAAAATGTAACAAAAAGCTGCTGTTTTGGCACAGTGCTTTCAGTCTGCTTATGTACTCTGATGCAAATAGATTATTTTTCAACACTAATATTGAAATCCTATATTCCTAAGTAGGTCTTCCAGCTCGGAGTGTGTAATGCAAGTGGATAGCAGTTGTAGTGAAGAGGAGCTGCCTTACGAGTTGGAGAACGCCTGTAGTGATGATGGTAAAGTTAATGTTTAGCACTTCATCACATCGCCTACAATTTGCTGTCTCATTTTCAGTTTTTTTTTTCTTCTTTTAATCAGATAGTTCAGAGTTGTCGTCTGTCCATGGGACTTCATCCGCTCTGTCGCTTGTGCGCCTGTCTAGGTGAGACTTTCTGTTGACACAATGAACTCTCGCAGACACAGGTTGAAAATGAAGGCGGGAATGGTTGAACTCTTGAGGTTGAACTCTTGGTCTAAGAACTGTGGGACAACTGAGCTAACTAGTTATTCACTGTGCCGCAGGTATCAAAATATAAAATTGATTTAAAAAAATAACATCACAAACACAGGTCATGTCATGGGAAAAAAAAACTATATAATCAAATGAAAATGTAACAGTAAGTGACAACAAATATGAAGTCATCTATTGCCATCAGAATGTATTGTTTTTAAGTCTATAGGCAATGTGGCAATGTTTTGAAGTTGAAGTAATCGTCCAACAATTTAGATGCCATATGTAGTCTTAGTTTCTGTTAGAAAAAAAAAAGTCTACATTTGATTATTTTATATTGTAGTCATTGAAATGACATCTGGTTTTAGTGTCTAATTGGTACCTCCCCCTTCAATGACGTACAGCATACATGCATTAGTTCCTGTGCCTATTCTCTGTGTGGGCATTGTTGCACGAGGCTGAAAGCAGCAGAGTTCAGTGGAAAGCTCTGTAGCATTGTACAACACATTGTTGTCGCTTAACTGTACAAGTGTCCACCAAACACTCGTAGGTGCTTCTCCACGATAGATCGGCCTCCATTGTTGGTAATATGTGGTCATTTAGGTAACCTTGCATACCCCCACCATTGCCTGACGGCTATAGCTCATGCATGTATAGTAAGCGTACTTTGGCTTGAGAGCAAGAAGCAGACCACTTGTCCTTCATCCGTCAGTTTATTTGACTTTACCTCCCATATGACTGTCACGTGAGTGTTCATTGTTTTGATTTATTGATTGGACAACATTTTCGATTTCTACGTATCACACCAGTATTATGGAATGTTTCCAGTCAGCGTGGTTCACTGAATTCATTTAGTTTATTTGCATGTATAAAACAGTTCAGTGGTTTGACAGTGTTTAATCTTTTTTTAAGAAGAATCAAATGTGCTCATTAAATGTAAGAGATTTTTGTTCTGTCTTTCAGTGTTGAAGAGCCCATGTCTGAAGAGAAGGACAGTCAGGAGAAGAAACCGGCTCTCGTTCCCAGCCTGTTCCCGTTCATCCCCCCCACACTCTATTTCAGTACTATCAATGAACAAGGTATTCGCACACATGGACACGCTTCTTGCTTTCAAAGAGCTACCGCATCTTTATTTCTCTGATACTATAATGCCCCACTTTTACCGGCACCAACTATAACCATTATTACTGTTCTGAAAGTATGGATCTTAGATTCCAATAGGCGGTCTAATTTAGGTTGTGCTATAGGTTGTACTAATATATGTGTAGTTCTTATTTTTATCATATTGCTAACAATAGTCTTCGTCTTTAACACAACGTCCCGATCCTCATGAAATGACATAATATAGAGATTTTTAATTGCAGTGCATTCCTACATCCATCTAGAAATCTTGACAAATTGTACTTGTTCATAACAGCATCCAAACTAAAGTAGGATCTTTTCAGAGTTTCCTCTTAGGCCCCTATTCAGCTAGACCAGGGGTAGCCAACTTGGGTCCTCGAGGGACCCTATCTAGCTTGTTTTCCATGTCTCCCTCCTCCAACACACCTGCCTCAAATAATCAGGATCGTTATCAGGTTCCTGCAGAGTTTACTGATGAGCTGATCTTTTGATTCAGGTGTTTTAAAGGAGGGAGACGTGGAAAACAAGCCGGATTGGGGCCCTTGAGGACCGGAGTTGGCTATCCCTGAGCTAGACTAACGGCCTGAATTATGATACTTACAATAATGCCACCGGTAAATGACAAATCATATTTGTTGCATTAAAGTGTGCTCTACTGGTAATTCCTCAAGAGCTGCTGTTCATAAACAAATATTACATGATGCACTTTTATTATCTTTGCTTTCTTAATAGAAGGAGTCCAAAAAAAAATAGCCGTATCGGTCAGCGTCTGTATCAGGGCAACACTGATGGACAAGTAATGTGGTGTCTAGTAGTGTGACAATATGTAAAAAAGGTGGTACTGTGCTCCCTCGCTACTTCGCGCTTTAAACTTCGCGCCTGAAGTCCATCGCAGATTTTTTCCAATTTAAAAATATTTTAAATAAATACAGATGAGCTGTCCCGAGCCGATCATGTAGTCTCACTCTCCCTCCTGCTGCTATTTGTCGGTAAGGCAGTGCACTTAAGTTGCTTATTAAAGTTAACTGTGATTGACAGAGGTTACAGTTGGATCTTGCCGGAGACAATTGGAAGCTGAAACTTCAAAGCGCCGCATGCGTCAATCATCGTTTAACTTGTTAAATAGTCGCTGTGGCAACTCAGTTTGTAAGTGAGCAGCTTGAATGGATCTGAGTGGACTCATTCAATGAAGCATTTCATAAAAACAAGCATTTTTATACTTTATTGTTGTTTACAAATAATTCGATGGGACAGTAACATGTTTAAAACTTTATATATAACTTTATATATCATAATTATTGTATTTGAAGTGCTTAAAAACATTTATTAAAGTATTTATTCGTTGTTGTTGTTTTTTTTTAGTTACACTTTGGGGGGGGAAAAAGTGGAAAAAACCTTTCTTGATCTCTTTCCAATGCTTAATATGAATAAATACATTGAACACACAGAAAAAAAATTGAGTTGGAAGAGGTTGGTGTTACTTTGCGGTTTTTCACTTATCGCGGCGGGTTCTGGTCCCCATTAATCGTGAAAAACAAGAGATCACTGTATACCGCAAGACTTTGTATCCCAAATGGTTGTCGATACTCTCCCGTCAAGAATCAATATATCATTTAAAAAAAGTGTCACTGTTGAAAAAAGTACCAACAGGTTTCTACCTAAATCTTCCTCTAGAATAGTGTCTGTTAGCTCAATGGCTGCCATTGATGACCCTAGACGTCCAGTTCATTTTGACATTGACATTGTTTGGGCGTCTAGCACGGTCAATGGCACTCAGACATGACCACCTCCCGGTTTTGGGGGCATAAGGGGCAACTGGTTAATTCCTGTTAATTTAGGGCATTTACAGGTCTTGTGTTTTGAGTCGCTTCCTCTTCATTTTGAGTAATTCCTTCCTGTTCAGTAACCCAAAATCAATACTCCAAAATAAACAGGAAATTACCTGAAATGCCCCAAAATTAACTCACTGGCTGCCATTGACTGGCATAGACATCTGTCCTGTTTGAAGTGGGAGGGATGGCAGCGAATTAATGTTCATTCGCTGTCACCCTCCCAGTTCATTTATCCCATGTTTATTTTTCATGGACTAATATTAAGTACTTCATTTTTCTCTGCATGATAATATTTTTTACTGTATATGCACCCTGCAGTTGAAATGCTCCCGAAAGAGCAGATGCGACTTTTAAAATGGAAGATGAGCACTGTCACACCCAATGTTGTGAAAAATGCTGTCGCCAGGTCGCACTTCACATACACCAAAAGTAGGTCGCCTAATTTACATTTTTTGCTGCATTTATGATAATGTAAAAACACTTACAGTTGTGTGTCTGATTCTTTTAGAAAGCCACGACTGGTTAGGCTGTTGGGGCCACCACATGAAGTCTCATTGTTTCAAGACTCTTCAAGAGCACCAGAAAGTGAGAACATGACTCTGCTTGGAATGAGGCCTTGTTGATTTTGAGCCCATCCAGATTGAAACTGAATGGCTCTTTTGTAGTCTGAACAGTCACAGAGCACAGATGTCAGATTTTTGCGAGACTGACTGAAGCCACCTATGGGAGGTAGTTTCATATCAGCTAAAAGCTCAAATGGGATTTGACTGTCTGTGACGTCACTCTATGCTGGATGACACCTTTGTTGACACAGCAACCTGTCAGATGTGTCAATAATGTGGTCCAGTCTGAACAGCAGTGTTGTTAATAACTGCATTAGAATATAGCGGTGTTACTAACGGCGTTATTTTCTTCATTAGCGAGTAATCTAATTACTTTTCTCGGCAACGCTGTTACCGTTACTGAGGCGGGAAAGCTGTGCGTTACTATGCTTTACGATGTTGGTTGACTGACGCGAGAAAAATCTGAAAAAGACGGACTCACGGCGACGAGAGAGCAGAGCAGGAGTGGGGAGAAGGCATGGGAGTGTGACGCCGTTGCAAACACGATGCTACAATGCTAGGTGGCTCCAATAATCCCTGACTGTAGCCAATAGCATACAAACTACGCCCACATGATGCCTAGGTAGATATCACATATATACAGAACTAGATGCAAATGACAGACACGGCGGCATTAGCAATACGTATGATAAAGAACTAGCCATCTTAAAGCAGTAGATTTCTCAGGAAGGCTCTGTTGTAGAGAACCTTCCAAGCGAACCTGAGTAACTTTTTATCTAAAATGGTCCTAAATCGGCAAAACTTAAATCTAACTTTAAATGATGAAACAGTTTTAAAACTTACACATGTCGAAAATAGACAGAAGGGAACTAATGCAATAACGGGAGCAATTTTAACAACTTTAACGGTTGAGTCACAGCATTAAATGACTTCCACACATAGCAAAGGTTACTATCTAGTTATCGCAATATTCGCAATACCCCTGTGTCTAGTTAAGTTTAGGGTAAAGCATTGGGCTAATGCCAATTGTCCCAAAAACCCTTTAAACTTCACATTGTGAGACCTGTTTTTTTTTTTTTTCCCCGAGGAAAAAAAGCAAAATTATCACCAGTTACTTTGCCAAGTAACTAATTACTCTTCAGGTAACTGAGTTTCTAATGCAATTGCTTTTTGGGAAAAGTAATTTGTAACTGTAATTAATTAATTTTTTAAAGTAAGATTAACAACACTGCTGAACAGGACCAGATTTGATTTGGACACTTGCTAAAAATAGAGTGAAGAGTCAGCCCTAAAAATGAGATTTGAGGAGGAATCAGATTGGAATCAGAACTGCCTGTAGTCTGAACGCAGCTTGCTTTAAAAAATATATCTAATTTGTCTTTCCCACTAAGCTCGATTTTGTCCTTTTCTGGAACTCTCTAGTTGAACCACTTCCCAGGAACCTTCCAGATTGGCAGGAAAGACAGACTGTGGAAGAATTTGTCCAAGATGCAGAGTCGTTTTGGCAAACCGGAGTTCAGCTTTTTCCCACGCACTTTTGTCCTTCCCCAGGACATTCTACAGCTACGGAAAGCCTGGAAAGAGGGGTCCAGACAAAAGTGGATCATCAAACCTGTAAATTCACAATTCATGAAATGTCACGATTGGAATTTTCATTTTTTTTACAGGCTTTATTATTTCCCAACAGCCTGCTTCAGCTAGAGGAATAGGAATACAGGTCATTCACAGGTGGAGCCAGATGCCACGCAGGAAGTCACTTCTAGTCCAGAAGTAAGAAGTTATAAAGTACAGTTCAAAATAATATTAGAAAGACGAATCTCCTGTTTTTATCAGTCTGTTTCGGTTCAGAATCGATTAATCGAACAGCCTTACGATATACTTTCCAATACTGTCGTTGATGGCTATAAATGGCTAAAAACATACCGTGTATAGAGTCATGTGGAAAAACTAAGACACGCCATCAAATGTTCAGTTATTAAGAAATGTTCACATGTCAATGGCTGTTCTTTTTTTTTTCTTTATCTCTGGAAAAGAAAGTAATTTAATTACAGGTAAACAACAAAAATTAAAATTGTTTCACTCATTAAACCAAAGATATAAACAAAAATTGATATTCTAACTGAGGAAAAGGTTAGGACACCCTACCACCTAATATCTAGTATTACCCACTCTGGCTGAAATAACTTAAGTGGGACTCTTTTTGTAGCCATCTACCAGTCTTTGACATCGGTCTGAAGAAAGTTTGCCCTACTCATCAACGCAGAATACTTTCAACAGTGACTGACGAAGTGAGAGAAAACACCATGGTGAGATCAAACGAGTTGTCTGAGGCCTTCAGAAAAAAAGATTGTAGATACTTATGAGTCTGGTAAGGGATTTCAAAAGATCTCAACATAATATAAAATTACCCATTCCGTTGTCCAGGAAATAGTCTACAAGTGGAGGACTTTCAAAACAGCTGCCAACAGCTGCCCAGGTCTGGCCGTCCAAGCAAGGTCACCCTGAGAGCAGGCCGCAAGATCCTAAAATATTTCTCCAAAAACCCTCAAATGTCATCACGGGACCTACAGCAGGCTCTTGCTACTGTTGTTGTGAAAGTGCATGCCTCTACAATCCGAAAGACTTCACAAATTTAACATTCGTGGGTGTTGTGCAAGGAGGAAACCTTTGCTCTCAAAGAAGAACATGAAGGCCAGACTGAAGTTTGCTAGAGTGAATGTAGACCAAGACCAGGACTTCTGGAATAATGTTCTTTGGACAGATTAATCTAAAATTAAATTATTTGGACACCAGAACAGAGGACATGTTTGGTGTAAACACAATACAGCAGGTGTGGCCAACCCTGGTCCTCGTGAGCCGCAATCCAGCTTTTTTTTCCATGTCTCCCTCCTTTAAAACACCTGAATCAAATGTTCAGCTCATCAGCAAGCTCTGCAGTTGCCTGATAACAATCCTGATAATTTGATTCAGGTGTGTTGGAGGAGGGAGACATGGAAAAAAAGCTGGATTGCGGTTCTCGAAGGCTAGGGTTGGCCACCCCTGCAATACAGCTTTCCAGGAGAAGAACCTCATACCAATTGAAGCATGGAGGGACAGTGGGGCAATTAAGTATTTAGTCAACCACTAATTGTGAAAGTTCTCCCACTTGAAAATATTAGAGAGGCCTGTAATTGTCAACGTGGGTAAACCTCAACCATGAGAGACATGGTGGAAAATAAGTATTTGGTTAATACCAAAAGTTCATCTTAATACTTTGTTATGTACCCTTTGTTAGCAATAACGGAGGCCAAACGTTTTCTTTAACTCTTCACAAGCTTTTCACACACTGTTGCTGGTATTTTGGCCCATTCCTCAATGCTGGTCTCCTCTAGAGCAGTGATGTTTTGGGGCTGTCGTTGGGCAACACGGACTTTCAACTCCCTCCACAGATTTTCTATGGGGTTGAGATCTGGAGACTGGCTAGGTCACTCCAGGACCTTGAAATGCTTCTTGCGAAGCCACTCCTTTGTTGCCCTGGCTGTGTGTTTGGGATCATTGTCATGCTGAAAGACACAGCCACGTCTCATCTTCAATGCCCTTGCTGATGGAAGGAGATTTTTACTCAATATCTCTCGATACATGGCCCCATTCATTCTTTCCTTTACACAGATCAGTCGTCCTGGTCCCTTTGCAGAAAAACAGCCCCAAAGCATTTTGTTTCCACCCCCATGCTTCACAGTGGGTATGGTGCAATTGAGTATTCTTCTCCAAACACGAGAACCTGTGTTTCTACCAAAAAGTTCTATTTTGGGTTCATCTGACCATAACACATTCTCCCAGTCCTCTTCTGGATGATCCAAATGCTCTCTAGCGAACCGCAGACGGGCCTGGACGTGTACTGGGTTCAGCAGGGGGACACGTCTGGCCGTGCAGAATTTGAGTCCCTGACGCGCATTGTGTTACTAATAGTAGCCTTTATTACTGTGGTCCCAGTTCTCTGTAGGTCATTCACTAGGTCCCCCCGTGTGGTTCAGGGATTTTTGCTCACCGTTCTTGTTATCATTTTGACGCCACGGGGTGAGATCTTGCATGGAGCCCCAGATCGAGGGAGATTATCAGTGGTCTTTTATGTCTTCCATTTTCTAATAATTGCTCCCACAGTTGATTTCTTTACACCAAGTGAAGAGTTACAGAAAACGTTTGGCCTCCGTTATTGCCAACAAAGGGTACATAACAAAGTATTGAGATGAACTTTTGGTATTGACCAAATACTTATCTTCCACCATAATATGCAAATAAATTCTTTAAAAATCAAACAATGTGATTTTCTGTTTTTTTCCCACATTGTCTCTCATGGTTGAGGTTTACTCATGTTGACAATTACAGGCCTCTCCAATCTATTCAAATAGGAGAACTTGCACAATTGGTGGTTGACTAAATAGTTATTTGCCCCACTGTATAAGTGTCACGGTTTGGGGATGTGTTGCTACAACAGGACCTGGCCAGCCCGCCATCATAGAATCCACCATGAATTCTATCATGTATCAGAGGGCACTTAAGGAACATGTGAGATCATCTGCAAAAAAAAAAAAAAAGCTGAAGCAAAACTGGACCCTGCAACCTGACAATGGCCCAAAACATACCTGTAAATCCACCAAGGATCTGAAAAGGAAGAAATGGAGAGTCCTGGAATGGCCGAGTCAAAGCCCTGATCTTAATCCAATGGGCTGTACATGCAAGAAACCCCTCAAGCATCTCACTGTTGAAAGTATTCTGCATTGAGGAGTGGAGCAAACTTACTTCAGACCAATGTAAAAGACTGGAAGATGGCTACAAAATGCGTCTCACTGAAGTTATTTCAGCCAAAGGGGGTAATACTAGCTATTAGGTGGTGGGGTGTCCTAACTTTTTCCTCAGTTATAATATGCATTTTTGTTGGTATATTTAGTTTAATGAGTAAAACAATGTTATTCTTTGTTGTTTACCTGCAATTATATCACTTTTCCAGAGTTAAAGAAAAACGTGATCAGACATGAATATGTGAACATTTCTAAATAAAGAACTGAATATTTAATGGGGTATCCTAATTTTTTCACATGACTGGACTAGTGGTGGTGTTTTTGTCGTAACCATCAATCATTTTGTCAGGTATCTCCACAAGCCCTACCTCATCGGTGGGAACAAGTTTGACCTGCGCATCTATGTCTATGTGACATGCTACGACCCACTCAGAATATACATCTTCTCAGATGGACTGGTCCGCTTCGCAAGCTGCAAGTGAGTGTTTACCAACCATTTATCACAATTCGATTCTGCCAACTATGTGCGATATTGAGGCAGTCAACTGATAATTTTGCTCAACTTGGATGATGTTTCCCTCTGCAGGTATTCGCCCTCCATGAAAACACTGAGTAACAAGTTCATGCATCTGACGAACTACAGCGTCAACAAGAAAAATGCTGAATACCAGGCCAACAGTGATGACAAAGCCTGCCAGGGACACAAATGGTAACACAAAATGGTGTTAGTGGAAAAAAAAAAAATTCAAATGCCTTTCCTTTATCAGGGAAACATAACTTGAATATATCTCTGCGTTTTCAGGACACTGAAGGCCTTGTGGAAGTATCTTGGCTGCAGAGGTGTAGACACAATTGTGATTTGGGAGAAGATTAAAGATATTGTCATCAAAACGATAATTGCGTAAGACAGTTATATTACGATTTTATTTTGAAGGTAATTACTACAATGGAGGTTGAAGTCCACTTCCTATCTCTCTCTTGTTTGTCCCATCAGATCAGAACCGTATGTTAACTCTCTACTTAAGATGCATGTGCGCTCACCGTATAGCTGCCACGAGCTGTTCGGCTTTGATATCATGCTGGATCAAAACCTAAAACCTTGGATCCTAGAGGTCAACATTTCACCCAGGTAACACCCTGAAAAAGTATTATTGACAATAGAAACAATGCACAAGTTTGACTTCTCAATTTCGGCTTTTCATACCAAGAAGGAGAAAGCTTGTGGGCTTAACATTATTTATTCCCATTGTTTAGCCTCCATTCCAACACAGCGCTAGATGTTGCAGTCAAGAGCCAAATGATCCGAGACCTCTTGAATCTGGCGGGCTTCCGTATTCCTCAACATGAGGAAGAAGTTGTCTTAGGTGGAAGCACCTCCAGCTCCAATAGCAGGTTAAGAGAATGGAAGATTCTGCACCAGTGATGCTAAAATGACTGCTGACATTTTTGCCCTCTGTATGTGTTTGTCTAGTCTGTGTGGCGTGAGTAAGGAGATGACTAATCTGGAGGTCTCAATCGATGAAAAGGCCAAACGGGCTTTTTACCTCAAACAGCGCTTTGCTGACCAGGTACACATTCATTATTACGTGAATTAAAATTAATAAAAAATAACGGCTCTCAAATCAGCTTTTTACAAAGCATAAAACCTTATACAGGTGTGTCCAAACTGTTCCTCAATGGCCGCTGTGGATCCTGGTTTTTATTCCTGCCAATCGAGCACAGGCCTTTTAATCAATGAAATTTCTGCTAAAACAAGCAGCAACTGATTACACTTGTAAGACACCAGATTGGTGCAAAGGTGTCATCCTGTTTTGTTGGAAAGAAATTTAGCACAACTGCGGCCCAATGTGGAATATTTTGGGGACCCCTGACCTTAAATAATGGTTATATTTCATTGCTTGTCTCACTGGCTGAAATCAAATCTGACGACTAAACCTCTGCTGTTTCAGGTCACTTAGGATTACCAAAATTTTAGTTTTTTAAATGCCACAATAATGAGATTTCCTTAAGAAAATTTTACATTATTTTTCTTGTCTTATATGTCTTGTATTAAGCTAAGATGCCGTATCACCTCTAGGCAAATAACTCTTTTCGGAAAAGTTGAATTTGTTAGTAGACAAGTCTTTCTTAGATAGAAGATTGCTGTCCTGTGAAGGGGCGGGTAAAATTGTTTTGTTGAGATAATGTGTGTGGACAAGCCAACTTGATCCAGTTTCCACAGAAAAGATGACATTGGGAGCCTTTGTGAATTTACCAACTATGTAAAGTCAAGGTTGCAACTTGGAAAGCGTACCTACTAGTCTTTGTGCTTCTGAGGGGCAACCGTGACTTTATATAGTTGAAGTCATGAGTGATGCGAGTGTTCTGTTAACAAACACCCCAAAGAGTGAGCCTGACTTGATGTGCCTACTAAAGAAGTTAATTAAATTTTAATCAATATTCATTTATCTAATATGAAACTGAGCTGGATCAGAGGATTTCTAAGAGCCGCGGCTTGTCGACCCCTGTTATAGTGTGTAAATCTCTCCAATAAGACTGTATTCCAACCTTAATTTCTTCTCAGCGTATCCTGGCAACAGTGTTGGATGTTTTGACTCCCAACGATGTCCGTGTGCTCGCCGAGAGCGAAGACGAGTTGAGCCGCCGTGGAGAATTTGAGCGCATTTTCCCATCGGCTTCCTCATCCAAATACCTACGATTCTTTGAGTCTCCGAGGTACCTCAGCATTGTGTTGGACCAGTGGGAGCACAAGTACTGGAACAACAGGACTAAAGGTTTGCAGTGTAATATTTTATCGCTGTTTTTTTACAGTGAGGGGCAGAGGTTTTTGCACCCCTTGTGATTTTGCAAGTTCACCCACTTAGAAAATAGGTAGAGGTCTGAAATTTCAATCACAAAAATGTGAAATAAAAAAACCAGAAATTGTATGTTTTTTTGTTTTTTTATTTATTATTTTTTAAAAAAAAATTTATTTTATTTTATTTTTTGTAATTTGCTGTGGTTTATAAGTAGTTGTACCCCTGGGAATCAGTAATAATTCTGACACTCAAAGAGTTGTCAGTATACCGTTAAAAAAAAAAAAAAAAAAAAAAAGGTCCACCCTTACCCCATGAGTAACAGTCCACCCACCACCCATTTGAGCTCAATGTTGTCAACTGTGCAACCCACAGTCAGTCATAATCCAACTCCTACCATGGGAGAGACCAGAGACCTTTCGAAAGACACCAGTGAAAAAAATGTTGAGCCTCACAAACCTGGGAAAGGCTATGAGACAATTCGAAAGCAGCTTGGTGAGAATAAATCAACAGTTGCAGCAATTGTTAGAAAATGGAAAAGGCTAAACATGACTGATAATCTACCTCGGACCGGGGCTCCATGTAAAATCTCTCCTCGTGGGGCATCACTAATGATGAAGAAAAGTGAGGGCTCAGCCTAGAACTACACGGCAGGAGCTAGTCAATGACCTGAACAGAGCTGGATGCATCGATTGAAATTTCAGACCTCTACCATTTTTTTTAAGCGGGTGAACTTGCAAAATCACAACGGGTGCAAATACTTCTGCTCTTCACTGTATATTAAGTATAAACATGAATATTAGTCACGCTCACTACTTATTGCTTCCCTAATCACAAATCAAGAGTGCACTCTTGCGTGTGGTTGTAGGTAGTGTTTACTTCAGGGTAGGCGAAATGATGTTTAAATATGTAAAATTGTCTATGTTAACATATGTTGTTTTCCAAGCTACAGTGGTATGAAAAAGTAACTGAACCTTTTGGAATTTCTCACATTTTTGCATAAAATCACCATCAAATGTTATGATCTTTGTCAAAATCACACAGATGTAAAAACTGTCTACGTTATCTAAAATCACCCAAAAAAGTTATAGATTTTCATATTTTAATGAGGATAGCATGCAAACAATGACAGAAAGGGGGAAAAATAAGTGAAGCCTCTACCTAAGGAGACTTAAAGAGCAATTGAAACCAATTTTTACCAAACAATTTAGGTCGGGTATGTGCCCAATCACTGATGAGTGGTTTAAAGCTGCCCTGCCCACTATAAAACACACACCTGGTAAGAATTGTCTTGATGAAAGCATTGTCTGATGTGCATCATGGCTCTGAAGACCTGCGATCAAGGATTTTTGATTTGTATAAAGCTAGGAAAGGATACAAACCATCTCTAAAAGTCTGGATGTTCATCAGTCGACAGAGAAGTTGTCTACAAACAGAGTTTGGCACTGTTGCGTTTCTCCCAAGGAGTGGCAGTCTACCAAAGATGATGCCAAAAGTTCAGCGCTGAATACTCAGGAATGTAAAAAAGAACCCTAGCGTGTCTGGTAAAGACTTACAGAAATCCCTGGTACAGTCCAATATCCCTGTGCACACATCAACTATATGTAAAACTATGGCCAAGAATGGTGATCATGGGAGGACTCCACGGAGGAAGCCACTGCTGTCAAAAAAAAAAAACATTGTTGCTCGTTTAATGTTCAGAAAAAGGCACTTGGTCACTCCACAGAAGTTTTGGCAAAATATTTTGTGGACTGATGAAACCAAAGTTGAATTGTTTGGGAGTAACACACAATGTCATGCGTGGAGGAAAAATGGAACAGCTCACCAACATCAACACTTCATCCCCACCGTGAAGCATGGTGGAGGGAGCATCATGATTTGGGGCTGTTTTGCTGCCTCAGGGCCTGGACAACATGCAATCATTATTGTAAGAATGAATTCAAAAGTTTATCAGGATGTTTTGCAGTAAAACCTGAGGCAGTCTGTCCGACAGTTGAAGCTCAAAAGAAGATAGATACAAAACGCAAGCAAATCAACTTCAGAATGGTTTCAGAAGAACAAAATGTGCACTCTGGGGTGGCCAAGTAAAAGTCCAGACTTGAACTCCATTGAGATGCTGTGGCATGACCTAAAGACAGCGATTAATGTCAGACATCCCAGGGAACTGACTTAACTACAGCAGTTTTGTAGAGAAGAATGGACCAAGATTAGTCGTGATTGATGTGCCAATCTGATCTGCGGTTACAGGAAGCATTATGTTGAAGTGATTGCTGCCAAGGGGGGGGGGGCACAAAATAATAAATGTGATGGTTCACTTACTTATTTTCCCCTCATCTGTCATTGTTTGCATACTATCTTCATTAAAATATGAAAACCTATAAATGTTTGGCTGGTTTTAGTTAAAGCGGTTTTCATCTGTGTGATTTTGACAGATCAGATCACATTTGATGGGCATTTTATGCAGAAATGTGAAAAATTCCAAAAGGTGCAGATACTTTTTAATACCATTTTATGCATATAAGTGCAAATTTCAGTCCATAAAATATGTTAATGTCTATAGCAATCATGACAATAATTACTTTTGATGGTTTTGCAAAAGTAAACTGTCAAACATTTTTCCATTTCCACAAAAGCATCTCACGACCAAATTTCAGTCAAAATTCCAAAATCTGGCATTCACCAATAATACTTTAAATAATTAAAACTAAATGCATAAAACTCATTTTACAAAAAGCATTTTTAGATGAGCGCTTACACAGCAGGCTACAGAAAAGCTTTGCAATCTGTTTATTGTTACAGTCAACTTATTGTTAAATTTCCTAAGCTAATAGAATCTGATTTAATGTCATGGTCTATGTATTTTCAGGTATCAATCTGCTTAGGCCTTTGTGTCAGAAGGGAGTCCATCTCGGTAGCACTGATCCCGCTCACATTGTAAGAAACACGGCAATGTATACAGGATTCTCAATAACACATGCTTAACCTTTCTGTTTCTGTGCCGATTTAGTGGTCGACATATTGCCACATCTCTAAGTTTGAACGTCACAGAGAATCACCTCTCACTCCATCTAAATCCAGGTTAGCACATTGACTCAAGTGTTCACTGTGGCATCATAGGCACACCTCACATTTGAGATGTAAATGCTCTAGAGCTGAAATGAATACTCGAGCAACTCAAGTTTAAAAACTGATCCGAGTAATTTTATTCACCTCGAGGAATTGTTTAATTTTGCCAACTCTAAGCATCACGTATTGCCTGGACTACTTTTAATGCGGGACAACGCGCTGATGTCACGTGCGTAGAGGTAGAAGCAATAAAAAAATACAAAAAACCTTTCTGCAGCCGACAGCCGCTACAAACTACGCTGACGTTACTAAAAACTAGCCCGCATGATGCTACGGCGGTAGCGGGTAGCATCTGATGCGTCTCATAGATATCACATGTATGTTGAACTAGATGCGAAATGACAGTCAGCGGTGTTAGTAAACAGCCGCCATCTTAAAGCAGTACACTTCTCAGCGCTAATAAATAAGATTAACGTTACTCACGTAACGTTAGCCCTGCGCGTTTGTAACGTGTCTTACATACAGGCTTTATTTAATCTGTGAAAACTTAGCGTTGTAGAGTGATGAGGATATGAAATGAAAATATGATAAAGCTAACTGTCAATTTTAGCTCAGTAGTCATAGCTGGATAAAACACCAAGTAGCACTGGTCCCTAATGTGCTCCAATACCACAGGTGTCATACTGGAGCGTTGACAAAAAGTCACCCGCTTCGTTAGGTTGCAATTATTTGTTTTTTGGGAACTTGTGGAACGACAACAACAAAGGGAAGGCACGTCTCTGGCTCTCCCGCACCTCCCTCACCCCCGCATGTCACACGGTGCATTCAGGAACGCATGCAAATATCCCCGCCATATTATAACCTGATATGTTACAATACATTTATTTTGCACACTGCAAAAACTCCAAATCCTATCTGGACTTACAGTTTAGACTAACTTAAAAGTTAACTAGGACTTAAAAATGGCTTGACACAAATGGAAATTCAATTGAAACACGTGGGGAAAAACACCTTACTTTTAAGTGATGTGTGTTATCAAGCGTAATGGCATTTTTAGGTAATAAATATATATATATATATATATAATATTTTGTTTTGTTTTATAAGATCTAAAAGTTTTTCGAGTGAAAGCAGTGAATTGGTCACTTTTTTTTTTTAAATTCTAGTTACATCTGAGAGGCAATTGTTGGCTGTTTTCAACAATGTACATCGAAAATAAAAACATTGATTGACTGAAAATGGTTCAATATTAAATGAAATGTCTTGTTTTCGCATGTATATTTATAATTGCTCTTTACCAAAAAATGTTTTATCCGATTACTCGCTTAATCGATAGTATTTTCAGTCGATTACTCGATTACTAAAATATTCGATAGCTGCAGCTCTAAAATGCGCTTATCTTTCAGAGTTGTGGTCATCCACCAGTCTGATCAAATGGATATGGAAAGGGAGGCCTTTGTTTCCAGTCCGCCCACTTTGCAAAGTCCAGGATCCAGTGCCGCCAGCAGCACCTGTGCCAGTCCACACCCCAGCCTGTGAGGCCTTGCACACCACTTACAACAACACGCGCAGGGTCTGGTCTGGTTATGTCCTCACCACTGATCACATCAAGCCAGAATGATCTCAATATTAGTCTCATACATGCACACAAAAACAATTTTAGTTTCTGAACAAGTTGGAGCAGCTCTTGAACAGGCACATACCTGTGATAGTATTTAATCTGTTGTTCCGCTGTGCAAGTGCATTTATTTTATAAATCAGAAAATTGCTGCAATCTTCATTGACGTGTTTAAAATGGCCCAGAAACGAAATACTTAAACACATCAATTGAACTGCGATGCTAAGCACAGTTTTGTTAGATTCATATTAAACAGTTGACAGTGAGCTTTGTAAGATGATACGAAACTAGCTGCCTATTCTGATTCTTAGCAGTCTTACTGTGTTGTTATCAGGAGTAAATGTTTACATTTGGAGTGATTTATTGACATTTTCAAGAGCTAACAACAAATTCTGACTCAAACCTGACTGGTTCCCGTAGAAGTAGCCTTTATGACTCACCTGTTGCTGCTTCACTCATCTGGTCACTGCTAGGTACTGATACAGAAGTCAAATATCCATTTTGATAGAGAATGCTGTTTAATAGGTCTTAAATTATTAACCCTGTTGAAAGTTAGGTGTCCTGTTTGTCAAAGGTTTAAGTGAGCTTTGATGTTGAAAAGATGAACGTAGGACATTGATTTCTTTTGGAGCACAATGTGAAAAGTTTTAAGAACAACTTGAATTCTTAATCAGTTGAATAATACAAGTCTTTCACCAGAGCCAGATGCAGACCATCTTTCGAATTTAAAGCGTTAAGACCTACTTCCAGTTATTGGCCAACCATCTGGGGTTATTTTCTTGCCGTGGCAAAATAATACTTTATGGACTGTGAGACCACATTCAGAATACGTATTTACGCATACTGTACTAAGCAAATTCCAACCTTCTTATGTCTGAAGGACAGTTTAACATCGTACAATTATAAATGATGCAACACATACCGTATTAAAAATATTTACAATAGTTTTCTGCCACTTTTCATGAAACCCCAGTATGACGCTGTTAAATTACGGTGAAGATCTGACTGAAGCTGCTGTTACAGTAATTTCTGCCTTTGAGACATATTTTGTACATAGAGCACACCCAAGTCTTTATAGAAGAATGACATTCAAACAACCTTGAAATTCAGTCTTTATGACCACAGAAATTGCTTAGATTTATATTGGATATTAATGCTGCCAATGCTAAATTAGCTGTAGCGTGGTTATTTGCCGTGTGTTTTACAAGGGTAGTAGTATCAGCGTCTGCAAAAAACAGCCCCTCCTGGACTTGTTTTTGTCTACCTCTCGGATTCAACTTGATTTATTCTGGTTTTTATAATGAAAGGTTTGCATATAATCACTGATTATTTGTGGCGTCACTTTCCATTTATCGCACTGTTTCTTATCGTGACGCTGCCTGGCATTGGAGTCGAAGAAATGGCACATCAATTGCCAGGTTTAAAAGAAGTACATGTTAATAATGTTGAGGAGGAAAAGTTATTTGTTCCTAACACAATTGGAGTGTAATATAACTGATATTGTAAAAAAAAAAAATTACTAACTGGACAAATGTAGCATTTTTAAGGGCTTGAAAACATTGCTCAGGTTATCACTTTCAAAATAAAAGTTACTTTGGAATAGTTTGTGTGTTGTTGCTTTTTTTTTTTTTTTGTGCTGTTGCAGTTCTTGATTGTTTTAATTCACCGCCAAATGTTAATGACAACATTGAGCAGGGGCTGCTCAGCATGTGCAACAGGACGTGGTTATAAACTATTAATATCTTGGCTTTTCACTCGAGTGACAGGCCTATTTGGACAACAACATGTATTAATAGTAAGATACTAGAAAACAGCTGTCCTTGCCTTTTGCTTACTGTACACAATATTAACCTCCTGTAAGGTAATGGTTTTCTTTGATCACCATTTTGGGGAGACTTAATGATTTGTTAAGTGTGGGTAACATTTTTATGTCCAAGTTCTCTACACTTAACTCACACCTCAGACCAGATCGAGATTTCTTCTTTCCTGTGGGGAACTGGCTGCAAATGCTGTGCATGTTTTAATGTATGTGCATACCACTACTCATGGAGCCCTGCTAAAGTGAGTGTGTCAAATGAGTCAATATTTTGGTTTTGTATAATTGCAAAATGGCAAAGCTTGGGGTCCTTGAAGACTATTGTGGTCTTCATCTTGGCGATGTTAATCACCACGTGCATTGCCAACTCACACAAGCAAATATTCAAATTGGATCTGGTTAGGTACATATTGATGATTTTTTTTTAAAATTTATTTATTTTTAACACTGAAGGAGATAGACTGTGCCTACAAGAAAAGGTACTAACTGTTCGCATTATTCTAACACAATGTAATCAATCAGGGAATAGTAACGTTTCTTGTATTTACTGTTTGACTGTTTATATTACTCTAACACACCCAATATAAAATAAATAGCACTTATGCCATAGTTTAAGGAAAAACAAGCAGAATATACAGGGTGACCCCAAAAGAAGTTTACACTGCCATAATACAACTTAAATGCCATGTTTATTAAGCTTAGAATTGAATCACAAATTATACATTATTATAAAGAACATGTACAGTACACTCTATTTTTCAATGTGTCCTCCCTTAAGTGTCACAACAGCCTCCAGGCGCCTGCGGAACGCTTGACAGGTCTTCTTTATGTAGGATGCTGTCATCTTTTCCCAAGATCTAACAATGGACCTCTCCAAGGCTGCCACAGAAGTTTGTGGCTTCTTACAGGCACTGTCCTCCACAGTTACCCATATGCTATAATCCAGGGGATTGAGATCTGGACTCTGGGGTGGCCACATATCACCTTGTCAATCAACTTTTTGGTCCGCACAGATCGTCACTTCCAGACCCAGGTTTTCGTGAGGCTGTTCCAGTATCTTTCAGCTTCTTTTTAACTTTGTAGACTGCACATCTGGATATTCTCAGATTTGCTGCAATCTCAGTAGGTGTCAGACCGGCACGCAGCAATTCAGGTACAGCTAAAGTTTTCTTCATTTTCAGCAGAAGCACAGAAATTGTAGAGACGAGAGATTACCAGCTGCATTGAATGACCTTAATGTATCACTTAACCATGACAACCTATTTAAATATGTTTCAATGGCTTTTAAACAAGCAGTCAACTGAGTGTAAACTTTTTTTTGGGTCACCCTGTAGGGCATAAAAGATACACGACGCCTTTTTATCACGAAGCTCAACGTGTGCGTCATAAGCAAGATTGACGCACCAACTCTCGCAATCAGTTCTCCCGCACAGTCCAGAACAAATGGTGGGACGCTCTGAGCACCGGAGAACGCCCCATATCCGACTGATAACACAACTGACAAGACTCCAAGAGCCCCTTTGACGCTGAGGTGGCAAAATCTACAACCCTCGTTGCTCGGACAACAGTAACTCCCGAGTCTTCCGGTCCAATCCACAAACAGGCAATAATCCTAAACACACCCTTCTTCCTGCCCACATCCCGCCCTGCGAGAGCCTTCAAAAGACTGAAGGTTTAACTAAGCGTTGTCATTTTTTCTCGGGAACCTTTTGTTGACTTCTGATATAGTTACCTCGGAATGAGTTTGCCTCTTCGCCTGAGTGTTTCGCCTTGCCGTTTTGATCTCTGTCGACTTCAATAAATTGTCAACTTGTTCTCTGTGAGCCTTCTTTAAACCTTTCAAAATGGAGTCTGTACAAAGGGTTAAGACTAAGGTGAACGCGCGGAGTTGGCGGTCTGGCTAGAAGGTCAGATTCAACACTTAAGCGCAACTTCAAGGGCCCCATTTGCTGTTGCTAAATGGTCATTTTTGTTTTCACCTTGGATGTATGCTTCTTTCGTGAATAATTAATGCCTTGTAATCTTTCACAATTTTGGGAACTCCCTTTAGATCAGTACTTCTCAAATAGTGGGGCACAGAGCGATGATGGGGGTGGCGTATTTGTCCTCGGGAACGTACTTTTTTTGCTGTATTAGAATGAAGTGTAATTGCATATCCACCCAGTGGGTGGCTGTAGCGCGCTCATTTTCAGAGTGTGCGCAGTATTTTTGAACCAAACAAGTACACAGCCAAGAGCAATTGAGGTATGAAGAGCTTAGATGAGGAAATATGAATAAGCGTATCTCGCGTTTGGCTCTGAATTTAATAGTGGGAGATGAAAGACCAGTCTGTTTACCATGGGTAAAAGTGGCTAGATTTTGCCGGTGTACTGATGAGTTGAACTCCCTGACATAAAGTTTGGCACGGAGCCCTTTTCTTGGGGGGGGGGGGGGGGGTGCTTAAAGCTCCTAAAACCACCGAAATGCAAAAACAGCTTTTGGCTCATTTATAAATGTAACACCCAATGAAACAACAGTTCTGAGATGAAGGGTTCAGTCCCGGGCTTCGGCCTTCCTGTGTGGAGTTTTCATGTTCTCCCCGTGCCTGCGTGGGCTTTCTCCAGGTACTCCGCCCCAATTTGGAAAATGAATGAATGAAAGGTTAAACACATGCATGGTAAGATTTGTTATCTTGTCCAGAGACAATCTGCAATGTTGCTTTAGCCTTTAAAGGTCTGTGCTGAGTGATCATCACACACCCTCAATGAAACTTGTAGCGTTAGCATACCGTTCGCATTAGCATTACTTTCATGCTAACGGCTAGAGTCCTCTAAACTCTCAACTTTTTTTTTTTTTTAATATAGAAGTGGCAAAAGTAATGTTCTGTTTTCCTGCTGAGTGTAGAATCACCAAGCTGGCATTGTCCTTGTCGACGCTACGAAATGTGCTCGTCTGTCAATGTTCATTCGAAATTGTTGGAAACTTTTATTTTCAGAAAACATTTTTAGTAAACAACTAAAACTAGACGAAATTGTGAGATAAGTCATAAGTATTATCGTCCATAAGACTAAGACGAAAATTAAAAGGGCTGGCAAAAACACTGTTCTGTTCTTATTAATGTAAAGGAACTTGGCTTTTTCACCCTGCCTTGCATTTGAAAGCAGCTGAAAGAATTGTGTTACAGTGAAACTGTTCACTGTAATGTCATTCCTTCAAAGACAAACATGACAGCTTCTGTCCTGGATCACATCCGATTTGGTAAGTGGTTAGAATGTGGATACCCTGACTGTTTTTAGCTACTGGGCCTCCCTCTCTTGCTGACTCTTGGCTCTTGCATGTTTTTACCCACCTTTCCTTGCCTCCCCTCGCTGGCTGTCTTTCAGAGAATGCCACCCACCACTCGGTCCAGATTTAGACCTCAGCTCTTCCCAGACTTTCAGGCCCAGCTGGTTGAAAGCTATACCGCTCTACTTCTTCCCCATGTCTCGTCCTCGTCGCTAACATGTGCACAGAACAGCCCAGACACCGGCTGGTAAACAAGGGAAATTAACCTTTTGGTTTTGATTCCAAGGCTGGCTGTGCAACTGCTTCTCCAGTCATGGAGCCTCTTGCAGAGGTAGGTCAACACTGTCAGTTTTTATTTATTATAAGTATTTATATTCATTTAAATGTGGTGCTAGGATGTGTAATGTTTGCTTAATAATTAACACACCAAACCTGATGGCATGTATTCAGGTTAGCCTACAAATTCCGACAAATCTAGAGGCATTTAGTGGATTCCATCGTCAATACGACTTACCGCAGAAGTCAAATAACTCTAGTTTATGTGACCTAATAAAGTTACTGGCCTTGTTTAGTATGTACCAAGGCCTGTATCCACCACCTTATGTCATCACGTAAACTCTGAGTGAAGTGATCATGGCACAAAATTACCCAGCAGCCGATTTGATAAAATGATTCCATGTAGAATTATTGATCCCCTTGGGACTAGAAGGGCTAATGGCATTCTGGCCCACCACCCAATTTGGCATGTCAAAGTTTAAATCATCATATTGCCCCGTGTTTATTTCAAACAAAAAAGTGTGTGAAAGCCCTTAATTCTCAACAAGACCTACAGTGGGGCAAATAAGTATTTAGTCAACCACTAATTGTGCAAGTTCTTCCACTTGAAAATATTAGAGAGGCCTGTAATTGTCAACGTGGGTAAACCTCAACCATGAGAGAATGTGGGAAAAAAAAGAAAATAACATTGTTTGATTTTTAAAGAATTTATTTGCAAATCATCGTGGAAAATAAGTATTTGGTCAATACCAAAAGTTCATCTCAATACTTTGTTATGTACCCTTTGTTGGCAACAACTGAAGCCAAACGTTTTCTGTAACTCTTCACAAGCTTCTCACACACTGTTGCTGGTATTTTGGCCCATTCCTCCTTGCAGATCTCCTCAAGAGCAACACGGACAACTCCCTCCACAGATTTTCTTTGGGGTTGAGATCTGGAGACTGGCTAGGCCACTCCAGGACCTTGAAATGCTTCTTACGAAGCCACTCCTTTGTTGCCCTGGCTGTGTGTTTGGGATCATTGTCATGCTGAAAGACCCAGCCACGTCTCATCTTCAATGCCCTTGCTGATAGGAGATTTTCACTCAAAATCTCTCGATACATGGCCACATTCATTCTTTACTTTACACTGATCAGTCGTCCCGGTCCCTTTGCAGAAAACCAGCCCCAAAGCATGACGTTTCCACCCCCATGCTTCACAGTGGGTATGGTGTTCTTCGGATGCAATTCAGTATTCTTTCTCCTCCAAACACGAGAACCCGTGTTTCTACCAAAAATTTCTATTTTGGTTTCATCTGGCCATAACACATTCTCCCAGTCCTCTTCTGGATCATCCAAATGCTCTCTAGCGAACCGCAGACGGGCCTGGGCGTGTACTGGCTTCAGCAGGGGGGCACGTTTGGCAGTGCAGGATTTGAGTCCCTGGCGGCGCATTGTGTTACTGATAGTAGCCTTTGTTACTGTGGTCCCAGCTCTCTGTAGGTCATTCACTAGTTCCCCCCGTGTCGTTCTGGGATTTTTGCACCCTGTTCTTGTTATCATTTTGAAGCCACGGGTTGATCTCTATCATGGAGGCCCAGATCGAGGGAGATTATCAGTGGTCTTGTATGTCTTCCATTTTGTAATAATTGCTCCCACAGTTGATTTCTTTACACCAAGCGTTTTACCTATTGCAGATTCAGTCTTCCCAGCCTGGTGCAGGTCTACAATTTTGTCTCTGGTGTCCTTCCACAGCTCTTTGGTCTCGGCCATAGTGGAGTTTGGAGTGTGACTGATTGAGGATGTGGACAGGTGTCTTTTATACCGATAATGAGTTCAAAGAGGTGCCATTAATACAGGTAACGAGTGGAGCCGGGTTAGACCTCGTTAGACGTTAGACCTCTTTGACAGACAGAAATCTTGCTTGTTTGTAGATGACCAAATACTTATTTTCCACTCTAATTTGGAAATAAATTCTTTAAAAATCAAACAATGTGATTTTCTGTTTTTTTTCCCACATTCTGTCTCTCATGGTTGAGGCTTACTACCCATGTTGACAATTACAGGCCTCTCTAATCTTTTCAAGTAGGAGAACTTACACAATTGGTGGTTGACTAAATACTTATTTGCCCCACTGTATAAGTAGACTGTAAAGGTTAGGTCGAGGTCAGCAACCCGCAGCTCTTTTATGTTTGAAAATGGGAAAACGATCGGGTAGGGAAATGTTTACTTTTAATATGGTTTCTGTAGGAGGACAAACATGGCACAAACATTCTTTAAATTCATTAATATTGGAATGAAGTTTAACTTAAGGCATCGTCCAACAGCGTAGTCTCGTCGTGGCAATTTTCATGTATAGGGTGCACTGCATTATAAGGTGCGGTAGTAGTAAGTAATTTTTGCACTATAAAGCCTCACCCACAAAATTTGACATGAAAATGGCATTTGTTCATGCATAAGCCACACTGGACTATAAGCTGCAGCTATCCTCACTATATTATGGGATATTTACACCAAAACATATTAACCGGTAATACTTTATTTGACAGCGACATCAAACGACTGTCATAAAACTAAAGGAACCCCTATGAATGCTTCAAGAAGCTTCATTTGGTCAACACTGCTCCCTTGGGGGAAACCGTCAACCTCTGCTGCCACCCGCTGTCAACACTGTTGTTGTTCAACATGCCTACTAGGATGCATTGCAGCGCTACATATGTCAATAACCTCAAATCAAAATTTATAAAATCAAAATTCCGTTACTGTACCAGTTGTTTCATTAATTGCTAGTTATGGTATTTGGTAACACTTGATTTGACAGTGGCGCCATAAGACTGTCATTAGAAAATCATAATTATGACATGACACTGTAATGAGCATTAATAAATGCTTATAACAGATGTCATTTTGTGTTATACGGCAAATTATCTCACTTTTGAATCGATGCAAAAGATCCAAGCTGAACATAAATGAAGGTAGTGACATAATTTGCGAGATGACACTTAATGACATCTGTCATAAGCATTCAGTAATACCCATGATTGTGTCATATCATATTTGTGACGCTCTTATGACAGTCTTATGGCGCCGCTTTCAAAGTGTTACCTATTAGCCCAAATAAATCAACAAATTAGCCACACTGGACTATAAATTACAGGATTCAAAATGAAGGAAAAAAGTAGCGGCTTATAGTCCGAAATTTACGGTAGTTATGTTGCGTTATGCATACATTAGATAAAACTCAGCTGAATGAAATGTCATGCCATCATTAATCATGATCCATATATGAAGCACATCGGATTATAAGGCGCACTGTCGGCTTTTGAGAAAAGTGAAGATGCTCAGGTGCACCTTATAGTGCGAAAAATACAGTAATCATGAAGACTCATGTATTTGTAGCCAACTTAGTCATTGTGATAGTAGGCTAATATAGTTAATATACATACATACAGCATGTGTTGCCTTCATTATAAGGCTTATAAAAGGCTTTCATTTTTTGTGCTTTCAGACATATTTTTGTTATATGGCTCTTTCAACATTTTGGGTTGCCGACCCATGGGCTAGGTAAATGGTCAATTTTTCATCTCGTCCAAATTTCTATTATGCAATAGCCATAACATGTAGAGGCAGTTATATTTGTCCAGTGCTCAAAACTGTATTTTCTTTCCATATTCCTGTGGCACCCGCACCAATTGTATTTTGATCAGTTCAGAGCGCCTTGCCCATTGCTAGTAATGATTATCCGAGTTCAAATTTAGTTGTGATTCTCAGAATCTCAAAACTGGGATGTATGTAGATCTAGACTAGTGTGTCTTCATTGCTTCGTTGTGCTTACATAGCAGAGAAGTGACGATCGTGGAAAATGTGCCAGTTCTTCTAAGTCATGTCAAGCTCTGAGATTACATGATACATCCATGGGAAAGTTAGTGAGCTTTTGACACCACGCCAGAGAATGCTAAACATGAGACCAGGCATGGCGTTAACACTTGGTTGACGGGAATATGACTCTCGAGTACAGTCAAAATTAATGGTTAACAATCTTTGGAAAACTGTACAACTGTATAGCTGATTCTAAAGTGTTTAGAGGCTGAAGTCATTAGAACAGTTATCCAATGAATATCCGACATTGTTTTGAATTCCAGTTCAATAGAATTATTTAAAAAATAAATAAACTAGGGCTGTCAAAATTATCGCGTTAACGGCCGGTAATTCATTTTAAAAATTAATCACGTTATAATATTTGACGCAATTAACGCACATGTCCCGCTCAGACAGTATTCTGCCTTTTGGTAAGTTTTACAGCAAGGCTTTTTGTGCTGTCTAACGGTGAACTCTTGCGGTCGCTTTGCGACATGGTTTATTGTTTTCTTGCCAGTTCAATATGGCTGCACGACGTCTCGGGCTGACGCCTACGTTGTAATGTTGTGCTTATATGATCCTTGGACAAGATTTGTCCATAAGTATGGTTGTTGTAAAGAATGTACATATTATTTTAGTAAGCGAAATGTTATATTTTTTGTATGAGACGCTTTTTGTTTATGTCTAGTGAACCTGTATAGCGTGCTAAGCTGACGTTGTTGCTAATGCAATGCTTGTGTACTTTTTTTTGTAGTTTTACGACGGTCTAAAGAGGACAATGGTTTGAGGCCATTTTATTAATAAATCAGATGAAAAAGGATGAAGTCTGATTATTAAGGCATCGTTCACTAGCTGTCCAGCTTTGGAAAAAGTAGACGCTTTGGAGTGAGGACAGCATAGACAGATTTAAATGACAGTAGAGTGAAATGCCCACTACAGTCCTTTCGTACCGTATGTTGAATGTATATATCCATCTTGTGTCTTATCTTTCCATTCCAACAATTTATTTTACAGAATATATATATGATTTACAGAAAAATATGGCATATTTTATAGATGGTTTGAATTGCGATTAATTACGATTAATTAATTTTTAAGCTGTAATTAACTCGATTAAAAATTTTAATCGTTTGACAGCCCTAAAATAAACAGATTAGTAATACAAGCCTGGTCAAAAATGCTATTTCATAATGGTACCATCAACATAATACTTTGTCCTGCGATCTGTATCTACCAGAAGCTATTTTGGTCCGCACTCTTCATGAGCAAACTTCTTCAGTTGTCTCAGGTTTGAGGGGTACTTACTCTCGATGGCAAGTTTCGACACCTTCTAAAAATGTTCAATGGGATTTAGATCAGGGCTCTTAGAAGGCCACTTCAGAATAGTCCAACTTAATTTACTCTCGGCCATTCTTGGAGGTGTATAGCTGCGTTACGGCTCATTATTATGATGCACAACCCGTATCCGGACACCCAAGTTTTCCGAAACTGGGCGGTACCTTCTTCTGGAATACTTTGATAATGTTAAAATTTGATTGCACCCTGCTCTGATTCAAAAAGGTTGTGCTTGAATATCAGAGAAGTTTCTGAGAGGTGTTGAAGTCTCATTGGAAGTTAGAATAATTGTTTGCAGTGTTTGCCGCAAATGTTGTGAAACAATTTAGCAAGTTGAGGGTACCAGTGGCAGAACAAATGAGAACAGGGCCCGAGTGCTATGAGGTGGAGAGGGGGAGGTTGCTACAGGAATACACCAATACAGGAATACAGAGCTCTGATAGTCATTGACACACCGACAACGAAACTATGTTCGATGAGTGAGCATTGGGGCGCTGCAGATGAACCGCGCCACCAACTTTCTCTTCTTCAGAAATGACAGAGCAGTTGCAGGCAAGTTACAGTGAACACACATACATCTTACAATATAGCAGGGATATAACACGACGTACAGGTCACGTGGAGGATTTTTTTATATGACAATAAGGAAAACTACCCAGTCGTGGGTGGTGGGAGGGGCAGTGACAGGTTGAAAAGACAGAAGTGGATTGGAGGGAGGTAAGAATCTGTAAGTGCATGATTGTGCGCATGTATATCAGTATTTGTGTGTGCATGCAGACAAGATAAGAGTCATAGAACTCTGCGACCGGTCTTGGAAGGAGAGATCACGAACGTCAGATAAGGACTGTCTGCGTGGCTCTCCCAGGAGGAGGGGGTGGGGGGTAAGGTAGGGAGATTTTAAGATGATATTAAGCCAAATGGGAATATAGTATGTCCAAAAAAATACAGTTGTCCTCAGTCAGTTGCGCTCATCAAGGCGAAGGGCAAACCTCAAGTCTCTCCCAACATTCGCAGTCAGTCTCGACAGTTCCGCCAGTTCGATCGCGATGTTGTCCACACGTCTCCGTCCCTCCGTGGACTGAGCCGTGCAAGCAAGGACAAATTTTCCAATCCGGGCTTCCAGCCTGTCCTCTGAAGCCTTGAATAAATCATCAAGGCGTAGTCCAGATCGTGGGTCTCCCAGGTCCCTACCAACATTAGCGGTCTGACGCGACAGCTCCGTCAGCTGGTGCCCGATGGAATCCAACTTTCTCCCACCATCCACAGGCCGTATCGTGCAAGCACGGAATAGGGTCCTGATCCAGGCTTCCAACTGGTCTTCCGAAGCCTTGAATGGTGCCGTTTCATCAGTGGCAATTTGCCAATTTCCTTGAAAGCTGCCGTCATGGAAACTTTCCGGTACAGTAGGGCACCTCCCAAGCCAAACAGGAGAAACTCTACGACCAACCAAATCAACCGATCAGCCAAATATCCTCGATGTCTTCCATGGACAGGACTTTGAGACAAGCAGGCTTCCAGTGGTCCCATGAATCCTGCACAAAGCCCGCCTCAAAGGTCCCCTCCGGGCAGGACGGCTCTCCTGGAGCGCTGTGTGTTGTTGAAAAAAATCTTGTCAATAGCGCTTGGGGACCAACTAATCAAATCCATATTTGAAGTTGAGAGTCAACAGCAGCTTGTCCACAGATGAAAAAATACAAAAAAAGCTGACAGACGAGACTGACAAAGATAGCAGATAGTAGGCGCAGGCGCAGTGGTGAAACACGTCCGCCCCTGTCGAAGGCAGGAAGAAGCTATATACAGTATGTATTATTTTGGTTAACATTATTGTTTTGTGTGTGGGGGTGCACGTGGAAGTTTTTTTGCGGGCCCCTCCAGACAACTGGTCAAGCAGGGGGGTGAGGGCGTTGGGCTGGCAGAGATATTTTAACACTTAAACACTATATTACAGCTCCACGAATCATCTTACATTTCTGTTTGACCGTCCACTCGCTCTACTATGCCCACTTTACACCCGCAAACTGGGCCCCTTAGAGGCCTGGGCCCAGGTGCGGTCGTACCCCAAGCAGCCCCCTAAGTTCCACCTCTGATGGGTTGGTTTTTTTCTGACGACAGAGTATTAGGGTCACACAATGAAAGAACAAAATAGACCCACGAGAATTAAGTCATGATATTACGAGATTTCAATCATAGGTCGTAATATTTCAAGATTTGGTGACCCTAAAATAATGGCACAGTTTCATAAACACATTGACACGCATATTGGAGGCTGCCCAATGTGTTATATTACCATTTTAAATTTAACAGTATTTCGACTTTTAGCCCGTAATACGATTTATCTTATAATATTACAATTTTTTTTCTCATATGCCTGTTTTTGTGTGTGGTCCTAATACTCTGTCATATTTTCTAGGCCTGTTTCATGAGTTTTTTCTCTATTCTTTTAAAATTTCATTCTGTACAACCGAAATTCTAAAAGAATGGCTGATTTATTCTCACTCCATTCATGTTTTATCATGCTTCTTTTCCAGCTGCCGTTATTTGAGATGGAACTGGACGATGACCAGGCAGTGGATGTCTTAATGACAAAGACAGGTAATGAAGACCATGCGAGAGTCCATATAATAATTAGTAATAGACCTTTTCACTATACCATCACACATAGGCTACTTACAGATGGCAAAAGGCAGCTTTCTTTCATTGAATCTGTTCTGTCATTTGGCCAATACACTTAGCGAGCAATTTTGAAAAGTCGGGGTTAATGGCTTCAAAAATGATTTTAGCCTTCTTGACTTGCATTGTTTTAAAGTTATTTGAGGTAAATTCCATGGAAGTGAAACGGCCTTCACATTGTGAACAGTAATTTAATTGGCAACAAGTTTCTTTATTCAAGAATAGCCCTAAAAATTCACACATGAAAAATATGATCAGGAAATACGGTCGTTAATTACATTAAACACATTGTTGTAACCCCCCCAAACTTTTTTTCACCCATCGTTTTATATCAGGTCATCTGCAGGCAGACACTTTCTGCCACAAAACCAGAACAGACTTCTCAACTATTGAAACTGTTACGGTGGGACTGCTTGTGTGTGTGTGTGTGTGTGTATGTACAGTGGGGCAAATAAGTATTTAGTCAACCACTAATTGTGCAAGTTCTCCCACTTGAAAATATTAGAGAGGCCTCTAATTGTCAACATGAGTAAACCTCAACCATGAGAGACAGAATGTGGAAAAAAAACAGAAAATCACACTGTTTGATTTTTAAAGAATTTATTTGCAAATCATGGTGGGAAAAAAGCATTTGGTCAATACCAAAAGTTCATCTCAATACTTTGTTATGTACCCTTTGTTTGCAATAACGGAGGCCAAACATTTTCTGTAACTCTTCACAAGCTTTTCACACACTGTTGCTGGTATTTTGGCCCATTCCTCCATGCAGATCTCCTCTAGAGCAATGATGTTTTGGGGCTGTCGTTTGGCAACACAGACTTTCAACTCCCTCCACAGATTTTCTATGTAGTTGAGATCTGGAGATTGGCTAGGCCACTCCAGGACCTTGAAATGCTTCTTACGAAGCCACTCCTTTGTTGCCTTGGAAGTGTGTTTGGGATCCTTGTCGTGCTGAAAGACCCAGCCATGTCTCATCTTAAATGCCCTTGCTGATGGAAGGAGATTTTCACTCAAAATCTCTCGATACATAGCCCCATTCATTCTTTCCCTTACACAGATCAGTTGTCCTGGTCCCTTTGCAGAAAAACAGCCCCAAAGCATGATGTTTCCACCCCCATGCTTCACAGTGGGTATGGTGTTCTTCGGATGCAATTCAGTATTCTTTCTCCTCCAAACACGAGAACCTGTGTTTCTACCAAAAAGTTCTATTTTGGTTTCATCTGACCATACCACATTCTCCCAGTCCTCTTCTGGATCATCCAAATGCTCTCTAGCGAACCGCAGACGGGCCTGGACATGTACTGGCTTCAGCAGGGGCACACGTCTGGCAGTGCAGGATTTGAGTCCCTGGCGGCGCATTGTGTTACTGATAGTAGCCTTTGTTACTGTGGTCCCAGCTTTCTGTAGGTCATTCACTAGGTTCCCCGGTGTGGTTCTGGGATTTTTGCTCACCGTTCTTGTTATTATTTTGACGCCACGGGGTGAAATCTTGCATGGAGCCTCAGATCGAGGGAGATTATCAGTGGTCTTTTATGTCTTCCATTTTCTAATAGTTGCTCCCACACTTGATTTCTTTACACCAAGCGTTTTACCTATTGCAGCTTCAGTCTTCCCAGCCTGGTGCAGGTCTACAATTTTGTCTCTGGTGTCCTTCGACAGCTCTTTGGTCTTGCCCATAATGGAGTTTGGAGTGTGACTGACTGAGATTGTGGACAGGTGTCTTTTATATCGATAATGAGTTAAAGCAGGTGCATTAATACAGGTAACGAGTGGAGTCTCATTAGACCTCGCTAGAAGAAGTTAGACCTCTTTGACAGCCAGAAATCTTGCTTGTTTGTAGGTGACCAAATACTTATTTTCCACTCTAATTTGGAAATAAATTCTTCAAAAATCAAACAGTGATTTTCTGGGTTTTTTCCACATTCTGTCTCTCATGGTTGAGGTTTACCCATGTTGACAATTACAGGCCTCTCTAATCTTTTCAAGTAGGAGAACTTGCACAATTGGTGGTTGACTAAATACTTATTTGCCCCACTGTAGTCTTTCATTAAGCTGAAAATAAGCTTGCTGGAGTTATTTCAAGCAATAAATTTGTATGTTTAATCTTTAAAAAAAACATTGACACACTCATTTTAACATTTTGTGTATCATAAGAACAAACAACAAATTAAGGAAATTAAATCTTTAAAAAAAAAAATTTTTTTAAATTGATCACTTATGTCAAGCAACAGATCAAGTATATTCAATCTTTTAAAAAAGCATTAAACACTTGAAGCCAAATGTTGCTTAGAAAAGCAGAAAAAAATATTCTAAGCCACAAATCTAGGAAATGAATCCTCAAAAAAGCTTAAATCATTCGTTCTAAGCAATAGACCAACTGTTAAATCGTAAAATATACTTGAAACACTTGTTTTGTAAGACGAAAATGTCTTGTTTATTACTTGTTTTAACATAAAAAAATATAAATACTGTTCAGAAGTTTGAGATGGGGGGTGGGGGAGTAAGCATGTCAGATATGCTAATTTGAAAATAGATTTTGTTCAAAATATTATTTGAAGGCAATTTTTTCTTGATTTAAGTGGAAAAATTACTTTTATACAGTATGTATGCGCTTAATAACAAAAAGTAATATTTACTTCAAGTAAGTGGAATAATCTCCCACATTAATCCGTCTTTAACACTCAAAACAAGATGGAGAACATTATTTGACAGATTTAAGAACAATAATCTTATCAAGACGTTATAAACAGTGTGGCGACGTTGACTTTGTTATCCTCAAGCCACTTTTTAACCATTTTGGCAGAATGCTTAGGGTGATTTGGAAGACCCATTGCGTTTTAGCTTCCTAGCTTCTTGATATGTTGCCTCATTATATTCATGTAATGTTCTCCTCATGCTGCTATTTTGATCTGACAGGCAGTTGTTCACCTACGTGGATGGATGCTGCGGTGCCCCCTGCAATGCCAGAGCGAGACGCTTTTATTTACATGAACTTCATGAAAAACCACAGCTGCTATGATGCCATTCCCACGAGCTCCAAGCTAGTCATCTTTGACACTGCACTCCAGGTAGTGGAAGAGGAGCTTCATCTAACTGACTTTTACTTTGATTGATGGTACAAAATATACCCAATGTGTCTTTTGTTCCTTTGTATGAAGGTAAAGAAGGCTTTCTTTGCTCTGGTGGCTAATGGTGTACGAGCAGCACCTTTATGGGACAATAAGCTCAAATGTTTTGTAGGTGAGCTGCACTTTTTTTGTACACCTTACTATCTCTTCCTCCCTCTCTTACAAGTTCTCCACCTTCACTGTTGACCTGTAACTGCCGTCCAGCTCTGCTAATTTATTGAAAAGGAGAAAAGTTAAAGATAATACATTTATTAAGGAAATAATCATTAAAAGCTAGCCGGCGTTCGAGTCGATCTGCCCTGAACTCTCAACCATACGCTTTTGTTATTTCCAAAGCCAATAGTCAGGCCCCCATGTTAACCCATGAAGTGACTCACAAGAAAGTGGAATTTTACTAGGCAGCTGTTATCTGTTTATGACTAGGGATGGGAATCGAAATCTGATTCCAATTCCGAACCGGTTTCTAGTGTTTCAAAGCCTCGACATCACAATGAAAAAGCCTTCACGATCCCTTTAACGATTCCTAAAGACGCGTACTGCGTCATCACGTGACGTGACGCGTCTTGATGTCCAGACGCATCCTGGACGCATCAAACTAGCATGGCGCCAAGAACCACTCACAGTTTGGCTACACTTCACCAGGAAAGAGGGTGAAAATGAAATGTTACGATGGTTTAGCACGAGCATTGCAGCCGTAAATATAAGAATGACAACACGTAGGTTCAAACGCTCGAAAGTGTGTCTTCACTTCACGGGGAAAAATAACAACAAAGGGATTTGCAGTCATTCAGGCATGAAAATCACTCACCTTTCAGCTAAATTCGCCATTTTGAAGTCAGAGGGTGACATACTTGAATTGTGTAGATCCGAGGAGAACATTTTTAAGAGGGGTGTCGGAATTCCATCTAAATAACTAAAGAAATGTTTCATTAAAGTTGCTAAGCCTGTCGCGATATGAAATGAGTCCATTTGTCGCATGATAAATAAAAATGAGGGCGATAATTTTCAAGGCTGCGTTTTATTAACGCATGCGTGCATGCATACATTTGTGTGTGCGTGTAGATGTCTATGAGACTCCAGTTCATTTCACAGATGTTTATTAGTAATCAAAACGCCGTATAATTACAGTTCATACATACAAAATAAGGAAACACGTGTATATTAAACACTAAGTGTTAGCATAGCTACATTGAGACTAATGGGGAAAAAGAAGACAACATACTGTAGCCTGCTATAAAACATTGGCAGTCTTTTCCAAAACGCAAACTTGCAGTTACAAGGTGACACTTCAAACATGAAAAATCGCTGGTTAACATCATTTGCAAACGAAAAAATTGAGGAAAAAAAAAACTATGAGTGACAGTGACACCACAAGCAATGACAAAAAGTGATTTTTTTGCGGAGTGTGAAGCTGTTAGCGGTTTAGCGAACGTACTTCCGGTGTACATTCAAAATAAAAGCATGACACGTTCATATAAATAACGATTTCTGGAGTTAATCCCACATACTTCAGAATTAATATTATAATATGTAAATACTATAATACTACAGAATTCAGATTCTACACTAAGAATAGCTTTAAAATGACACCCTTTTTGAAAAATATGATTGGCAATGAATATTATAATTATTATGATACTATAGTATAATATATAGTAGTATACTATAATAATGCTACATTTTTTTAAAGAATTGTTTTGAATAATGTTGGAAAGGCTAGGTCAGTGTTCTGAATCTGTTTACATTCAATTCTTTTGCACCAGTTAATGTTATGAGCATTTTACCTCATTGTTTATGTGTGATTAATTATTGTTATTTACATGTTTATTTGTACTTCAATAAAGAATTTAAGTGTTCCAAAATGTTTCTGTGAATTAATAGGCGTCAACAAAAATTTCATTGCTAAATTAGTAACAATTTAAAAAAATTTTTTTTTTTTTATTAGTTGACTAATTGTAAAGTCTGCTGACTAATCGGGAGAAAATTAGTCGTTTGGGACAGCCCTACTGGAACATACAGTGCCCTCCATAATTATTGGCACCCCTGGTTAAGATGTGTTTTTTAGCCTGTCTCATCCCATATAAAGAAAATAATTATTTGACATCAAATAATGTGTGTCACAATTATTAGCAGCCCTGGTGTTAATACTTTTTACAACCCCCTTTTGCTAACAAAACAAGGTCTGGGGACTGAGATGACCATGGGAGGAGCTTGATTTTGTGTCTGGTGAACCATTTCTGTGTAGATTTGGCCATATGTTTAGGGTCATTGTCTTGCTGAAAGACCCAGTGACGAACCCATCTTCAGCTTTCGGGCAGAGGGCAACAGATTTTGATTTAAAATGTCCTGGTATTTCAAAGCATTCATGATGCCATGCACCCTAACAAGGTTCCCAGGGCCTTTGGAAGCGAAACAGCCCCACAGCATCACTGACCCACCCCCATACTTCACAGTGGGTATGAGGTGCTTTTCAGCATACGCATCTTTCGTGGCACGCCAGACCCACTTTGAGTGTTTGGTTCCAAAAAGCTCAATCTTTTCTCTCTTTTTCCATTAAGGTCCCATAATATTTGAATTAAAAAAAAAAATTAGAGGCTACTAAAAACACATCTTAACCAGGGGTGCCAATAATTATGGAGGGCACTGTATTTCCTCCACACCCTTGTCACCTTTTTAACCCCTGACCCATTTTCATGCCTGGTCATTGCAAGGTGGATATAACTGCGTCGGGAGGGAATACGACCAATATCCCAATATATACCAATATTTTTTATTTCTATTAGAAAAATGTTTCAGTAAAATGTTACATTCTTGCGTATTTGCCACATATTGCCGCAGTTAACATTGAGGCTTTGTGCCTCTTTTGACCTCGTGAGTTTGTAAGGTTGTGACTTCTGATTAAACAAACTCGATGCCAATCAAAACGTTTGTTCTTCTTTTCCCCCAAATTAGAATCGATAAGAGAATCGATAAAGAATCGAATCGTTAAGCAATATCGATAATGGAATCTGAATTGTTAAAATCCTATCGATTCCCATCCCTCTTTATGACCTTGCTTCAGAGAAGAAGCTGAGAGCTGCACTCCTTATCTCAGAAAGACAAACCGATATAGAAATGAATGTACAATGAATAAACATATGGGAACCAATTGCTCAACAATATCAGTTCATGCATTTCCACTCGTCTGCAGGAATATCACACGTCTAATGGGATTCACGCATGACTGGGTGCAATTAGGCACACTCAAGTAAAGAGAATGTTGGTGCCAGGGTTAGCGATCAGGCAGCATAGAATAGGATGTCAACATATCCTCACGTACAATTGATTCGCATACTGTATGACTGGGTTCTACACCTCACATTGCTGATTTGTGTACGCTCCACTCCACCTAATAACATCTCTTTCTGACCTTTCTGCTGCCTTCATGTCTTCTATCACCAAATCCCTGTACCTTCTTTTCATCTAATATGTTGATGCAATTCGTGGTTTGATTTAGGAAACAGGGAACAAGGTCCAAGGACTACTCTGAGTAAACATTTGACATGGACAATTGGACCTCATGCAATTCACAATACAGTAAATTATTGCTAGAGGTGTTCTGCTTAATAAGTGCAATGCCTATCATTTAGAAATCATGTTTGCATGCAGGAATGCTGACCATTACGGACTTCATCAACATTCTCCATCGTTATTACAAGTCTCCTCTGGTGAGCCATCCTGTGTTTCCTTTTTGTAGCAAATAAACGCACGGGGGAATTTATATTTGTGCATGCATTTGGTCGTATGGTGCCCATCTTCTACAAAGCAGTAAAATGAACAAGCCAGTTCATGGATAATTGTGTTGACTCTAGGTTCAGATCTATGAACTGGAGGAGCACAAGATCGAGACGTGGCGAGGTACGCATACATGGCACTTGACTGAAATATTTTGCACACTGAAAGCAGAGCTTTCATGTTGTTGTGAATTTGCTTCTTCTGGTCAGAAATATATTTGCAGTACTCCACCAACAGACTCATCAGCATCACCCCCGAGGCCAGGTCATTATTCTTTTTTTTAAGTCATAATGGTCGTTGGCCATTTGTTGAAAGACTATATATATCCTTCGTTCTAGTCTATTTGATGCCATCTACTCGCTGTTAAAAAACAAGATACACCGTCTTCCTGTAATCGACCCGGCATCAGGGAATGTCCTCCATATCCTGACACACAAGCGCATCCTCAAGTTTCTCCACATATTTGTAAGTTTTAAAATGCTTCAACACTTATTTGCAATACACTATTCCAAGACTTTCTTAAACATTCAGTTCAAAGATCGTGTGTTGTGAGGCGCAAAAATCCCAGTTCATTAGTCTTAGTACTTTAAAATTAGAACGAAGAAGATGCTGCCGTACGCAACTAGTTTAAGTTTTTTTGTATTTTGTCAAAACCATCGCAATGTATTTCCCTCCCGCCCGAGTCTTTGAAAATAACTGCCCAATCTGGGAACACTGACTACTGTCAGGGACAGAAAAACTACCCATGCTGCTTCAATGTCAATTTGCAAGAAGATGTGCTTACAAAAATAAAACAAAAAAAATATGTCAATCAGTGTTGTTTTGGTAGACCTTTTAATTTTTATCTTTTGGAAGAAAATACTTATTAGTCTTTATCATACTTTAGTCATTTCAAAATGTGTTCATCTTTTCATTGACGAACTCTCAGACAAATTTTGTCTAGTTTTAGTCGACGACTACTCAGAATTTTTTCGTCTGTAAAATTCAAAACTCCCCCCTCCCCCTGCTCTTTGTTCCTCAGCACGTGCACTGGAGTTGCTTATTAAAGTTAACGATGTTGACAAATGTTTGGGTTTGATTTTGCCAGAGCAGTGGACATCAAAAGGCTGCATGCTTCAATCATTGTTTAACTTGTTAAACAGTTGCTGTGGCAACTCATTGTGTGTAAGTCAGCAGTTTGAGTGGACTTACTCAATGAAGTATTTAACAAAGTTAAATCATTTTTCCACTACAGTACTTTATTCTTGTCTAAAAATAATTTGATGGGACTGTAACTTGTTTAAAACTTATCATAATTATTACATTTAAAGCACTTAAAAACCATTTATTAATATATATATATATATATATATATATATGTGTATACATATACTTTTTTTTTTTCAATTATACATTGGGAAAAAAAGGTGTAAACAGAGCTTTTCCTGTGAAAATTCTTGTGAATAGTTGCCGAATTCTTTATAGATGTGGGCGTAAAACAGTCTCGATATTTGGTTTAAAGATAAAAAAAAAAAAGCGAGCAGTTAGCGTTTATTTTACGTGAATATGTCGAAGTACAATGCTAGTCTGTTCTTGAATGTAGCTAGCGGCCGCCTGAGGTAAACAGAGCTTTTCAGGTGAAAATTCTTGTGAATAAATGCTTAAATCCCCGAATTCTTTATAGATGTGGACGTAAAACACGCTCGATTCTTGTTTTAAAGCACAAAAAAAAAAAGTACAGTTAGCATTTATTTTACGTAAATATTGCGAACTGTGATGGCAATGCTAATTTCGGCTAATTTCTCCCATTGATTTTTTTCACAACGTTTCTAAATGCATGCATAGTACGAAAAATATAATAATTACCTTGACTCCTCCGTCAAATCACTCCTGAGACAATCCTTCCTCTTTGTATGCGGTACAGCTTTCATACTTTTTCAACAAAAATCCGGTGTTAGATCGCTGGGTGCGCGTTTGTGAATAGCTCTTCTTGATGTGGGCGGCCCCATACTTAAATGGGAGGCGCAGTGCATGACCGATCTGAGCCGTCAATACATTACGAAGTCCATGATCTCTCCAAAACGTATCCTGCAAGTTTGTTCTTGAGTTATCTTGAACAAAAAACAGACAGACAGAACCGAATACCTCACTTCCGCTTACGTAGGTTTCACCTATGTAGTGGTTATTGGTCAATAACTTTTAAGATTATTGCGATTCAAAACAGGGCTTGACTCCATTGTATGTTGCCTTTATTGTGTTGAACTTTTTTCTTTTATTAAGATGTCTCCTTCACCAGGGTTCTATGATTCCAAAACCATGGTTCCTGCAAAAACAGATCAGTCAGTTGGCCATCGGTACCTTTAAGCAGATCGCAACAGTGCAGGAATCGGCGTCGGTCTACGACGCCTTAAGCATCTTCGTGGAGAGACGAGTGTCTGCTCTGCCTGTGGTCAATGAAAAAGGTACTTCACAAACTCACACAAGAGTTCCTTCTTAACAGCAGCATCAGAGTCATAACATTCAATCTGGCATTTATCAGGTTACACCTCAATCCATCCACTCAAATTCTACCGCTTATCCAAGGTCATGTTGGGCCAGTCTTCACCAGAGTGCCTAAGACATGGGGCCGCAAGTCTGATGACACGACCACAAAGTCAATCGTTGAACTGTGTCCTAAGGTGTCCTCGTACCAAGTGCACATATGGACATACTTATGTTTGAACATGGTGTTCTTTATTGACAATCCGGGACAGCGCAGATGTCTAATAATAGGTTCTGATCGGGGAGCGTTCCTCCCAATCATGCCCTTCCAAGTCTAGCTGTCATTACACACTAAATCTACTTTAGCATAGCATTACATACTGTACAAGTAGATCCCATCTTTTTTTTAATACTATACCATAGGGCTGCAGCTATCGATTATTTTAGTAGTCGATTCATCTATGAACTAGTAAGTTCGAATAATCGAGTGATCGGAAAAGGAACAAGTTAAAATACCTGAGCTGACCCTCAAACGGTATTAAAAATAAATAAATGAGGATCTATGTACAACAAAAGAACAATTGGCTAACTTACATGGCAAACGTCCGCTAGCTTAAATGCTATAAAATGCTAAAGTTTTTTTTCCAATACTCTTAACAAATGGTTCAAACTCATATTCCCACAAAAAACGGCTAAATATACTTATAAACTAAATAACGAATGCATTAAAAAACATTAGCCCAAAGAAAAACTTAGCTTACGTTGGTCTTTACAGGGAGCAGTTGGATTCAGCCATGTGAAATGAGGCAGACCAGAGGGCAATGTATCCACCCTAATCAATAAACTAAATGTAAGCACTTTCAAAATAAAACATTACAACACCACTTTAATTAATCAAATACTCCAGGCAACAAAATGTAATTCGAATTTTTTTTTCTAATCGAATACTCGAGTTAATCGATTAATCGTTGCAGCACTACTATACCACAATGTCATGTTTTTTGAAAATCAACTTCTGTACTGCAAAGAACAATAATGTTCACGTTCATGCAAGAAAAAAAAATCCAAAAGTTATTGTGCTTGAGGTAGTCTGGTCATTTATCACCTTCCATTTCTACTTATAATGTCTTTTTCTCTACTTCTGTCACAGGAAAAGTGGTGGCGTTATATTCCAGATTTGACGTCATTGTAAGTTTCACAAGTTCTATATATCACATTCTTCATTTACGGTACTTGAATTTAGGCTAGCAAAAGTAGTAATAGTGCATTTATCTGAGCAAATGAAAAGATTTAACTGTCTTAACACTTGAAAAATAATTTTCATCTTTTTCTTTGTGACAGAATCTTGCAGCCCAGAAGAACTACAACAACTTAAACATGACCATGACAGAGGCCGTTGCCTCCAGAGCCTGCTGCATGGAAGGGGTGCTCAAATGTTACCCTCATGAAACCTTGGAAACTATCATTGACCGCATTGCTGAGGCTGAGGTAAGAGAGTTAGGTTTCATTTAGGCAGCAAACTACAGTAGTACTACTAGTGGACAGCTTCTATTTAATGGGGATATGGAAGAGGCTTTTAGCAAAAACTTGACACGCTTTGAAAATATATTGGGGGAATTTATACATATACAGTGCCTTGCAAAAGTATTCGGCCCCCTTGAACCTTGCAACCTTTTGCCACATTTCAGGCTTCAAACATAAAGATATAAAATTTTAATTTTTTGTCAAGAATCAACAACAAGTGGGACACAATCGTGAAGTGGAACAACATTTTTTGGATAATTTAAACTTTTTTAACAAATAAAAAACTGAAAAGTGGGGCGTGCAATATTATTCGGCCCCCTTGCGTTAATATTTTGTAGCGCCACCTTTTTCTCCAATTACAGCTGCAAGTCGCTTGGGGTATGTTTCTATCAGTTTTGCACATCGAGAGACTGACATTCTTGCCCATTCTTCCTTGCAAAACAGCTCGAGCTCAGTGAGGTTGGATGGAGAGTGTTTGTGAACAGCAGTCTTCAGCTCTTTCCACAGATTCTCGATTGGATTCAGGTCTGGGCTTTGACTTGGCCATTCTAACACCTGGATACGTTTATTTTTTAACCATTCCATTGTAGATTTGGCTTTATGTTTTGGATCATTGTCCTGTTGGAAGATAAATCTCCGTCCCAGTCTCAGGTCTTGTGCAGATACCAACAGGTTTTCTTCCAGAATGTTCCTGTATTTGGCTGCATCCATCTTCCCGTCAATTTTAACCATCTTCCCTGTCCCTGCTGAAGAAAAGCAGGCCCAAACCATGATACTGCCACCACCATGTTTGACAGTGGGGATGGTGTGTTCAGGGTGATGAGCTGTGTTGCTTTTACGCCAAACATATCGTTTTGCACTGTGGCCAAAAAGTTCAATTTTGGTTTCATCTGACCAGAGCACCTTCTTCCACATGTTTGGTGTGTCTCCCAGGTGGCTTGTGGCAAACTTTAAACGAGACTTTTTATGGATATCTTTGAGGAATGGCTTTCTTCTTGCCACTCTTCCATAAAGGCCAGATTTGTGCAGTGTACGACTGATTGTTGTCCTATGGACAGACTCTCCCACCTCAGCTGTAGATCTCTGCAGTTCATCCAGAGTGATCATCGGCCTCTTGGCTGCATCTCTGATCAGTTTTCTCCTTGTTTGAGAAGAAAGTTTGGAAGGACGGCCGGGTCTTGGTAGACTTGCAGTGGTCTGATGCTCCTTCCATTTCAATATGATGGCTTGCACAGTGCTCCTTGAGATGTTTAAAGCTTGGGAAATCTTTTTGTATCCAAATCCGGCTTTAAACTTCTCCACAACAGTATCTCGGACCTGCCTGGTGTGTTCCTTGGTTTTCATAATGCTCTCTGCACTTTAAACAGAACCCTGAAACTATCACAGAGCAGGTGCATTTATACGGAGACTTGATTACACACAGGTGGATTCTATTTATCATCATCGGTCATTTAGGACAACATTGGATCATTCAGAGCTCCTCACTGAACTTCTGGAGTGAGTTTGCTGCACTGAAAGTAAAGGGGCCGAATAATATTGCACACCCCACTTTTCAGTTTTTTATTTGTTAAAAAAGTTTAAATTATCCAAAAAATGTTGTTCCACTTCACGATTGTGTCCCACTTGTTGTTGATTCTTGACAAAAAAAAATACATTTCATATCTTTATGTTTGAAGCCTGAAATGTGGCGAAAGGTTGCAAGATTCAAGGTGGCCAAATACTTTTGCAAGGCACTGTATACAGTGCCCTTCATAATTATTGGCACCCCTGAAAAAGACACAAAAATACACACGGTCCCAGGCTTCAACTGGGACCGTGTGCTTTGGTCAGATGAGACCAAGATTGAGCTTTTTGGCAACAAACACTCCAAGTGGGTCTGGCGTGCCACGAAAGATGCGCATGCTGCAAAGCACCTCATACCCACTGTGAAGTATGGGGGTGCGTCAGTGATGCTGTGGGGCTGTTTCGCTTCCAAAGGCCCTGGGAACCTTGTTAGGGTGCATGGCATCATGAATGTTTTGAAATACCAGGACATTTTAAATCGAAATCTGTTGCCCTCTGCTCGAAAGCTGAAGATGGGTCGTCACTGGGTCTTTCAGCAAGACAATGACCCTAAACTTATGGCCAAATCTACACAGAAATGGTTCACCAGACACAAAATCAAGCTTCTCCCATGGCCATCTCAGTCCCCAGACTAGTGTTGTATCGGTCGCGAACGATTCGTTCTTTTTGAACGAATTGTTTGGGTGAACGAGACCGAACTAATCACCATCTGCACTGATTCGTTCTATGAAGTTGGTGGCGCTTGTTCGCTGCGTGGGAGGGCGTTGAGCAAGCGGCAGCGTCTTCTGACATCGCACACGACCAATCAGACGCCAGCCTCATCGCGGGCAGGGGAGGGAGCGGAAACAGAATCATGGCGTATGTCACTCATTTCCACGTGTGGCCAATAAGCAGCCAGCGTGCAGGCAGGGGGGAAAGACTGAGTTTTGTCACTTCCCGTTCAGTGATTCGGTCCTCCGGTTCCTGACCTAGCTTGCTGCTAACTTGACTTTCCAGTAATGACTATGCGGTGAACGAGTCATAAAATGAAAGGAAACGACTTTGTCACATATTTGTTAACGTGGAGCCTATCAAATGCTGCTCAAAAAGACAAAAACACCACACAAATCTAGCGAGCATGGTTTAGTGTTCTACTTTTCTCAACAGACTCGGGACTGTGCCTATGACGATATACTATCAAATTTACAGTAATTTAAAACACGCGTAGCTACGAGGCAAGCAAAACCTGAGCTGCGGTCGCGTGACGGCAGTGAAGCGGGCAGAGAACTGTCACTATATGGAGGCTTCATGGCAGCGATATGTACCTCATATGTGCACAGAAAAAAAATAATATTTAGTATGATCACCATAATACTGATTTGCAATGAAACTGTATATACATGTCAATTTTTTCCGAGTGTTTTTTTTTTTTTTTTCGTGTCAGAGGGTGTCGGTTGGTTTGACAAATTATGTCAATCCGTCCATCATGTGCTACTCAAGCGCCCCAAAAACAAAGCGCGCGGACACGGGAGATGTCGCAATATGTCTACATTTTTCTTAACAGACTAATGAGAGTAGAAAGGCGAAATCATAAAGCAAACAATTATTTCTCGTCAGCATTTGACGATCTGAGATGCGGGGACGACAGAGGAGCTGACCGGATTATTTTATTTATTAATACCAGTGCAAAAATTCAAAACGATCATCTTAATAATAAAAAACAAAAATACAACAGAGCGAGAGGTTAATATGATGTGTTGGCCGTTCCATAATTAGAAATTAAACTTTCGATTTATTTTTATTTTCGTGACAGCAGGCATGCCGCGTTGGCTGTTAGCAGCAGCATTGTATATGTGAGCAAGATCATGCTAAAGAAAGTCCGTGCGCCCCCGACCCCAAACCCCGACTTCCCCCTCAAAAGGAAAATGTTTAATCGTGTCCTAATTCGAAATGCAAGCACGAGCCATGACTTTGAGCCCATAGAACTAGGACAGACGACGCGGAAGTTCTCCCTCGCTTTTGCAGCAGCGGGAGGGAGACGAGGCTGTCTCTGAGAGGAGAATGATATCGCCTGTCACTCATTTCTGAAACTACGACGAGTGGTCAATGTGCAAGAGAGGGAGGGACCAAGCAATGTCACTTCCCGTTCAGTTATACTGCGAAGCGGTCTTTGGTGATTCGTTCGGCAACGTCACTTCCCGTTCACTAACCGAACGATTCATTTGGGTGGGGAGGGAGATGAGGGGGGCGAACGATTCGTTGAACGATTCGTTTGAACGAATCGTTTTACTGAACGAACCGGAATGGATTCGTTTACTCAAGTGAACGACAGATCCCGTCACTACCCCAGACCTTGTTTTGTTGGCAAAAGAGGGTTGTACAAAGTATTAACACCAGGGGTGCTAATAATTGTGACACACATTATTTTCATTTTTTTATCTTCATTTATTTTGCTCGCAGTGAAAAAACACAAAAGAGAATGGAAAGAAAAATTAAATCATTATCATTTTACACAAAACTCAGAAAATGGGCCGGACAAAAGTATTGGCACCCTTTGAGAAATCATGTGATAATTCTTTAATTTGTGTAATTAACAGTACCTGTTACTTTACCCGTGGCACATAACAGCTGGTGGCAATAACTAAATCACACTCGCAGCCAGTTAAAATGGATTAAAGTTGAATCAACCTCTGTCCTGTGTCCTTGCGTGTACCACATTGAGCATGGAGAAAAGAAATAACCCCAAAAACTGTCTGAGGACTTGAGAAGTAAAATTGTGAGGAAGCATGGGCAATCTCAAGGCTACAAGTCCATCTCCAAAGACTGAATGTTCCTGTGTCTACTGTGCGCAATGTCATCAATAAGTGTAAAGCCCATGGCATTGTGGCTAACCTCCCTTGATGTGGATGGAAAAGAAAAATTGACGAGAGATTTCGACGAAAGATTGTGCAGATGGTGGATAAAGAACCTCGACTAATATCCAAACATGTTGAAGCTGTCCTGCAGTCCGAGGGTACAACAGTCTCAACCCGTACTATCCGTCGGCGTCTGAATGAAAAGCGACTCTATGGTAGAATACCCAGGAAGACCCCATTTCTGACCCAGAGACATAACAAAGCCAGGCTGGAGTTGACCAAAACCTACCTGAGAAAGCCAAAAATGTTTTGGAATAATGTTCTCTGGTCAGATGAAAAAAAGTATAGCTTTTTGGGAAAAGGCGCCAACATAGAGTTTACAGGGGGCGGGGAATGAGGCCTTCAAGAAAACGACACGGTCCCCACAGTCAAACAAGGCAGAGGTTCCCTGATGTCTTTTGGGGTTGCCTTGCTACCTCTGGCACTGGACTACTTGACCATGTGCATGGCATTATGAAGTCTGAAGAATACCAACAAATTTTGCAGCATAATGTAGGGCCCAGTGTGAGAAAGCTGGGTCTCTTTCAGAGGTCATGGGTCAAGACATAGACAACATGGACATAAATTACTGGCACAGTCCAATGTCTCTGTGCACACACTATATGTAAAACTCTGGCTAAGAATTGTGTTCATGGGATGACTCCATGGAGAAGCCACTGCTGTCTAAAAAAAGCAACATTGTTGCTCATTTATGCTCACAAAAATGCACTTTGACACTCCACAAAAGTTTTGACAAAATATTTTGTGGACTGATGCAAACAAAGTTGAATTGTTTGGGAGTAACACACAAAGTCATGTGTGGAGGAAAAATGGAACAGCTCACCAACATCAACACCTCATCCCCATCTTCAAGTTTAGTGGTGGGAGCATCACGATTTGGGGCTGCTTTGCTCCCTCAAGGCCTGGACAACTTGCAGTCATTAATGGAAGAATGAATTCAAAAGTTTTGCAGGAAAACCTGAGGCCGTCTGTCAGACAGTTGAAGCTAAAAAGAGGATGGATGCTGCAACAAGACAATGATCCAAAACACAGAAATAAATCAACCTTAGAATGGTTTCAGAAGAACAAAATACACGCTCTGGAGTGGCCAAGTCAAAGTCATTGAGATGCTGTGGCATGACCTAAATCCCAGGAATCTGACTGAACTACAGTAGTTTTGTAGAGAAGAATGGGCCAAGATTAGTCCTGATCAATGCACCAGACTGATCTGCAGCTACAGGAAGTGTCTGGTTGAAGTTATTGCTGCCAAAGGGGGGCAACAAAATATTAAAATTCCATTGAATATTACATTTCAAAATGTTGAGATACTTTTTCATGCCATTGTATATTTAGCTGTGTTTGAACAATTTGTTAAGAGCATTGTAAAAAAAAAAAAAAAAAGTTAGCATTTTATAGCATTTAAGCTAGTGGACTTTTGCTATGCAAGTTAGCCAGTTGTTCTTTTGTTTTACTTGGATCCTCATTTATTTTTTATACCATTTGAGACTAAGCTCAGGTATTTTAATTTATTTTTAAATGAAAGTGCAGTTTTTTCATCTGTGTGTTTTTGACAAATATCATCATTTGATGGTGATTTTATGCAGAAATGTGAGAAATTCCAAAAGGCTCAGATACTTTTTCATACCATTGTACCTATAAACTAAATTACGAATGCATAAAAAAACAAAAAAAAACAAACGTATTTTCTTAAACAAAAACTTATGTTGGTCTTAAAAGGGATTAGCTGGAGTAGCCATGTTAAATGAGTTGTCATAGGGTAGTGTATCCACCCAAATCAATAAAACTAAATGTAAACACTTTCAAAACAAACCATTACATTGGCACTCTAATTAAACTAATATTCGAAGCGGCAAAATTTGATTCGATGCATTTTTCAAATTGAATTACTCGAGTTAATCGATTAAATGTTGCAGAACTAATGGGCTCCATAACCAAGTAATATTGTTCCATTGACTTATATTATGACTTTGCTAGGTGCATCGTTTGGTGTTAGTTGACAGCGAGGATGTGGTGAGAGGAATCGTCTCACTGTCGGACCTCCTCCAGGCCCTCGTCCTCAGCCCAGCAGGTATTGACGCACTGTGCACCTAACGCCACCGCCTCCATACGTGTGCCTTGCTTTCTCTCTCAGTCCCACCTCAGATAAGTGGCTGGCCCACTCCTCATCTGCAAAGGCCACGACTGGCTTCTCGTGGTCCACGCATCAGCTTCACCAATAGTCTTATATTTCGACCGCTTTTTCCATTCCCAAATGTTAGCACCTCCAAAATCAAGAAAGCATTGTGGTCATCCACAAAACATGAAAACAGAGACTACTCCTCTCCACCACTCTTCTCACTTAACTCTTTGATACTTCTTGCCTGGACTGCCTGTTTACATCAGCACAGTGTGCACTTTTGGCTAAATCCTAAAAAATATGGGCGTGAAACTGTCCACCACATTCCGCGAAGGTGAAGCAAAGCCAGATCCCCATGCTGCAGCGCTTTCAAACCCCTTCATGACTCCAGCAGAATATGTTAGCAACTCCTTGGCCCCTCTCGTTCCAGGTAGGAGGCCCCGAGCAAGCCCACACTGTAAGCTTTATGTGGTCACCCCCTATGGTGCCACCTAAAGACTATTACTCGCAGTATTTTGACTCGCGAGTGCCCCAAATTGTGAGTTTTCCGATTGTTTGGCTGATTTTTGTGTGTGTGCTTTTGTTTGTTTGCTTTAGGTATTCCGCTGTCTGAGTGAAGTGGGCACACAAAAAGGTTAGCCACAGCTGTTATTGCACTTTGCCGCACCAGTTTATTTCTTTAATATTCCCACTATATCCAAATATGTTTATATTTTAAAGTAGAGATGTCCCGATCGATCGGGTCCGATCACGTCATTTTCAAAGTATCGGAATCGGAAAAAAAAATATCAGCCATGCCTTTTTTATATATATATATATATATATTTTTTTTTTATTAAATCGTTTTCTAATTGTATTTAACGTTACAGACATAATATGTTACACTCATCCAGAGTCTTTAGTTTAGGCTTAAGATAGGGTTATCAAATTTATCCCGATAAAGGTGGTAATTAATTTTTTAAAAAAATGTATCACATTAAAATATTTAACGCAATTAATGCATGCGCTGCACGACCCACTCACGCATTGTCGCGCTCAATCTGTAATAGCGCTGGTTTACCTATATAGAGAGATAAAAGACAGCATAAAAGGAGTAAAATTGGCTAAAGCCTTACAATCCCTCTCCCTACGATTGGACATATCATGGGAAGCAATGTGGGGAGGCAAGGTGGCAATTGTTCTTTTTCTTAACACCTTATGTTATTTCCCAACGCAGAGAAGATATATCAATTGGTAGCACTACGCACAGTCATGGTTTCACTTCCCATCATGCATTTGGGCATGGCTACAGTATCATTTACTGAAAGCTCAACAAATACACTAGATGGCAATATTTAGTCACAATATACAAAGTCACAAGTCTTTCTATCTGTGGATCCCTCTCACAGAAAGAATGTTAATAATATAAATGCCATCTTGAGGATTTATTGTCATAAGAAACAAATACAGAACTTATGTACTGTATGTTGAATGTATATATTCATCCGAGTTTTATTCATTTTTTTCTTAATGCATTGCCAAAATGTATATGATCGGGAAAAATTATCGGGAATGATTGGAATTGAATCGGGAGCAAAAAAAAAAAAAAGCAATCGGATCGAGAAATATCGGGATCGGCAGATACTCAAACTAAAAGGATCGGGATCGGGAGCAAAAAAACATGATCGGAACAACCCTATTTTAAAGCACAATGATGAAATTTTACAAATTCATGAAATTTCCATCCGTTGTAGAGGAGAAAATTGATATGATATACAGTACATGTAAATTAAGTTATGAGCTCGTAAGTACACTGTTGGCCAAAAGTATTGGCACCCCTGCGATTCTGACAGATAATGCTCAATTTCTCCCTGAAACTGATTGCAATTACAAATGCTTTGGTGGTAATGTCTTCATTTGTTTTGCTTGTAATGAAAAAACACAAAAGAGAATGGGAGAAAAAATTAAATCATTATCATTTTTACACAAAAATCCAAAAATGGGCCGGACAAAAGTATTGGCACCCTTTAAAAATCGTGATGCTTCTCTAAATTCTGTATTTAACAGCACCTGTTACCTACCTGTGGCACATAGCCGGTGGTGGCAATAACTACACCACACTTGCAGCCAGTCAAAATGGATTAAAGTTGATTCAACCTCTGTCCTGTGTCCTTGTGTGTACTACATTGAGCATGGAGAAAAGAAATAACACCAAAAAACTGTCTGAGGACTTGAGAAGCAAAATTTTGAGGAAGCATGGGCAATATCAAGGCTACAAGTCCGTCTCCAAAGACCTGAATGTTCCTGTGTCTACCATGGACAGTGCCATCAATAAGTGTAAAGCCCATGGCATTGTGGCTAACCTCCATAGATGTTTACGGACAACAAAAATTGACGAGAGATTTCAACGAAAGATTGTGAGGATGGTGGATAAAGAACTTCGACTAAAATCCAAACAAGTTCAAGCTGTCCCGCAGTCCAAAGGTACAACAGTGTCAACCTGTACTATACTACATACATATTACAGAATGAAAAGGGACTCTATGGTAGGATACCCAGGAAGACCCAACTTCTGACCCAGAGATGTAAAAAAGCCAGGCTGGAGTTTGCCAAAACTTACCTTAGAAAACCAAAAACATTTTGGGAGAATGTTCTGTGGTCAGATGAGACAAAAGTAGAGCTTTTTGGAAAAAGGCATCAAAATAGAGTTTACAGGGGGGGGAAAATGAGGCCTTCAAAGAAAACAACACAGTCCCCACAGTCAAACACGGCGGAGGTTCCCATATGTTTTGGGGTTGCTTTGCTCCCTCTGGCACTGGACTGCTTGACCTTGTGCATGGCATTATTAAGTCTGAAGACTACCAACAAATTTTGCACCATAATGTAGGGCCCAGTGTGAGAAAGCTCGGTCTCCGTCAGAGGTCTTCCAGCAGGACAATACCCAAAACACACTTCAAAAAGCACTAGAAAATAGTTTGAGAGAAAGCACTAGAGACTTCTAAAGTGGCCAGCAATGAGTCCAGACCTGAATCCCATAGAACACCGGTGGAGAAATCTGAAAATGGCAGTTTGGAGAAGGCACCTTTCAAATCTCAGAGACCTGGAGCATTTGGCCAAAGAAGAATGGTCTAAAATTCCAGCAGAACATTGTAAGAAACGCATTGATGGATACTGGAAGCGGTTGTTCAGTTATTTTGTCTTAAGGTTGTGCTACCAAGTATTAGGCTGAGGGTCCCAATACTTTTTTGTCTGGCCCATTTTTGGAGTTTTGTATAAAATGAGAATACATATATTTTTTCCCATTCTCTTTTGTGTTTTCTCATTGCAAGCAAACTAAATGAAGATTTTACTACCAAAGCATTTGTAATTGCAATCATTTTCAGGGAGAAATGGAGCATTATCTGACAGAATTGCAGATGTGGCAATACTTTTGGCCAGCAGTGTACATGCCAGATAATAAAAGAAAAAATAAAAGTCGAAACAGAATGTTTATAAAAAATATATGGCGGAAAATACTCAAGTGAGTTGAAGTTCCGCTCCGAGACCCCCAATTTGACCAAATTTCAATTTTTTTTTTTTAAACAGAAAAACCCTAACTGGGGGCGAGAGCAGAATTAAAGACGCCATGATTTTAATGAGATATCATCGCGTACTTACCTTGTTTCGATCCAAAAACTCCATGTAGCATGTATCATCGAGTGTCAAGACACAGGCGTGAATGGCCACAGATGGATTTATGGGAGATTTTATGGCTGAAACATGGTAATATAACAAGGGTAGTGATGCAGAAATCGCAGACATCAAGGAGTGGTCGAGATGTTCTTTTCAATATATTTACCCTTTTAAACGCTTTTTTTTCTCCAATTTTTCGTGGTTTGGATCGATTATTTACAGTGGGGAGCATTGGCAGTGTGTCAAATACTTGTTCTCCCCACTGTATATTGGGGAAAATGCGTCAGTAACAAAAACATACATTTAATCGATAGTTATGTGGTAGATATCTGTGACATTTTTACAGACGCCATTTTTTTCATTGTGACGCAATTTATTGAAAAAGTTTAAAATATGTGAGTGAATATTTTTTTTTAAGTCTTTTTTTTTTTAAACAAAATTTTGGACATCAATTAATGATTCTAAGCTAAAAATGACATTTTGATTAATAAATATCATGTTCTTTTTATGGCTGGGTTGAAACAAAAGCGGTTGCGCGACATCTGTAAACGGGGGCTTCCAGGGTAAAACGGACAAATTAAAAATAGTTTGGGGGCTTAATGCGCCATGAATCTGCTTTGGCAGCATATAAATATATTGTTCTATCAAACACAAGTTCTTTTGGCTTAAAATACAGGGGTTTATTTTAAAGAGGGGCGCAAGAGCAGAAACTGCTTTTTTAGCCTTGTCTGTGTTCTCCGCCATATATAATATATATAATAATTAGGGCTGTCAAACGATTCAAATTTTTAATTGAGTTAATTACAGCTTAAAAATTAATGGTAATTAATTGCAATTAATCGCAATTCATACCATCTATAAAATATGCCATATTTTTCTGTAAATTATTGTTGGAATGGAAAGATAAGACACAAGATGGATATATACATTCAACATACGGTACATAAGGACTGTATTTGTTTATTATAACAATAAATCAACAAGATGGCATTAACATTAATAACATTCTGTTAAAGCGATCCATGGATAGAAAGACTCGTAGTTCTTAAAAGAAAAATGTTAGTACAAGTTATAGAAATTTTATATTAAAACCCCTCTTAATGTTTTCGTTTTAATAAAACTTGTAAAATTTTCAATCAACAAATAAACTAGTAGCCCGCCATTGTTGAAGTCAATAATTACTTACACAATGCTAATGGGTGCTGAAGCCTATAAAATCAGTCGCACCCAAGCGCCAGCAGAGGGCGGCAAAACTCCAAAAAACACAACAAGTGAGCGTTTCACTGTGCTGTCATTTAAATCTGTCTGAGCGGGGCATCTGCGTTAATTGCGTCAAATATTTTAACGTGAATAATTTAAAAAATTAATTAACGCCCGTTAACGCGATAATTTTGACAGCCCTAATAATATATATATATATTATAAAGTAAATATACCCGATGATTCGACAGTGTCTTTCCTCATTTTTTCCCCCAGATCTTCTGACTGTGATTTCAAGAGGAATGAGAACGAGATAACTGAGAAGAGTGGTTTTGAACGTAAACCAAATTAGCGTCACCAGGGATGAAAAGAAAGCAATTTGAAGAAAACGTCAATTGGAGGACTTCAATTACCTTTTCGTTCTTTATTCCTTTTTTTTTTTTTTTTTTTTTTATTTTTATTTTTTTTTATTTCATTAAATGAGGATTGTCAGTGGACTCAAAACTGATCATCTCTGTGCAGAATGAACCTGTAAAATAGTCATTGGATTTTTGTTTGTACATAGCACATTCACTTTGATCGTTCATAGGATCAAAGGACCTTAATACATCTTGCATGTCTTACTGTGAATCGCTATTTGTTTTGAATGGAAAGTTTTTTTCGTCGATACCTCGACCCCTACAACTGGTTTCAGCAAATCTAACATCTACTATGAGGGGTATTCAAAAAGTAATGCACCCAACTTTATTATGTACAAACAAATTATAATAGCAACATGTATTATACATCAAAAGAAAGGTACAAGTGTGAGGATTATATTTTTACTTCTCCACATAGTCTCCACCTCTCTCAAGAGCTACAGTCCACCTATGAACGAGGGCATGTATACCAGTGTTGTAGAACTCGGCCGGTTGATCTCTAAGCCAATTCTTGACAGCAGTTTTCACTTCATTGTCATTGCCATATCGGTTGCCCCGGACTCCTTCTTTCATTGGACCAAAGAGGAGGTAGTCTGACGGTGCCAAATCAGGAGAATATGGCGGATGTGGTATCACAGTCCATCCAAATGAAGTGATGACTTCTATGGTCCTAATGCTTGTGTGAGGACATGCATTGTCATGCTGGGGGAGCACATTTGCCATGTCCAAGTTGGGCCGAACACGTCGAATTCTTGCTTTGAGCTTCCTAAGAGTCTCAATGTATACCTCAGAGTTAATGGTTTCCCCCTTCGGCAAAAAATCCACAAGGATTACACCTTGAGAATCCCAAAAAACGGTGGCCATAATTTTGCCCACTGACTTTTGGGCCTTAAACTTTTTTGTCCGTGGTGAATTTGGGTGACGCCATTCCACTGATCTCCTTTTAGATTCAGGTTCAAAATGGTATACCCATGTTTCATCTCCAGTAATGAGGGATCAGGGGTCTGAGGGGTTTCTCCCTCTGCAACAAGGAATTCGATTACAGCTCTTTGTTTCTGACGAGCTTCAAGAGGGGCAGCCATTTTGGAAGCTAGTTTAAACTTTAAAAATCTGGAAAAAAAGAAAAACATATAACAATCACAAAAAGGTGTGTCCTATCATGTTTGTGCCAAATATAAACAAGATTGGTAAAATCCTGTAAGAGCAATGCACTTGAGTGCATTACTTTTTGAATGCCCCTCGTATGTGTTGTTCTTTCCTTGCAATGCATTTTTTTAAAGTAGCCATTTGTAAGATTGGTGGCCAAAAATAGTACATACACGTTAAGTATGTTTAATAATTTATATATCATGTAAATGATAGAGCGACATATGAATATCACAATAAAGAATGATCTGTTCTTATATTTGCCTTAACATTGCAGATGCTCCGTATGAGTGTGACCTGGGCTGACAGCTTTGTTTACATGAGGAGGGTTTGTTAACTTAAGACAGTTTCATACATCCTGGTCTTATGGTTACACCCACTTTAATTTCATACTCATGTATTCCAGAAAAAAATGTTTTTCGTTTTGACCTGCAAAGGGCATTATAGTGTTGTTTATGCTTGAAAAAAATCACAGTATGTATGTAAATGCTGATACTAAGTGTTCCATTTTATTTTGTAATATGCCTGTATTATGCCTTGTACTATATTGTCAGTATTAGTGAAAAGAAATATGGCATAGTTTTTTTTTTTTTTTTTTTTGTTTAACCAGAAAATGCACTTAAGATTGATACAGTTGTAAAATGGCTACATTTTCTAGGCAAACAGGAAAATATCAGTCACTCAGTGAGAGTCAACTCTTGGTAAATGTCTCATTGTGATGTAACTTTTGACATTATGTCAGCCACATGATCCGGACACCATCTAGCTGCTGATGCTGACTGCAAACAACTACTAGTTGCACCCACTACAATGGATCCTGCACTGAGGTAAGAATCTAATAATACAGAATAACAATTTTCAAGTTCTTGAGTTCATGGATGCAAATGAGTACATTTGGCTCTATGTAAGATGGCAAGGTAGATAAGACGTGATGCGTGTGAGTTGCCCTCAAAGGAGGGCATGTCCATGAGTTAAAATAACTAACAATAAATGTTTTGTTAAGCGTGAGGAGGTTCGCTGAGAGCAGTATGTCATTTATTTGGAGAGGAGAACAAAAGATGTAGAGAAGCTACTGTATGTCCAAGTCTTTAATCACCTGGTTACATTAAGAACGAGGCTGTCAACTTGATCAGTTTTCATGAGAACTAGTTTTATTTTTGTATTCACTAGCTCGAGCTGCCAAAGTATAGGAAAATTTTGTGTGTGTAAAACAAGATGGACACGATGGAGAGTCCTGCGACCCAACGACGGTGAGCAGCTTTTTTTCTGTGCATTGTATTAAAAAAACTAGAGTGACTCTCCGACTAGGGCAGACCTCCAGCAATGGCTTATGATTTTCATAGCGTAAGGTTGTAGGTCATCTATTAAGTTGCATAAAAGTGATTATTAATTTGGTTTGGTTGTTTCATGTTGTTATTGATTTAAAGATATATAGAAGGGATTGCGCAACAAAGTATAAAAATGGGAACATTTTAGCACCAGCATTTTAGATTTTCTAATTACTTTTGGTCCCATATAAAACTGGGAGCCACGTTTATGTGTTGTAAAATGCATGTCATTAAGTATCATCCGGCAAATTATGTCACTAACTACATTTATGTCCAGTTAGGATCTTATACATCCATTCAAAAGTAGAGATGTATCGATTGGGTCGATCACGTTATTTTCAAAGTATCGGAATCGGCAAAAAAATATCGGACATGCCTTTTTTTATTTTATTTATTATTTTTTTAATTAAATAGTTTTCTAATTTTATTTAACGTTACAGACATATGTTACACTCATCCAGAGTCTTTAGCTTAGGCTTAAGGTAGGGATATCAAATGTATCCCGTTAACGGCAGTAATTAAAAAAAAAAAAAAAGTATCACGTTAAAATATTTAACGCAATTAACGCATGCGCTGCACGGCCCACTCACGCATTGTCCCGTTCAATCTGTAATGGCGCTGTTTTACCTATATTTAGAGCTAAAAGGCAGCGTAAAATGAGTGAATTTTGGCAGCCCTTGGAACCTTTTTTTAATTGGCTAAAGCCTTACAATCCCTCTCCCTACGATTAGAAATATCGTGGGAAGCAATGTGGGGAAGAAAGGTAGTAATTGATCTTTTTCTTAAAACCCTGTGTTATTTCCTAACACAGAGAAGGTATATCAATTGATACCACTACGCACAGTCATGGTTGCACTTCCCATCATGCATTTGGGCAGAACAGTTAAAGGGCTACACTACAGTATCATTTACTGAAAGCTCAACAAATACACTAGATGGCAATATTTAGTCACAATATACAAAGTCACATTTATCCTTTAAGAATTACAAGTCTTTCTATTCTTGGATCCCTCTCACAAAAAGAATGTTAATAACGTAAATGCCATCTTGGGGATTTATTGTCATAATAAACAAATACAGTACTTATGTACTGTATGATGAATGTATATATTCGTCTGAGTGTTATTCATTTTTTTCTTAATGCATTGCCAAAATGTATATGATCGGGAAAAATTATCGGGAATGATTGGAATTGAATCGGGAGCAAAAAAAAAAAAAAAGCAATCGGATTGGGAAATATCGGCATCGGCAGATACTCAAAACGATCGAGATCAGGAGCAAAAAAACATGATCGGAACAACCCTATTCAGAAGTGAGATAATTTGCCGGATGACACAAAATGACATCTGTCATAAGCATTCATTAATCCTCATGGCATTGTCATGTCATAATTATAATGGTCTTATGGCAGTTTTATGGTGCCACTGTCAAATAAAGTGTTACCTAATACCATAGCTAGCAATTAATGAAACAATTGGAACAGTAACTGAAGAAATAAATAGCACAGAACATAAATTTTGATTGTTATTTACGTACACAGTTGGCCAAAAGTATTGGCACCCCTGCAATTCTATATGATAATGCTTAATTCCTCCATGAAAATTATTGCAATAACAAATGTTTTGGTAGTATCTTGATTTGTTTTGTTTGTAATGAAAAACATAAAAGAGAATTAAAAAAAAATTTTTTTTTAATCATTATCATTTTACACAAAACTCCAAAAATGGGCCGTATTGGCACCCTCAGCCTAATACTTTGTAGCATAACCTTTAGACAAAATAACTGCGAACAACCGCTTTCGGTATCCATCAATGAGATTCTTACAATGCTCTACTGGAATTTTAGACCATTCTTCTTTGGCCAACTGCTCCAGATCTTTGAGATTTGAAGGGTGCCTTCTCCAAACTGCCATTTTCAGATCTCTCCACAGGTGTTCTATGGGATTCAGGTCTGGACTCACTGCTGGCCATTCTCCAGTGCTTTCTGTCAAACCATTTTCTCATGCTTTTTGTAGTGTTTTTTGGTCATTGTCCTGCTGGAAGACCCTTTGACCTCTGAGGGAGACCCAGCTTTCTCACACTGGGCCTTACATAATGCTGCAAAATTTGTTGGTAGTCTTCAGACTTCATAATGCCATGCACACGGTTGAGCAGTCCAGTGCCAGAGGTAGCAAAGCATCTCCAAAACATCAGGGAACCTCTGCCGTGTTTGACTGTGAGGACAGTGTTCTTTCCTTTGAAGGCCTCGTTTTTTTCCCCTGTAAAATGTTGATGCCTTTTCACAAAAAGCTCTACGTTTGTCTCATCTGACCAGAGAACATTCTTCCAAAACATTTTTTTGCTTTCTCAGTTTAGTGTTGGCAAACTCCAGCCTGGCTTTCTTATGTCTCTGGGTCAGAAGTGGGGTCTTCCAAGGTATCCTACCATAGAGTCCCTTTTCATTCAGACGCTAACGGATAATACAGGTTGACAGTGTATCAACCTCGGACTGCAGGACAGCTTGAACTTGTTTGGATGTTAGTCGAGGTTTTTTTATCCACCATCCTCACAATCTTTCCTTGAAATCTCTCGTCAATTTTTCTTTTCCATCCACAACTAGGGAGGTTAGCCACAGTGCCATGGGCTTTACAGTTATTGATGACACTGCGCACAGTACTCAGGAACATTCAGGTCTTTGGAGATGGACTTGTAGCCTTGAGATTGCCCATGCTTCCTCACAATTTTGCTTCTGAAGTCCTCAGACAGTTCTTTGGTCTTCTTTTTCTCCATTCTCAATGTGGTACACACAAGGACACAGGACAGAGGTGGAGTCAACTTTAATTCATTATAACTGGCTGCAAATGTGATTTAGTTATTGCCACCACCTGTTATGTGCCGCAGGTAAGTCATAGGTGCTGTTAATGACACAAATTGGAGAAACATCACAGGATTTTTCAAAGGGTGTCAATAACCCTAACCCAAGCCCATTTTTGGAGTTTTGTGTAAAATCATAATGATTTCATCCCCCCCCCCCCCCCCCCCCCCATTCTCTTTTGTGTTTTTTCATTGCAAGCAAAATAAATAAATATATTACAACCAAAGAATTTGTAATTGCAATCATTTTCTGAGAGAAATTGAGCATTTTCTGACAGAATTGCTGGGTTACAACAGTGTGTATAATATGTGTGTGTGTGTTTATGTATATTTATCACTTTCTATTGGATCATTAAGGTAGAGCTTTTGATAAAACATTTCCACATTATTGTATTATTTAGATGTAAAAACATGGTTATAAATGTGGTTTGTTGTGTTCTGTCGTGATCAGAAAAGCAAAACTGATGTTCGGCTTAAAAGGCAAGAAGAAGAAAAAGGTCCAGTCAGACTTGGTCCTTGAAAACAAGGCGGCTCTGGGTAAGTCTTTGGTCCTGGCACATTCAAAAAGCAAATAAAACTTACTCGGCAGCAGTTTTACTAATCTAACATTCATGACTGTGCGTGTGCATCCAAGAAAGAAAAAGAAAAGAACCTTTGACAAGCAGTTACATGCTCAAGCATCTCAAACTTATTACAGATCACATTTCTTTCATGCAGCACGAACTTTCCTCATCACTTGGTTAAGATACACTCACACCTAATGTGCCATGAATAGTTGGATGATTGCACGGAGGAGCGAGGACTCAAGTGCAGTGAAGCAGGGTTGATGGTGGAACTTTAAAATGTTTTGTAAAAAAAAATACCTTAAGAAAGTACAAACTAAATCTTTGAAAAAAAACAAGGAAATGAGAAAAAGAAACAAACCAAACAAAGGGAGTCAAACTTCCTATGATGGGGAACACGAGGAGCGTGGACAAAAAAATGGAGCAAAACATGACATAATTAAATAAAGTGATATACTGTGAAATAGGGGTATGACAAAATATCAAAATTGTGATATATCGTGATACTTCGCATCCCCAATGGTTATGGAAACGCTCATGCCAAGAATCAAGATATCGTTTTAAAATGGGGGTCAATGTTAAAAAAAAAAAAAAGGAACCAACAAGTTGCTCCCAAAATCTTCCACCATAGTATGCTTAAGCTCGATGCCCAAATCCATTAAGACTGGCATGGGCAAATGATCATTTGTTTGTTCGAAACCAGACCATTTGCTGCCACTCTTTACAATTTTCGGGCCATTTACAGGTCACTTTCTGTTCATTTTAGGGCATTTACAGGTCACTTCCTATTGAGTTTGAGTCACTGCCTATTCATTCCTGGGTCACTTCCTGTTCTGTACCCCAAAATCAACAGGAAGTGAAATATTAAATGCCCCAAATCAACAAGAGGTGACTGAAAATCAACGGGTAATGACCTGAAATGGCCCAAAACAACCTCGTTGCCTGGCATTGGCTTCCACTGACGGCCATAGAAGTGGGAGGGGCCCGTTTGAAGTGGGTGGGGTTCATTCGCTGCCACCCTCCCAGCTCAAATGGATTGGACGTCTGCAAGTGATAAACATACAGCAAAAGGATGACGATAGCTTGTTTTTTTTTGTTTATTAGTTAATTTGTGGAATGATTTCCTGATCAATATGTCAATAATCATCGTATCGCCATATTGTGAGATCATCGTTATCGTGAGTTTTGTATAACGCAAATCGTATCGTATTGTGAGGTACCAAGAGGTCCCCACAACTCCTGTACAAGCAGACAAACAAGGGACATGACAAGAGGGGAAGAAGCTGATTGGCTGAAATAAGGGAAGGGTTCTGTAAGACAGACAAAAATGGAAACCTAATGAGACAAGACGGGTATTAAAACACAGTAACGTATTGTTTTACATGTATAAATAATGTCGTATAAAATCGATCAAAGGGTCTTCAATCGAATTGAAACAGACTTTAATATCAACAAATATCTTATCGTTGTCCACACACTTCATATCGTACTGTATTGTCATGAAATTTTTGAGTTGAGTTGCACTCCTAATAGGCGTCTATGTGTACTTTTGTTTATAATTTATTCCTCTTCCCTTTTTAAATTGAATAGACAGTGAAGGGGAAGTCTGCTGTGAGGCATCGCAGATGCTTGAAGGAAATAGTGACGAGGATCAACATGGATTCTCTGCAATCAGAACCAGAATCCTCCCAAATACTAAAAGGTATTCTGGTAACACTTTATAATAACTATCCATTTTACTAGTTAATAGATCATTAGTAAACTGTTGATAAATGATTTATTGTTGATTTGTGAAGTATTTGTTAACAGTTTGTTAAGCATTTACAGGGTTTTCTTAACCTGAAACACAGTTTGTGTAGAAACGTTTCAAGTTTTTGTGTGTAACGTTTGGCATTTCTATCTTTTCAGGTTAATAAATGCCGTTCACTTCAAAAGAAAAGGCATTTTTAATAAGGCATTTTGCAGGCAGCGCTCATGTTGCACATTTATGAAAATCTGCCATAGAACCAACAAATGTTTTACTTTTCTTTGTATATTTAACCAATAAAACTTATGACCTTCAACATAAAGTGTATATAGTTTTATTAAGATCCATGAACTAGCATGGGCATTTAGAATGGGGTCAACCATATTGGAACACCCTGTAAATGCTTAACAAACTGTTAACAAATACTTCACAAATCAACAATAAATCATTTATCAACAGTTTACTAATGATCTATTAACTAGTAAAACGGATAGTTATTATAAAGTGTTACCGGTATTCTTTAATGCAATGTTTTGTTGATGTCACCCTCGCTCTTATTAGCCCCTTTCACATACCCCTGAATACCGTTAAAATCCCGGGATTTATAACAGGCAGTTCCCGGGTCGCCTGACAGGGAGATTACGCGGACATTTAATGGGTTGCGTCTTAGTATAATGTCCGAGACTTTTCCCGGGACGAGGCGTATGTGAAAGCAAGCGTTAAATTTCCGGGTCAAAGCACAATGGTCGATGACTTAAATATCATTCCTCTTTCCTCGCAGTAAGACGAAAAGGGGTAAACAAACATCGCAATTATCAACATAGCAAGCTGGAAAGCTAAATTAAACTGAAAACATAATGAAATTAAATTGCTGTTTGATCGTAGAGCCAAGGAAGAGAGTCCATCGTCCATCTTTGGAAATGTGTAGTTTATTTTGTTGCCGATGTTAGGGTCCGCAACTGCAGAAACAAGGTTGTACCTCAAGAAAAAAACAACGGAGGGAGGCGTTCAAGGGTTTATTAAATACCCACAAAAATACATGCGATCGCGGAAAAGGGGGAATAACATAATGGGTCCGTGACAGTAGGTCGACGGGAATCAATAATACCAACCTAAGCGGCAGGCAGAGAGCCGATAAGACAACAAAACAAATACACTCAAATACCAGCACAATGTAGGGGATTTCAAAACAAGGGCAGCAGATGAACAAGCTAGCAATTGCACGAAACTAGAGAGTACAAGGTGTCGAATGGCGCCCAGCAAGTTAATATCTCGGCACCCTTCTCTTGGATTGCCTGGGCTTAAATACAGTCTTTGTGAGCTTGAATTGGCTGCAGTTACGACGTCGGGAACGGTCCCACAACCGGCTCTATAACAAAACATATTTGACAAACATTGTGACAGCCGAGCCCACTAAAAATGACGTAATGTCCAGGTTATAAAATCAGCCCTCACTGCACAGAGAGCGCCAGTGGGCAAAACGGGACAAGTCTGTGAAAGTGTCCAACCCGCGTCATTCCCGGGACGTCTTTACATGCGTGAAAGCAATGATGCAAGTAAATACCGCGTTACTTTACACGGGAATTTACTGGGATATGTTTGTGAATGGGGCTTTTTTTAATATGCAGCAGCATCACATGGCATGCATTATTACTTATCTAATGTTTCCTTTCCGGTACTTTGTGCATTAATGGAATAACCTTGTGTAGGTCCAAACTTAACACACGCATGCAAGATAGTGAAGGGAAACCACAGAGCTTCCAGGTAAACTAATCCCACCTATGTACAGTATATATATACAGTGGTATGAAAAAGTATTTGAACACTTCGGAATTTCTCACATTTCTGCATAAAATCACCATCTTTGTCAAAATCACACAGATGTAAAAACAGTGTCTGCTTTAACTAAAACCACCCAAACATTTATAGGTTTTCATATTCTAAAGAGGATAGCATGCAAACAATGACAGAAGGGGGACAAATAAGTAGGTCAACCCTCTGCCTAAAGAGACTTAAAGAGCAATTGAAACCAATGTTTACCAAACAATTTAAGTCAGGTGTGTGCCTAATCACTGCTGAGCAGTTTAAAGCTGCTCTGCCCGCTATAAAACACACAACTGGTAACAAATGTCTTGATGAGAAGCATTGTCTGGTGTGCATCATGGCTCGGTCAAAAGAGCTGTCTGAAGACCTTCGATCAAGGATTGTTGATTTGTATAGAGCTGGGAAAGGATACAAAACCATCTCTAAAAGTTTGGATGTTCATCAATCAACAGTCAGAGACGTTGTCTACAAATGGAGAGAATTTGGCACTGTTGCTTCTCTCCCAAGGAGTGGCCGTCCATCAAAGATGATGCCAAGAGTTTAGCGCAGAATACTCAGAGAGGTAAAAATGAACCCTCGAGTGTCTGCTAAAGACTTACAGAAATCACTGGCACAGTCCAATATCTCTGTGCGCAAATCAACTATACAGTACTTAAAACTATGGCCAAGAATGGTATTCGTGGGAAGACTCCACGGAGGAAGCCAGTGCTGTCTAAAAAAAACATTGTTGCTGGTTTAATGTTCGCAAAAAGGCACTTGGACAATCCAGAGACGTTTTGGCAAAATATTTTCTCGACTGATGAAACCAATGTTGAATTGTTTGGGAGTAACACACAAAGTCTTGTGTGGAGGACAAATCGAACAGCTCACCAACATCAACGCCTCATCCCCTCTGTGAAGAATGGTGGAGGGAGCATCATGATTTGGGGCTGTTTTGCCTCCTCAGGGCCTGGACAACTTGCAATCATCAATGGAAGAATAAATTCAAAAGTTTTGCAGGAAAACCTGAGGCTGTCTGTCAGACAATTGAAGCTAAAAAGAGGATGGATGCTGCAACAAGACACTGATCCAAAACACAAAAGTAAATCAACTTCAAAATGGTTTCAGAAGAACAAAATACACATTCTGGAGTGGCCAAGTCAACGTCCAGACTTGAACCCCATTGAGATGTTGTGGCATGACCTAAAGACACCGATTCATGCCAGACATCCCAGGAATCTGACTGAACTACAGCAGTTTTGTAGAGAAGAATGGGCCAAGATTGGTCCTGATCGATGTGCCAGATTGATCTGCATCTACAGGAAGTGTCTGGTTGAAGTTATTGCTGCCAAAGGGGGGGCCACAAAATAATAAATGTGATGGTTCACTTACTTATTCTTCCCTTCTGTCATTGTTTTCATAATATCCTCATTAAAATATGAAAACCTATAAATGTTTGGGTGGTTTTAGTTAAAGCAGACACTGTTTTTTCATCTGTGTGATTTTGACAAAGATCAAATCACATTTGATTGTGATTTTATGCAGTAATGTAACAAACTCCAAAAGGTTCAGATACTGTTTCATACAAATGTATATATAATGCTCATGTGTAATTAGCAGAGAGATATTCATAGTAGGAGTTTATGTAGTGTTATTGTGGCGTGTGTACAGGTTGCTATAAACATCACAGAGGCCAAACAACTAGTGGGGGAGAACATCGACCCCAGTGTGGTGATTGAAATTGGCGATGAGAAAAAACAGACGACAGTCAAAGAGGGAACCAACGCTCCTTTTTACAATGAGGTAGAAGGACAAAGTGAACAGAAAAAAAAAAAAAATCAAGTGTGAGTTGTTAACTTGAGTTATTCTTCGTTTTGTTCCCTCAGTATTTTGTGTTTGACTTCTTTGCCCACAAAGAGATCTTCTTCGACAAAGTCATCAAGCTGACGGTAAGTATAATGGTAAGGTGTAAAAAGTTAATTATTGTCAGACATTCAAATACCGAGTTGTTGTTTCTGCTTTCCTTCGGAAAGGTGATGCATTCCAAGATGCTGAGGAGCATCTGTATTGGCACCTTTAAGTTGGATGTCTGGACAGTCTACAAACAGCCAGGTAGACAGTAAGCCGAATTTCGTGCTTTATGACTTGTGTTTTCTTTCTGTTCCTGTAAGTCATGTTGTTGCTAGAGTCAGACAACTGGGACAATTTTTACTGACACATTGTAAAGTTCATAACCACTGTCTGGTTGCGTCGGGTCGCGCGTGGATCCCGTCAGGCGCGCGCTGGTCTCGCGGCCAGCCGGGGTGGAGTGGGGGCTGGGTGGTCTATGCTGCGGCCATAATTCCCTCCCAGGTCGGCCCGGCCAGAGCCGCGTCTCCTTGTACCGGGTGTACCGGGATGTACCGGGGGAGGTGCCCCCTGGTGTAATACTGAGCACCCCTACCGGCCCGGGGGTGGGTTGCGGGGGGTTGCGCCTCCGTCCCCTCGGTCTGTCTCCGCCTCTCTGGACCACAGCGGCTGCCGCTGCCCTCCTGCCTGCGGGGTCGTCGGTGGGGCCTCTTGGGGCCCGCGGGGCCTTGGGTGGGGCTTGCTGCCCCGTGCCGGTGAGGTGGACATCCCCTGGTCTCCAGCGCTTGGCGTAGCGCCTGCTCGGGGTGCTGGGTGGGTGCTCGGGCAGCGGGGGGAATGGTGGGCGGCTGCGGGTGCGCCGTGGGTAGTCTGGGGCGGGGGTTAATCGGGGCCCTGGCGCTTCTCTCGCCCTGCAGCCAGTGGTTCGGGTGAACGGGGCCACGCCCACAGGAGCCTGCCTCAACTCACGCACTACTCACTTCGGCACTGTAAATATCTTTCACCCTGGCACTTACATACTCATTCATTTCTCCGGGGAGAGTTGGGACGGGGAGATACAGTCCCAGCCCGGCTCCCCCCTGTTTTTAATGCATCACACACCAAGGTTGTGGGATGGGTGGGACCTGTTGGGGGAGGGGGGGGTGCCTCACGGTTACCTCCTCATGACAGGCACCGCCGTCCCCGCACCTTTTTTAATGCACCATACACATCATAGAGAGGGGGCGGGCAGCTGGGTAGAAATTCCATGCTGTGGTCCCACTGCCCCAAGCCAAGCTCTCTGATTTTAATGCATACATTGCACTACCCTCCCCTCACAATCCCATCACGGTGCTGGGTAATGGCTGCCAGCCGGGAACCTCGCAGCCACAGTAATAGGGTGGGAGGTGGGTCCCACATTTTTTCTCTATGGCATGGCTCCCGGGGCGTGACCTTCCCTCTGCCTGGGCTGCCGGCCGCGAGGGTGGGGGGGAAGTCGGGGCTCCGATCTCGCGTCACCCCGCGGCGGCTCCTCGGCACCTTCCTGCCTCCACCTTCCCCTCTCTTCTCCGACTGGATGTCCGCCCTGTGCTCCGTCGCTTGTTGCTGGCTGAGCGAGGGACCCTGCTCTGCCCTGGGCGTGGTGGGCCGCTGGGGGTCCCGTGGCGTGCCGTGCCGGTTTTGGGGCTGCGGCTCGTGGGCCGGGTGGGGCTGGGGGTGTGCGTGGGGTTGGTGGTGCGTCCCCTCTTGCCATCCCTGAAGGCCGGTTGATGGGTGCGCGGGTGGCCCAGGGGACCACCCTGGAGATCGCGGAGGGCGGATGATGGCTCCTTTGCTGGGCTGCGGGAGGAGGGATGGGCTGCGCTTCACCCCCCATCCAACCACCCTCCCTCCCTCCCCGGGCTGGCCGTGGCCCTGGGTTGGCGCCTGCATGGTGTCTCCGCTCGTCTGCGTGGCTGTCGCGCGCTTGGTGGGGCTCGCGTGCGGCTAGATGTGATGGGGCGCGCTCGGGTGGGGGGTCCCGGTGCTGGGATTGGCGGGGGGCGGCGTAGGTTCGGTCGCCAACGGGCTTACACTCACGAGGGATTCACACGATTACTGGGTTCTAGATAACAGAGCTGATTTGTGTACACTCTACCCCTTTCAATCACTTAGGTTATTGACTCCCTCACCCCCGTCCCCTTTTTTCCCTGGTCAACAGGCCCCCCACATGGTGTCAACTGGAAATACATCCAGCTGACGATAGCACCAACATGTTAGTAGTTAGCGTAGATGTCCAATGTATTTCTTGTTGTTGTTCATGTTTCTTTTCTTTCTTCTCTTGTTTTTCTCCTGTTCCCCCATAATCCCTTCCTGTTCGCTGTTTTGTCATAATAAATGAGGTATGTGAATGATCATAATGGGAGTAGGCTTATGTCATACTCTCAGATTCAGATTCAGATTCAGAATATTTATTGTCATTGTTACAAAAAAAGCACAACGAAACTTTGTTTGGAGCATCCATCCAGCTCATACAGCTAAGTTGGTAAAGTGCAAAGTGCAAACCCATAAAATAAATACCCATCAATGTGAAACATTAAAACTGTTCAGATCAACCGGGCAGTCAGACTTCTCCGTGTCAAACAGCTGAACAGGACAGCTTATAAAAAAAAAAAAAAAAAAAAAAAAAAGTAAAGTTAATAACCACTGTGGTTTCCTTTCCGTCCTTTTGTTTTTCTAGGTCACCAATTTATTAACAAGTGGGCAATGTTGTCAGTCCCGGGAGACATTAGCACAGGCTGCAAAGGTTATGTCAAGTGTGACATTAGTGTCTCGGCAAAGGGTGATGCTATACAGCCCAGTCTTAAAGCCAGTGACGCTGAAGAGCAGATAGAAAAGTATGTAAAGCAGTTGTATTTTTTCTGCTAAGCAAAATGTCACCAACATCTCATTATACAGTATCATTTTTTTTACCACAAATTTGAAATCATTTTCCCAGGAACCTACTAATCCCAGAAGGATTCCCATCTGAACGTCCCTGGGCACGTTTCTCAGTTAGGGTCTATCGAGCGGAAGGTCTTCCCCGCAACAACTCCAGCATCATGGCCAATGTGACCAAAGCCTTCATCGGAGACAACACAGCGCTTATAGACCCTTTTGTGGTTGTTAGCTTCTTCAAACAAATGGTGGGTAATATTGATTGTGTGTAAATGGTGGTCACCATCTCTCAATTTGACATCACTTGAGCCAAAAAAATGACAGTATTCATGTAAATGCCTCAATTTTTCCTCTCAACTTTAAGGGTCGCACTTCCACACAGAGGTCCAATGCAGATCCAGTATGGAATGAACAGATCGTATTCACCGAGATGTTTCCTCCTCTGTGCCAAAGGATGAAGATTCAGGTCTGAAAGCTTATACTTTAACTGTTAGGTAAATGATAGCTACATGTTATTACAATTATTAATAGCGAATTGCAAGCCACTAGCAGTTGCACACCTCCACCCACTGTACAAGAGTGTGCAGCACCCATCCGAAGGCACGCGCCTCTCACTGTTGTTGTTTATTTTTTATTTGTTAATATTATGTTCACCTGCTTAATCTTGCTTGTACTCACGTTGCTGCCTCTAGAGCTCAGTTGCGGTATAGTTGCACGGGGCTTATCGATTGCGCCAGAGCCCAGAGGCATGGAAACGAAAATATCAATTCACAATTAGAAAAAGCAAACAAACAAAAGAAACGTGTAACGCAGACGACAATTTGAAAAGTAGTGGAGAAAATTGACAGATACGTGCTGTAAAATGTAGCGAAGTGAAGGAGATAGTACCTTTTCTCATGGGCACCGTGTAGCTGTTTGCATTATTCTAACACACTTAATATAAAGAATCAGGGAATAGTATCTTTTCTCGTATTTACCGATCGACTGTTTGTATTACTCTAACACACCCAAAATAAAATAAATCACACTTTTACCATAGTTTAAGGAAAACAAGCAGAATATAGGGCATAAGAGATACATGACGCCTTCTTGTCATGGAAGTACAACGTGTGCGTCATGCAACTGACTGAGCAAGATTGACACTGACAAGCCCACGTCTGCACCACCAACTCTCACAATCAGTTTCCCGGACAGTCCAGAACAAATGGCGGGACACCCTGTCCCAACACAAGGAACAGAGGAGAACGCCTGATATCCAACTGATAACACGACTGATAAGACTCCAAGAGCCCCTTTGACGCTGAGGTGGCAAAATCCAAAACCCTTGTTGCCCTGACAACAGTAACTCCCGAATCCTCCTGTCCAATCCACAAACAGACAATAATCCTAAACAACGCCCAAACACACCCTTCTTCTGTCCAAAGCCCGGCCCGTGGGAGCCTACGTTTTAAAAAATTTTTGAGGGCTGTCAAACGATTAAAAATTTTAATCGAGTTAATTACAGCTTAAAAATTAATTAATCGTAATTAATCGCAATTAACCGCAATTCAAACCATCTATAAAATATGCCATATTTTTCTGTAAATTATATATATTCTGTAAAATAAATTGTTGGAATGGAAAGATAAGACACAAGATGGATATATACAGTGGGGAGAACAAGTATTTGATACACTGCCAATGGGAAAATCCATTGGCAGTGTATCAAATACTTGTTCTCCCCACTGTACATTCAACATACGGTACATAAGGACTGTAGTGGGCATTTCACTCTACTGTCATTTAAATCCCTCTATGCTGTCCTCACTCCGAAGCGTCTACTTTTTCCAAAGCTAGACAGCTAGTGAACGACGCCTTAATAATCACACTTCTTCCTTTTTCATCTGATTTATTAATAAAATAGCCTCAAACTATTGTCCTCTTTAGACCGTCATAAAACTACACAAAAAAAAACAAGCATTGCATTAGCAACAACGTTAGCTTAGCACGCTATACAGGTTCACTAAACATAAACAAAAAGCGTCTCATACAAAAAATAGAACATTTCGCTTACTAACATAATATGTACATTCTTTACAACAACCATACTTACGGACAAATCTTGTCCAAGGATCATATAAGCACATCATTACAACGTAGGCTTCAGCCCGAGACGTCGTGCAGCCATATGAACTGTCAAGAAAAAAATAAACCATGTCGCAAAGCGACCACAAGAGTTCGCTGTTGTGCTGCAGCACAAAAAGCCTTGCTGTAAAACTTACCAAAAGGCAGAATACTGTCTGAGCGGGACATGTGCGTTAATTGCGTCAAATATTTTAACGTGATTAATTTTAAAAATTAATTACCGCGCGTTAACGCGATAATTTTGACAGCCCTAATTTTTTTTTTTTAAACCTGTCCTGTTCAGCTGTTTGACACGGAGAATGGAAATCTAAGTGCCCGGTTGGTCTGAACAGTTTTAGTGTTTCACATAGGGCTGTCAAAATTATCGCGTTAAAGGCGGTAATTACTTTTTAAAAATAATAACGTTAAAATATTTGACGCAATTAACGCACATGCCCCGCTCAAACAGATTAAAATGACAGCACCATTTCATGTCCACTTGTTACTTGTGTTTTGTGGTGTTTTGTCGCCCTCTGCTGGCGCTTGGGTGCGACTGATTTTATGGGTTTCAGCACCATGAGCACCATAGTTAATTTTTTGATTGAAAATTTTACAAATTTTATTGAAACGAAAACATTAAGAGGGGGTTTAATATAAAATTTCTTGTACTAACATTTATCTTTTAAGAACTACAAGTCTTTCTATCCATGGATCGCTTTAGCAGAATGTTAATGTTAATGCCATCTTGTTGATTTATTGTTATAATAAACAAATACAGTACTTATGTAGAGTATGTTGAATGTATATATCAGTCTTGTGTCTTATCTTTCCATTTCAACAATAATTTACAGAAAAATATGGCATATTTTATAGATGGTTTGAATTGCGATTAATTACGATGAATTAATTTTTTAGCTGTGATTAGCTCGATAAAAATTTCAATCGTTTGACAGCCCTAGTTACACATTGAGAGTGTGACATACTCCCATTGTGATCAAGGGGTTATGGGGGAACAGAAGAAAAGAAACACAGGAGAAGAAAGAAAAGAAACACAAACAACAAGAAATACATTGAACGCCTACACTAACTATTAATATGTTGACATGTAATCATTGTCATTTTTCTCGGGAACCTTTTGTTGACTTGTGATATGGTGACCCTGAATCCTCGCCTGGGTCCTTCTGTGCTGTATGATCGCTGTCGACTTGAATAAATTGTCAACTTGTGCTTTGAAGCCATTTTCCAGCTTTCAAAATGGAGTCAGTACAAGGGGTTAAGACTAAGGTGAACGTGTGGAGTCTGGCCTTTTGGCTGGGTTGTTGGTGTCCTCCAGCCTGGGTTGTTGGAGCCGCGCCAGCGCGGGTCCGGCGGTTCGGCTGGCGTGATTCTGGCAATTTGGCTAAAAGGTCAGATTCCTTCAGAAGTAAAAATTAACACTTCATATTTGTACTCAAGTAAAGACAGATACACAAAAATATACTTAAGTACAGTAATGAAGTAAAAATATTTCGTAACGAAATATGTTACAGTACATGCTACTGTTGGAGGCAGTCTTGCAGGTCCTCCGCGTGTTCATTTTCAATTCAGGTGAGACGGCTAGACTAAATTGCAAAGTAAAAGACTGGAGGCAAGAGATCATTACTGCGCAGTTTTAATTTCAGAAATTTCTGGGTGCATTCAATGACAGAACAGACCTGTGTAGAGAAATGCACACCGAACAGAGAGCTCGGCGTTGCTTATATTGTACTTAAAAGGAGGTGTGTCTGTTTGGTGATTAATTGATCATGCAAAATAGGTCATGAGCCTTGCTGGTTGGCAGTTAAAAGTCCATGATTATCTGAGGCAAAACTAACAATCAGCAGTGTTAGTGAAAAACAACTGGTCATGCTTGCAAGCATATCAGAAGATTGCATTAGGCGAGATGTATACTGACTTCACTAATCATGCCTTTTAATAACCTATTGTCTGCTATACATGTTCTTATCCAACAAAGTCTTGTGTCCAGCAGGTTTGGGATGAAGGAAGTATGAGTGACGTTGCCATAGGAACCCATTACTTTGACTTGAGGCGCATTTCCAATGAACAGGATGGCGACAGAGGTAAGAAAAATGAATGAGAGCTTAGTGACGTAGAAACATTTGGCGTGGAAACAACCTGGTCCTGTTGTTTCCTCAGGCTTTTTACCTACTTTTGGTCCCGCCTGGATAAATTTGTATGGCTCTGTCAGAAACTCTTTGGGTGATGACACAGCTGAGCTGAACGAGGGCATTGGAGAGGGAGTCTCTTACCGGTTTGATTAAGAAATAATTGGTGATTCGGACAATAAACATTCAACCATTAAGGTATTCGAATGCCTGTGTCTAGGGGGCGTGTCTTTGTGGAGCTGGTGGTGGAGATCCTGTCAGGTGGTACGGGCCCAGTGTCCAAAATTGCCCAAATGGTGAAGACTGCAAAGGATGCTAAAGTGGCAAAGGCTGGAGGGAAAGACACCAAGGCCCCAGCAGCTGGAGGCGTAGGAGGCGGCTCATCTGGAAGTACAGGTGATGACGACAAAGGGAAAGCAGGGGCAGAGGTTCTACCAGTGGAACCTCCTCCTACAGTAAGTCATTCAGAATAGTAAGTTATACTGTCTTGTCAAGCAGAAATAACAGTGGATGATAGCGTTGTTGTGTTGCTGTTTTAGCTGGATACTGAAAACACAGAGGACTTCATCCTCTTTGGAGCCTTATTTGAAGCCACATTGATTGACAGAAAGATTGGAGACAAGCCTATCACTTTTGAGTTCTCGCTGGGTAAGTGACTCATGCCACTACGCCAGGGCGTCCATTCATTCATAAAAATTCTGAATTTGAGTCACCAAAATTAAGACCTTAAATGGGTTTTTTTAATAGCAGGTGGACATGTAACATCTGGTTGGTTGCATCAGAAGTCATTGGTATCTTTGGACTCCCGTTTATTTTAATAACTGCGGAAACTATAGTGTTTTATAGTAATACTGAATAACTTGTACCTGGTTAGGGCCCAAATACGGATATTATGCGGTACACCATGACTGACACTTTTACATGGAGTCTTCGAATATTTGCAAACAAACAATTCACAAGCAGAGGTGGGTAGTATCAAATTAACATTTACTTGAGGAACATTTTGAAAAAATGTACTTCTTAGAGTAGTTTTACCATGCAATACTTTTTGCTTTTACTTGAGTAGATTTGTGAAGAAGAAACACTACACCTACTCCGCTACTTTGGGGTATACTGGAGTCATTACATTTTCCCTCTTCATTCTACACTGCTGGCCAAAAGTATTGGCACCCCTGCAGTTCTGTCAGATAATGCTCAGTTTCTCCCAGAAAATGATTGCAATGGCGTACCGCAAGCAACACGTCACTTCCGCTCATTAATATTCATGACATTAGCTACTGTTGCTAAGTAGGGACATGCCATTGTTTGTCCCTAATAGGAAATGAATGGAAATCGTGTACGAAGAAGATGTTTACAGGGCTAAACCTACCAATTCTCTCCAAAAATGATGTGCCTGGTGCCAAATTGACTGGCAAAGATGTGGAAGAACATAAAAATGTTCAGTTAAAGCAGTGCTTCTCAATTATTTTCTGTCATGCCCCCCCAAGGAAGACGTAAATGTTTCGCGCCCCCCCAAACTCTTTGCCGCCACTGTAAATAGTGTCATTTGTCTATAAAATTACTATTATAAATACGCATCTGCCTAACATTGTGTCCTTTTTTTCTAATAAAGAAAAAAAGTAACATAGATCAACTTATAATAAAGTATAACTTTATTAACATTGTTTTGTTTGTAACAGAGAAGACTTGACGTGCATCAATTTGCCTGAATTAAAAAAAAAAAAATTCACATCCAAACTAAAAAATACACTCAAGGTACATTTTTGACCATTTGATACAGAAAAATAAAATGTAATAAAATCAGTAAATAATACCAAATTAAAATTGATTAGAAACATTCACTCATGAGGACAAAATATTTGACCGAAAAAACAAATCTGAATAAAAGGGGGAAAAAAGTGTCCTTGAACAGGAGAGTTTTTATTTTTGCTGCTCACAGTATTTACTAGAGCTGGGAATCTTTGGGCACCTAACGATTCAATTACGATTACGATTCAGATGCTCCGATTCGATTCTAAAACGATTATTGATGCACCCCCCTCCTTTTTTTTTTTTTTTTTTTTTAATGTTTTGTACATTAGTTCCAAAATTGTTCAAAAATACTCTCAGGCTAAACCAAACTACTACTTCAGTATCAAGTTAACATATAGCAGTAAACAAATATACAAAAATAACAGTAAATAAAATCTCCAGCCCCCATTCCGTATCAGCTGCTTTAAACTACATTCAATTAATTTAATGTTGTGAATCAACCGTTAAAGTTGTTAAAATTGCTCCCGTTAATCCCTAATTTCCCTTTTGTCTACTTTCAACATGTGAAAGTTTTAAAACTATTTTAAAGATAGATTCAAGTCAATATTTTACCGATTTAGGAGTATTTTAGATAAAATGTTAATTAGGTTTGCTTGGAAGGTTCGCTACAACAGCCTTGCAGGGAAGTGTACTGCTTTAAGATGGCGGCCGTTTACTACGTCCGCATCTTGCTTTTTGTAGATGTGCTGCTAACGCTAACGCTACCGTAGTGCATCTAGTCCTATATAAATGATATCTACCGTAACATTATGTGGATGACGTACTTTTGTAGCAGCTTTTCAGCAGCAGTCAGGTGTGTTGTTGTGTTTTTTTTATCTCGTGGCATGAGTTGAGCTAGAGCCGTGAGTTGAGCATTGGCATTACCCGAGGGGCCGGGTAATGAGAAGCATGATGTTTAGCTACTCTCGCTCCGTTGCTCATTGACCGCGCGGCGCGCTGAGTGTGTTGTACTTCCACTTTACTTGGCATATTTCAATAATCGGAATTTGGATGTTTGTGAATCGTTCTCGAATCTTCCACGGCCGAATCGCGAATAATCTAAGAATCGGAAATTTTGCACACCTCTAGTATTTACCTCCTTTGCAATGGTGTGGAGTTATTTTGCAATTAGCATGCTAACAATGCTCACTGGCTTACTGATATAACACTGACAAAGCAGGACGATTGTTGGCAATATTCGGCACGTTTTCACTGAAAAAATCAAGCGGCTTAACAATGAGATTGGGGTCTAATGTCTTTAAGTGGCGTCTTAATTGATTTGGCTTCTTGCTGTCTGCTATAATTATTTTTAGACACAGTAAACAGTGGTCTTTCATCATCACCCACTGTATTAAAAGTCAAAGCTAAAAGGCAAACGGCACGAAAAAAGCGCATTCACGGCGGCCGAGGTAGAACCGTAGGTGAGGGCAGTCGTCGTGACGATCCCAAGCCGAAAATGGCACTTCTCGGGCGGCGACGTGAGAACCGGACAAGACAGTGGGTCGCTGCGAGTGAGTCCGGTCGGAAAACGGCTTTCGAAAACGGCGGTGGCACACTGCTCTTCATATCTGTTGTCTGTGTGTGCTGAGTGCTCTTCCTTAGTTCAAAAATACTGCGCGCACTCTGAAAATGAGAGCGCCACTGCCACCTACTGAGTGGATGTGCAAGTACACTTTATTCCAGTACGGCAAAAAAAAAAAACCCAAAAAAACCATGTTCCCCGAGGTCACATGCGCCCCCCCTGGCATTGCTGTGCGCCCCCCCTTTTTTATCGACGCGACTGACAATGACATTCTCCTGTTTCAACAAGCTATCCTTTACCATCAGCCCTGTCTTTCTTATATATCCTCTGGTTGTCCTACGTCTCTTACCATTCTTGGGGGTAATTTAGCGATCGCAAATGCTACTCAGTGACAGCCAACGAACACTTTTAATTTTTTCATTAATAACACATCTTAATCCTATAATTTATTTACACTTCCCCCTTACTAAAGTTGTTTTTTAATATATATACGTATTATATATAACAGAGGGCGGCACGGTGGCTGAGTGGTTAGCACGTATGCCTCACAGTTCTGAGATCAAGGGTTCAATCCCAGGCTTCGGCCTTCCTGTGTGGAGTTTGCATGTTCTCCCCGTGCCTGCGTGGGTTTCCTCCGGGAACTCCGGTTTCCTCCCACATCCCAAAAACGTGCATGGTAGGCTGATTGAACACTCTAAATTGTCCGTAGGTATGAGTGTGTGCGTGAATGGTTGTATGTCTCCTTGTGCCCTGCGATTGGCTGGCAACCAGTTCAAGGTGTCCCCTGCCTACTGCCCGTAGTTAGCTGGGATAGGCTCCAGCACCTCCGCGACCCTCGTGAGGAATAAGCGGCATGGAAAATGAATGAATGAATATATAACAGAAACGGTAACAGTGGCAGTCAGATACCATTGTAATTCTTTTCAGGTCATTCATTGTCAGACAGAAGCAGTACGGCACAACGTTACGCTAAAAAAATAAGTTAAAAATATAAAAATGGCTCACCTCTTTGTCCTCTGAAAGACCATGCCAACCCAACATAATGTTTACTGCATATGAAACGTGAACGGATTCGCCGAGCTGGTGTTAAAGTCCGCGCAAGTTAATCCGGTCTTCACATTTTTTTCTCCCGAGTTTTTGGTTTCCGGAAACGTATGAAGAAAACATCCTTCATGTGTCATAATGTCTAGAATTGTTTCTACAAGTTCCAAAAAAGCAATGCGTGATCGGCATGTTTGTTTTTGAAAGATTACCGGAGAAAGGTAGCGCTAATTGCGTTGTGTCGATGCGAGGGCGGGTCTTTAATGTCCCACTTCGGCTTTACTACCGCTTTACGATGCGACGTCACGGTCTAAAAATAGCCTGCGTGCGGTACGCCATTACAAATGCTTTGGTAGTAATATCTTCATTGATTTTGCTTGCAATGGAAAAACGCAAAAGAGAATAAAGAAAAAAAAAAATTAAATCATTATCATTTTACATAAATCTCCTAAAATGGGCCGGACAAAAGTATTGGCACCCTTTGAAAAATCATGTGATGCTTCTCTAATTTGTGTAATTAACAGCACCTGTTACTTACCTGTGGCACATGACAGATGGTGGCAGTAACTAAATCACACTTGCAGCCAGTTAAAATGGATCAAAGTTGACTCAACCTCTGTCCTGTGTCCTTGTGTGTACCGCATTGAGCATGGAGAAAAGAAATAAGACCAAAGAACTGTCTGAGGACTTGAGAAGCAAAATTGTGAGGAAGCATGGGCAATCTCAAGGCTACAAGTCCATCTCCAAAGACCTGAATGTTCCTGTGTCTACCGTGCGCAGTGTCATCAATAAGTGTAAAGCCCATGGCAAGGCAGCTAACCTCCCTAGGTGTGGACAGAGGAGAAAAATTGACGAGAGATTTCAACGAAAGATTGTGTGGATAGTGGATAAAGAACCTAAGATACCCAGGAAGACCCCACTTCTGATCCAGAGACATAAAAAATCCAGGCTGGAATTTGCCAAAAAAGCCAAAAATGTTTTGGAAGAGTGTTCTCAGGTCGGATGAGACAAAAGTAAAGCTTTTTGGGAGAAGGCATCAACATAGTTTACAGGGGAAAAAACGAGGCCTTCTAAGAAAAGAACACGGTCACCACAGTCAAACATGGTGGAGGTTCCCTGATGTTTTGGGGTTGCTTTGCTACCTCTGGCACTGGACTGCTTGACAGTGTGCATGGCTTTATGAAGCCTAAAGACAAATTTTGCAGCAAAATGTAGGGCCCAGTGTGAGAAAGCTATATCTCCCTCAGAGGTTGTGGGCCTTCCACCAGGACAATGACCCACAATACACTTAAAAAAGGCACTAGAAAAGGATTTGAGAGTGAGCATTAGAGAATTCTAAAGTGGCCAGCAAAGAGTCCAGACCTGAATTCCATAGAAAACATGTGGAAAGATATAAAAATGGCAGTTTGGAGAAGGCACCCTTCAAATCTCAGAGACCTGGAGCAGTTGGCCAAAGAAGAATGGTCTGAAATTCCAGCAGGGCATTGTAAGAAACTCATTGATGGATACCGGAAGTGGTTGTTTGCAGTTATTTTGTCTAAAGGTTGTGTGGCCCATTTTTGGAGTTTTGTGTAAAATGATAATGATAATGATTTTTTTTTTTTAATTCATTCTCTTTTGGGGTTTTTTTTTCCTTTGCAAGCAAAATAAATGAAGATAATAATAACAAAGCATTTGTAATTGCAATCATTTTCTGGGAGAAATTGAGCATTATCTGACAGAATTACAGGGGTGCCAATACCTTTGGCCAGCAGTTTATATATTGGTGTTATTTCTGCTAGAGATGCCAACAGTGGCTGTCTCACTTTCACCAAATGAAACGTCACAACAGTAACCACATGACTCCATTATATTAATCAGAGGTAACAATGTTTTCCTCTACCAGAGGGCACTCGTGCTCTTTGGATGGTTGATGTTTCAAGTGTTGTTCTGGTCTGATTTTTGTGTCATCTTTGTGACCTACTGTGATCATGTAATAGCTTATAGTGGATTATAATAATACCAACAGTTCATATAGATGAAATTGAGCTAAGAAAAAAAAAAAAGCCATTTAATTTTTTTTTTTAAATCAGACATTGTAAGCAGTTTCTCACAATGTTGCTCATTACTTGAGTTTTCTTTTCACCAAATACTTTTTACTTGTACTTGAGCACATTTTTGGATGACTACTTTTACTCCTACTTTTACTTGAGTAATATTATTTAAAAGTAACACTACTCTTACTTGAGTAAATTTTTTTGCTACTCTACCCACCTGTTCTCAAGTCATTAAGAAATGAATAAAAATTAAAACAGTGACGTCATAATCTAAACCCTAAATAAATCATATGGACAGAATTTGTTTCCACGCCCTTAGCAGATTATGCCTTTATGTTCAATAATCTTTAAAATCATTAGTAGTTTTAGTCATTATTTGAAGTTCTTAGACTTTTGGTTTCACAATAAGTGTGTATTTGCTATTTTTTTTGTTGGCAAGGTAACTGCGGTAATGTGCAAGAGCCTGCTGGTCAACCTAGCATGAGTGCTCCAAGTCCAGCACCCAGCCGCAGGAGACAAGCGCAGGACTTTTCTGACAGGTCCTCCCCTTCCTCTCCACTGTTACCCAGAGAGCGTCAAGACCCCAGCAGGACTTCTAAATCCACCACTGCTCCCCAAAAACCAATTCCCGTTGCAGGAAACAGGTGGATACTATGAATGGGGTGGAAAATATTGTAAAAGTGAATATGATACTGTACATTAAATTCAGTGCCTTGCAAAAGTATTCGGCCCCCTTGAATCTTGCAACCTTTCGCCACATTTCAGGCTTCAAACATAAAGATATGAAATTCAATTTTTTTGTCAAGAATCAACAACAAGTGGGACACAATCGTGAAGTGGAACAACATTTATTGGATAATTTAAACTTTTTTAACAAATAAAAAACTGAAAAGTGGGGCGTGCAATGTTATTCGGCCCCTTTACTTTCAGTGCAGCAAACTCACTCCAGAAGTTCAGTGAGGATCTCTGAATGATCCAATGTTGTCCTAAATGACCGATGACGATAAATAAAATCCACCTGTGTGTAATCAAGTCTCCGTATAAATGCACCTGCTCTGTGATAGTCTCAGGGTTCTGTTTAAAGTGCAGAGAGCATTATGAAAACCAAGGAACACACCAGGCAGGTCCGAGATACTGTTGTGGAGAAGTTTAAAGCCGGATTTGGATACAAAAAGATTTCCCAAGCTTTAAACATCTCAAGGAGCACTGTGCAAGCCATCATATTGAAATGGAAGGAGCATCAGACCACTGCAAATCTACCAAGACCTGGCCGTCCTTCCAAACTTTCTTCTCAAACAAGGAGAAAACTGATCAGAGATGCAGCCAAGAGGCCCATGATCACTCTGGATGAACTGCAGAGATCTACAGCTGAGGTGGGAGAGTCTGTCCATAGGACAACAATCAGTCGTACACTGCACAAATCTGGCCTTTATGGAAGAGTGGCAAGAAGAAAGCCATTTCTCAAAGATATCCATAAAAAATCTCGTTTAAAGTTTGCCACAAGCCACCTGGGAGACACACCAAACATGTGGAAGAAGGTGCTCTGGTCAGATGAAACCAAAGTTGAACTTTTTGGCCACAATGCAAAACGATATGTTTGGCGTAAAAGCAACACAGCTCATCACCCTGAACACACCATCTCCACTATCAAACATGGTGGTGGCAGCATCATGGTTTGGGCCTGCTTTTCTTCAGCAGGGACAGGGAAGATGGTTAAAATTGACGGGAAGATGGATGCAGCCAAATACAGGAACATTCTGGAAGAAAACCTGTTGGTATCTGCACAAGACCTGAGACTGGGATGGAGATTTATCTTTCAACAGGACAATGATCCAAAACATAAAGCCAAATCTACAATGGAATGGTTCAAAAATAAACATATCCAGGTGTTAGAATGGCCAAGTCAAAGTCCAGACCTGAATCCAATCGAGAATCTGTGGAAAGAGCTGAAGATTGCTGTTCACAAACACTCTCCATCTAACCTCACTGAGCTCGAGCTGTTTGGCAAGGAAGAATGGGCAAGAATGTCAGTCTCTCGATGTGCAAAACTGATAGAAACATACCCCAAGCGACTTGCAGCTGTAATTGGAGCAAAAGGTGGCGCTACAAAGTATTAACGCAAGGGGGCCGAATAATATTACACGCCCCACTTTTCAGTTTTTTATTTGTTAAAAAAGTTTAAATTATCCAATAAATTTTGTTCCACTTCACGATTGTGTCCCACTTGTTGTTGATTTTTGACAAAAAATTTATATCTTTATGTTTGAAGCCTGAAATGTGGCGAAAGGTTGCAAGGTTCAAGGGGGCCGAATACTTTTGCAAGGCACTGTATAACAGTGGATCAGGGAAAATTGGTGATATCAAACTAAATGGTATTCCCTGCTAGATGAAAGTGTATTAGGATGTTTTTAATCTATCTTGACATGTGCATGCTAACATTCTGTAGGTACTACATGTATTTGCCTCTGGAAAAACAGAAGCCATGCATCAATGTGTTGAGTCAATGGGAGGACAGAACCTACAGGCTGTACAACTCTAACATGCTGGAGAATATAGTAGTCTTGTTTGTATGTGCACACCCACAAACACTCAGATAAAAGTTGCACTACCATCAGGTCAACAATTTGTTGAAACTTCCCATCCACTTACAGGAGGAAGGAGTGACCAGGGCAACTGAACTCCATAGGAAGTCTTTTCCAGGGGCTGAGGAGACACTAAAAACAACAGTCAAAGAATTTTGCATGGATGCCAGGTATTCAGCCAGTAACTAGAATGTAAAGATTGCCTCATTAACCTTTAAATGTGATTCTTGCAGGCGTTTTATAGCAGTAGCTGAAGCGAAGTTGAAGGCTCAGTTAAAGACTAACCACCTGACGCAGCTGGACAGAAAACGCCTCTCGATGTGCAAACAGGAACTGGTAGGGAAATACAAAATACACACAGATGTATAAATGGCCAAACATTCAGTTAATACTGGAAGTCCCGGAGGGGTTTTTTGTCTATGAAGAAATACCAGAAAGGCATCAAATGACCCCGATACCAAACTAACTACTTGGCTTTGTCAAACAATAGATCACTCAAACCAGCAAAAGCAGCCTAGGTGTGAAGGGGGGGTTTCACTCTGGATAGCTGCAATTAGCATCTTGAGTACAGTATTTGCAAATCCAGACTTGTTAATAGAGATGTCCCGATCGATCGGGATGTCGATCGGGTCCGATCACGTCATTTTCAAAGTATCGGAATCGGCAAAAAAATATCGGCCATGCCTTTTATATATATATATATATATACAGTGCTGCTCGAAAGTTTGTGAACCCCACAGCGATGGTCAGATTTTTTGTAAAAAAAACTAAAATAACCTTATTAAATGTTAAGTTATACCCAAATCCACAATACTGACATTCCAAATAATGGACTGAAACAAAAGAAATAGTTATATTGTCATTCTTTATTTAACAAAAGTGGTTGATTTAAGAAAAACTCAGATATCATGTGTGCAAAAGTATGTGAACCCCTTCAGTTAATAGGATATTGCGCCTCCTTTTGCAGAGATTACCTCAACCAAACGGTTTCTGTAGTGACTAATCAGCCTCTCACATCTACTTTGGGGGATTTTTGCCCATTCTTCCTTGCAGAACACAGTCAGTTGAGAGAGGTTTGATGGGCGTCTGGCATGAACTGCTCGCTTCAGGTCCCGCCACAGCATTTCAATGGGATTTAGGTCAGGACTTTGACTGGGCCAGTCCAGAACACGAATCTTCTTCTTTTTCAGCCATTCCTTGGTTGTATTGCTGGAATGCTTTGGATCATTATCATGTTGCATGATCCACCTTCTGCCAAGCTTTAACTTCAAAACAGATGGCGTCAGGTTATGTTCTAGGATTTGACAATATTCCTCAGAATTCATGATTCCCTGGACTATGTGGAGTTGTCCAGGTCCTGAGGATGAAAAGCAAGCCCAGGTCTTGACATTCCCACCTCCATGCTTCACTGTTGGGAGAAGGTTCTTTTGGTGGTATGCAGTGTTGACTTTTCGCCAGACATGGCGGTTTTGGTTGTGACCAAACAGTTCAATTTTGCACCTACATCAGTTGATGAAAACTCTTTTTAATTTAGTCTCGACAACACAACTGTTAAAAAAACAAAAAAAAACTACTGAATTGATTGATTAGGAAATCAGGTTGAAATAATAGAAAATTCCAAAATGTTGAGGGGGTTCACAAACTTTTGAGCAGCACTGTATATATATATATATTAATTAAATCATTTTCTAATTGTATTTAACGTTACAGACATAATATGTTACACTCATCCAGAGTCTTTAGTTTAGGCTTAAGGTAGGGTTATCATATTTATCCAGATAACGGCGGTCATTAATTAAAAAAAAAAAAAAGTATCACGTTAAAATATTTAACGCAATTAATGCATGCGTTGCACGACCCACTCACACATTGTTGCGCTCAATCTGTAATGGCGCCGTTTTACCTATATAGAAAGATAAAAGGCTGCGTAATATGAGTAGAGTGAATTTTGGCAGCCTTTGGAGCCTTTTTTTAACTGGCTAAAACCTTACAATCCCTCTCCCTACGTTTAGTAATATCATGGGAAGCAATGTGGGGAAGCAAGGTAGCAATTAATCTTTTTCTTTACACCTTATGTTATTTCCCAACGCAGAGAAGATATATCAATTGGTAGCGCTACGCACAGTCATGGTTCCACTTCCCATCATGCATTTGGGCATGGCTACAGTATCATTTACTGAAAGCTCAACAAATACACTAGATGGCAATATTTAGTCACAATATAAAAAGTCACAAGTCTTTCTATCCGTGGATCCCTCTCACAGAAAGAATGTTAATAATGTAAATGCCATCTTGAGGATTTATTGTCATCATAAACAAATACAGTACTTATGTACTGCATGTTGAATGTATATATTCGTCTGAGTTTTATTCATTTTTTTCTTAATGCATTGCCAAAATGTATATGATAGGGAAGAATTATCGGGAATGATTGGAATTGAATAGGGAGCAAAAAAAAAGCAATCGGATCGGGAAATATCGGGATCGGCAGATACTCGAACTAAAACGATCGGATCGGGAGCAAAAAAACATGATCGGAACAACCCTACTTGTTAACTCCTGGGCTAGAGTCAAAATGATGAGAGGGCCATGTGGCATAAAACTACGACCAGCATCCAGAACTGTAGCTAAACCCAACTGTCTACAGTTTAGAAAATTGAGTGTTAGAACTTCTGGGACAAATCCCATCAAGCACCTTTACTTTGTTTTGACAAGTCCAACATTCAGTTGTTAAGGTTCACAGTTTATTATGTTGAAGCACACAATGACCAAAGAATTTTCCACAGCAGCTCAAACAGCTGTTTTGTCACAGCAAACACAAGCTTCAGTATACAGTACAAACGTAGGCAAACTGCAGCTTTTGAAATATGTAAAAAGGTTGTGAATGGGAATGACTAATGAGGACCTCAGTGCTCATAAAAGATATGCTGATTAGGGTCAGATGACCCTTTTCTGGTTACAAAAGTGATTTGTATCAACTGATCCACCCTTGGTAGTTCTAGCGTTAAAAGTGTTGAAAAACAAATAAGAGATTGAGCATAATGAGTTACATACTGAACACAGGCAGCATCCGATTTGTTCACAATGTTTTTCTCGTGACGATGAAAAGAGAAATAATCTATTCCATCATCAAATTATTATTTACTACATGTTTAAGAACCATTTTAACATTTTAATACAGGTTTACATACATTACTTGTACTGTATTTTTCGGAGTATAAGTCAGGTTTTTTTCATAGCTTGGGGGTGCGACTTATACTCAGGAGTAACTTATGTGTGAGATTATTAACACACTATTACATCATTTCACATGTTACTTTCACACTAAATTGCAGGAGGGCCGTCAAGGCCTGTGTTTCAACATTGGAGGTAACTTATAAAACAAATAGAAACAACTGAGAAGGTCTGAACAGAATGGCAACAAAAACAAAAAAATTATTCTGCAGATTACAAGCTGCAAGTGGTTAAAGAAAGTTTGGAGTTAGCGAGAAATTTGTAAGACACATATATGTTTTTTCCCACTTCGTTGTACAGTTTTTGGCTGGTGCGACTTATACTCAGATGTGACTTATAGTCCCAAAAAATATGGCATCCATGTACTGTATGTATACATTACATACATTCTTAAACGCAAGTTAAAATCTTTTTTTTTTTTTAATCATCTAAAGTCACTGTATGCAACGGTGTATGTTCCCAAAACCTCAAGTATTTAAAATAAACACACTCTTTTTGCTTTATTTACAGAGTCCTTTGCAAAATGCCTCGTTTTCTGAAGAATAGGTTTTGTGACGTTGAAAAACTGGTGAGGCATAGAAAACCCGTGAAATTCGCAACTGGTCATTTTAATTTTTTGTTTTGGAGAAAGGGGTGAAGGAATCTGACCTTTTAGCCAGATTGCCGGAATCTAGCGCAATTCCAATGACCTGGGCCAGCAGATCTCTAACAATCCGGCCAAAAGGCCAAACTCCGTGCGGTCACCTTAACCTTAACCCCATGTACTTACTCAATTTTAAAAGCTGGAAAAAGGCTTCGAAACACAAATTGACAATTTATTCCAAGTCGGCAGCAATCATACAGCATAGAGAGGCCCAGGCGAGGATGCAAACTGGATCCAGGTTCACCATATCATAAGTCAACAAAAGATTCCCGAGAAAAATTACAACGATTAGTAAAACATTCAGTCTTTTAAAGGCTCTGGTGAGGCGGGCTGTGGTCCAGAAGAAGGGTGTTTGGACATTGTTTCGGATGATTGTCTGTTGGACAGGAGAATTCGGGCATTACTGTTGTCAGGTCAACGAGACTTAAGGATTTTGCCATCCACAGCGCCACGTGAGTGCTGAGTGTTCGCTTCTCGGTCGCGCCTCCATATCAAATGTTCCTTGTGGCAAGACGAGATGTCCCACCATTTGTTCTGGACTATCCAGAAGAGCTGGTTGCGGGATTTTGGTGGTGCAGACGTGGGCTTGTAGATGTCTTGCCTATCATCTGCTTGTCAGCGTTAATTTTGCTCAGTCAGCGTTGGGCTTCCATGGTCAGAAGGCGTCCTGTATCCGTTCTGCCTTTATCTGCCCGTTGTCATGGCTCTACAAATTCTTAAAATTTCAAATCCAGCTGTTCATAATATAAAATATATTCTGCTTGTTTTTCTTAAACTATGATATAAATGCTGTTTATTTTATATCAGGTGTGTTAGAGTAATACAAACAGTCAAACAGTAAATAGGAGAAGAGATATTATTCCCTGATTGACTATATTAAGTGTGTTAGAGAGTAATACAAACAGTCAAATAGTAAATATGAGAAAAAATATTATTCCCTTCAGGGGCAAACAACAAAAGTACTTTGCCATTTTTCTTGGTGGCATTTTTTGGCTTCTGAAATGTTCACCTTCCTCATCAATGCCATATACTAGTATTTTGCTTAAATGTGGTAGAAGTTGAATAGGCGGACTTTACCATTCACACAAAACACACACTCCAGCATCAATAAAGTGAGCTCTCTCGCAGCCAACTGCGGTATTTTTTTTAGCTCTTTTCTACATGTGTGTGTTGCAGGAAAGTATGATTGGAGATGCTCAGTCTCTGGTGACGAGGAAGAGGAAGTCAGGCGGCGTGAAAGAAGAGCTCCAAGATGCAACAAAACTCACACAGAAACTACGCTTTTTAGTGGAGGAGGTAATGTATGCGTTGCTGTCATTTAAACCCTAAAGTGTCTGCTAAAGACTTACAGAAATCACTGGCACAGTCCAATATTTCTGCGCGCACATCAAATATATGTAAAACTATGCCCAAGAATGGTGTTCATGGGAGGACTCCACGGAGGAAGCCACTGCTGTCTAAAAATAATAATATTGCTTATTTAAGGTTCGCAAAAAGGCACTTGGACACTCTACAGAAGTTTTGGCAAAATATTTCGTGGACTGATGAAAGCTAAGTTGAATTGTTTGGAAATAACACACAAAGTCATGTGTGGAGGATAAATGGAACAGCTCATCAACATCAACACATCGTCCTCAACGTGAAGTATGGTGGAGGGAGCATCATGATTTGGGGCTGTTTTTCTGACTCAGGGCCTGGACAACTTATAACCATTAATGGAAGAATGAATTCAAAAGTTTTGCAGGAAAACCTGAGGCCGTCTGTCAGGCAGTTGAAGCTAAAAAGAGGATGGATGCTCCAACAAGACAATGATCCAAAACACAGAAGCAAATCAACTTCATATTGGTTTCAGAAGAACAAAATAAACGCTCCGGAGTGGCCAAGTCAGAGTCATTGAGATGCTGTGGCATGACCTAAATCCCTGGAATCTGACTGAACTACGGAAGTTTTGTGAAGAAGAATGGGCCAAGATTAGTTTTGCTACCTCAGGGCCTGGACATCTTGCAATCATTAATGGAATAATACAATCAAAGGTTTATCAAGACGTTTTGCAGGAAAACCTGGGGCTGTCTGTCAGACAGTTGAAGCTAAAAAGAGGATGGATGCTGCAACCAGAAAATGATCCAAAACACAGAAGCAAATCAACTTCAGATTGGTTTCAGAAGAACAAAATACACGTTCTGGAGTGGCCAAGTCAAATTCCAGACTTGAACCCCATTGAGATGCTGTGGCATGACCTAAAAGACAGCGATTTATGCCAGACATCCCAGGAATCTGACTGCACTACAGCAGTTTTGTGAAGAAGAATGGGCCAAGATTAGTCCTGATCGATGTGCCAGACTTATCTGCAGCTACAGGAAGCTTCTGGTTAAAGTTAATGCTGCAAAAGGGGGGAACAAAATATGAAATGTGATGGTTCACGTACTTAAATTTCCCTCTTCTGTCATTGCTTGCTTACTGTCCTCATTAAAATATGAAAACCTATAATTGTTTGGGTGGTTTTAGTTAAAGCCGACACTGTTTTTCATCTGTGTGATTTTGAGAAAGATCAGATCACATTTGATGCTGATTTTATGCAGAAATGTCAGAAATTCCAAAAGGTTCAGATACTTTTTCATACCACTATATGTTCTCTTAGGGTAAATACGATTTCATTTTGCAGCCACAACATACGGTGCCTGATATCTTTGTGTGGATGTTGAGCAACAACAAACGCATCGCATACGCTCGACTCCCAGCCAGAGATGTCATCTTCTGCAGCAGCCCGGAGGCCCGTGGAGTCCACTGTGGAAAGATTGTGACGCTCTTTCTCAAGGTAGAAAATGTATATACAACATCTAACAATCTTGGCAAGAAATAATACTATGTGCATGTGTTCCCAGCCGCCAGGGAAGCGTGTGACAGGCTTTTCAGTGCAGGCCAAAGTGGATGTATATTTGTGGTTTGGATCTTGCGCTGACTCTGATCACATGTTGGATGACCTGCCTGTGGGCTTCAACGCTGCCACAGGGGGATCACATGCTAACAACCCCCCCACTCAGCTGAAGTGTGCAGGTGAGAGTCAATTTATTGACTCATTTTCTTTACAGGTAGTCCCTGGGTACGATGTACTTGACTTACCGAATTTCAACTTTACGACGACGGAGTCTCGTCCACCATTTTGTCTCCAGCCACATATATAAATATATATATATTAAAAAAAAAATATATATATATATATATATATATATATATATATATATATATATATATATATATGTATACCTGTCCAACTGCTCGTTAACAATTTCCAATCAGCCAATCACATGGCGGCAACTCAGTGCATTTAGGCATGTAGACATGGTTTAAGACAATCTCCTGCAGTTCAAACTGACCATCAGTATGGGGAAGAAAGGTGATTTGAGTGACTTTGAACGTGGCATGGTTGTTGGTGTCAGAAGGGCTGGTCTGAGTATTTCAGAAACTGCTGATCTACTGGGATTTTCACGCACAACCATCTCTAGGGTTTACAGAGAATGGTCTGAAAAAGAAAAAATATCCAGTGAGCGGCAGTTCTGTGGGCGGAAATGGCTTGTTGATGCCAGAGGTCAGAGGAGAATGGCCAGACTGGTTGGAGCTGATAGAAAGGCAACAGTGACTCAAATAACCACCCGTTACAACCAAGGTAGGCAGAAAAGCATCTCTGAACGCGCAGTACGTCGAACTTTGAGGCAGATGGGCTACAGCAGCAGAAGACCACGCCGGGTGCCACTCCTTTCAGCTAAGAACAGGAAACTGAGCCTACAATTTGCACAAGCTCATCGAAATTGGACAATAGAACTATAGAAGATTGGAAAAACGTTGTCTCGTCTGATGAGTCTCGATTTCTGCTGCGACATTCGGATGTTAGGGTCAAAATTGGACGTCAACAACATGAAAGCATGGATCCATCCTGCCTTGTATCAACGGTTCAGGCTGGTGGTGGTTGTGTAATGGTGTGGTGAATATTTTCTTGGCACTGTTTGGGCCCCTTGGTACCAATTCAGCATCGTTGGAATGCCACAGCCTACCTGAGTATTGTTGCTGACCATGTCCATCCCTTTATGACCACAATGTACCCAACTTCTGATGGCTACTTTCAGCAGGATAATGCGCCGTGTCATAAAGCTGGAATCATCTCAGACTGGTTTCTTGAACATGACAATGAGTTCACTGTACTCAAATGGCCTCCACAGTCACCAGATCTCAATCCAATAGAGCATCTTTGGGATGTGGTGGAACGGGAGATTCGCATCATGGATGTGCAGCCGACAAATCTGCACCAACTGTGTGATGCCATTATGTCAATATGGACCAAACTCTAATGAATGCTTCCAGCACCTTGTGGAATCTATGCCACAAAGAACTAAGGCAGTTCTGAAGGCAAAAAGGGGTCCAACCCGTTACTAGCATGGTATACCTAATAAAGTGGTCAGTGAGTGTATATCATAGGCCTAACCCCCCTCAGCCAGATCATCACCAAGAGTGGTTTCGGGTACCAGTTCCGAAGTGGAACAACCATCAGTCACCTCCTGTACATGGATGATATCAAGCTGTATGCCAAGATCGAGCGTGACATCGACTCGCTGATTCACCTCACGAGAATATGCAGCAATGACATCGGGATGTCATTCGGACTAGATAAGTGTGGGCGAATGGTGTCCAGAAGAGGGAATGTGATCTCAACTGAAGGGGCTGAACTACCTGAAGGCAACATAACTGATGTGCAGGACAGCTACAAATACCTGGGGATCCCATGGGCAAATGGGAACCATGAGGAAGCAACTAGGTGGTCTGCCATGACCAAATACTTCCAGAGGGTGAGGCAGGTCCTCAAGGGTCAGCTAAATGGCATGAATAAGATCCAGGCCATTAACAGCTATGTCCTACCAGTAATCAGATACCCTGCCGGCCTCCTATCCTGCCCACTGGAAGAGATGCAGGCTACCGACATCGACAAGGAAGCTCCTTACAATGCACGGAGGGTTTCACCCTAAGTCCAGCATCCTGAGGCTCTACACAAAGCGGAAAGAGGTAGGCTGAGGGCTAGTGAGCATCAGAGCCACTATCCAGGAGGAAACTACATCCCTCCAAGAGTACATCATGAAAATGGCCCCCAGTGATGACCTGCTCAGTGAATGCCTCAGGCAACAGAAGCCCAGTAAGGAGGAGGACCCTGAGGAGATATCATGGAAGGACAAACCCCTGCATGGTATGTACCACCGACAAATTGAGGAGGTAGCTGACATGGGAAAAACATACCAGGGGGTGGAAAAGACCAGACTGAAAGACAGCACGGAGGCACTGATCATGGCACCACAAGAACAGGCCCTAAACACAAGATCAATAGAGGCAGGGGTCTATCACACCAGACAGGACCCCAGGTGCACGCTATGCAAAGAGGCCCCTGAGACAGTCCAGCACATCACAGCAGGGTGTAAGATGCTGGCAGGCAAGGCATACATGGAACGACATATCCAGCTAGCAGGCATAGTCTACAGGAACATCTGTGCCGAGTACGGACTGGAGACCCCAGAGTCAAGGTGGGCGACACCTCCAAAGGTGGTCGAGAACAACCGAGCCAAGATCCTGTGGGACTTCCAGATCCAGACAGACAAACTGGTGATGGCCAACCAGCCTGACATAGTGGTGGTGGATAAACATCAGAAGACAGCAGTAGTGATAGATGTAGCAATCCCGAGCAATAGCAACATCAGTAAAAAGAACAAGAAAAGCTGGAGAAATATCAAGGGTTGAAGGAAGAGTTGGAGCAAATGTGGGGAGTGAAGGCAACAGTGGTGCCAGTAGTGATCGGGACACTCGGGGAAGTAACCCCCAAGCTGGGTGCATGGCTCCAACAGATACCAGGAACAACGTCTGACGTCTCCGTTCAGAAGAGCGCAATCCTAGGGACAGCTAATATCCTGCGCAGAACCCTCAAGCTCCCAGGCCTCTGGTAGAGGACCCGAGCTTGAGAGGAGAGACCATACCGCCCGGTGGGCGAGACAACGATTTTTTTTTTTTTTAATAGACATATTTGTCGCTGAAATTTTCGGTTAATGGTTAAAAGAATAACAAGCCATTAAATTGCTATAAATTTCTATAATTTTTATTTTTGTTCCCTATCAATTTATCAGTAACTAATGCTTAATTCTTAATGGCATAATTCCTATATAAAGTTGTCTAATTTAAGGCTGACATAATCTCTGGGTTTTTGGGCCTTGGGCTACACTTAGCAGCATTTCTGAGTTTTTCCATTTTCTCTTCTCAGCATTGATGAATGTATGTGTTTGTTGATGTGTGTGCAGAACAGCATCAGTTCCATTTAAGGTGTCACCTGTATCAAGCTCGCGGGCTGATTGCTGCGGACAACTCGGGCCTGTCTGATCCTTTCGCTCGGGTCACATATTTGTCGCACAGCCAGACCACCAATGTAAAAAATCGAAATAAGCGTATACATTGTGCAGCTATCGTTTTATTTTTAAAGCATACTTTATTTGTTGTGCTTTTCAGGTGATCAGTCAGACTCTAAGCCCCACATGGAATCAGTGCTTACAAATGAATCCCATTCTGCTGAGTGGAGATCTTCAACAAATTCAGGAGGAACCGCCAAGACTCGTCATTGAAGTATACGATGACGACGCGCTGGTAAAATAGAAAGCCAAGCTTAGATCTTAGCGTCCGCACATCAAAAACAATCACATAAACTCGTCCCAAGTATTCGACCACAACTGAAAACGCATAATAAACTGTACTAAAGGGGGTTATTTACAGCTGTTGCCTTTGGATGCTTCACAAGCAACAAATGTGCGCGCATGTTGTCATTTAGATTGTCATTTAGATTAGAGACGTGTCCATCCATTCATCATCTGCCGCTTAATCCGGGGTCGGGTCGCGGGGGCAGCTGTTTTAGCAGGGAAGCTTAGACTTCCCTCTCCCCAGCCACTTCAACCAGCTCCTCGGGCAGGATCCCAATGCGTTCCCAGGCCAGCCGAGAGACATGATCTCTCCAGCGTGTCCTGGGTCGTCCCCGGCGCCTCCCGCCTGTGGGACATGCCCGTAACACCTCTCCAGGGAGGCATCCGAACCAGATGCCGGAGCACCACAGCTGGCTCCTCTCAACAAGGAGGAGTAGCGGCTCGACACTGAGTCCGTCCCGGATGACCAAGCTTCTCACCGTATCTCTAAGGGAGAGCCCTGACACCCTGCGAAGGAAACTCATTTCGGCCGCTTGTATCCGTGATCTTGTTCTTTCGGTCACGACCCACAGCTCCTGACCATAGGGGAGGGTAGGAGCGTAGATCGACTGGTAAATCGAGAGCTTCGCCTTTTGGCTCAGCTCCTTCTTCACCACTACGGACCTGTGCAGAGGGTCGCATCACAGCAGACGCTGCACCAATCCACTTGTCAATCTCCCGCTCCAGTTTACCCTCATTCGTGAACAAGACCCCTAGATACTTGAACTCCTCCACTTGGAGCAGGCTCTCATCCCTGACCCGAAGAGGGCACACAACCCCGCTTTCCAGCTGAGGACCATGGTCTCGGATTTAGAGGTGCTGATCATCATCCCAACTGCTTCACACGCTGCTGCGAACCGCTCCAGTGAGAGTTTGAGATTATGGCTTGATGAAACCAACAGCACCATATCATCTGCAGAAAGCAGAGATGCAATGCTAAAGCCACCAAACCGGACACCCTCAACACTTCGGCTGCGCCTAGAAATTCTGTCCATTAAAATTATGAACAGAATCAGTGACAAAGCGCAGCCTTGGCGGAGTCCAACCCTCACTGGGAACAAATTTGACTTACTGCCGGCAATGCGGACCAGACTCTGACACCGGTCGTACAGGGACCGAACAGCCCTTACCCAAGGAGCTCGGTACCCCGTACTCCCGGAGCACTCTCCACAGGACTCCCCGAGGCACACAGTCGAACGCATTCTTCAAATCCACAAAACACATGGAGACTGGTTGAGCGAACCCCCATGCTCCCTCAAGGATCCTGCTGAAGGTGTAGAGCTGGTCCACTGTCCACCACAATGCACGTCCTGAATCCAAGATTCAACTTCCTGACGGACCCGCCTCTCCAGCACCCCTGAATAGACTTTACCATGGAGTCTGAGGAGTGTGATCCCTCTATAATTGGAGCACACCCTCTGGTCCCCCTTCTTAAAAAAGGGGGACCACCACCCCGGTCTGCCAATCCAGAGGTACTGTTCCCAATGTCCACCCGATGTTGTAGAGGCGTGTCAGCCATGACTGCCCCAAAACATCCAGAGCTTTTAGGAACTCCAGGTGGATCTCATCGATCCCCGGGGCCTTGCCACTCAGGAGCTTTTCTATTCTATTCAAGTAAAAGTAAAAAGTACGGCGTGGTAAAACAACTCTTAGAAATACTGTACATTTTTCTCAAAATGTTACTCAAGTAAATGTAATGGGGGTGAATGCAAGACGTTCCAACCCACCTCTGCCACTTTGCTTCCACAGCCATTTGAACAATGTTCACAAAATGTTATCCGTAGGGCAAGGCGGAGTATTTAGGGGCCACAGTAGCATCGCCTGAAGTTCGCCTGCTCTCTGAGCCCTACGTGCCTCCTATGCTGCAGTACAGCCCACTACACCACACCAGCCAATCAGGAGGAGAGCTTCTGGCCGCCTTTGAGCTGGTGCAGGTAAGCCAATCCGTCGCTTAATGTTGTCTCTCCATAAAATTGATTAAATGTGAGTCAATTGTGAATGACACTGGTCCATGTATGTAGATTCCCATATCTGGCGAGCTGAGTCTGCCTCCCTTAAAAGAACAGGATGGAGGCATCTACACAGTACCTGACAACATTAGACCTGTTCTCAGTACATACAGACTCGAGGTGTGTGTCTGTAAAATAGCAGAAAGCTCCTTCAATAAATGTCAGCCACACAATATATGCTTTCTATCATGTCAAGTACTGTATTACCATTTGTGTGTTTTTTTCTGCTAGGTGTTATTCTGGGGTCTACGAGAACTTAAGAAGGTTCAGTTACTGTCTGTGGACCGCCCACAGGTGCGCACAAACACACACACGTGTCACAATTTTAAAATTTTTGACTATATTGCATATATTTTTTATGTATTTACCGTTATTTTCGGACTATAAGCCGAATCCTGCGACTTATAGACCCTACTCACCTACGTCACAAAATGGGCGTGTCGCTGTTTCCGGCCGCCATATTGTACCTCTTTTTCAGACCTATTCTCATTGTTTTCAATTAGTCGAGCAAGTTATAGAGCAATTCATGGAAGCCCCGGTGTTATCTGACGCTGTAAACTCATTGGATCCGTTGCATAAAAGGCGTTACGTGGAAAAGCTTCAGTTTATCCATTCGCCAGATCCGTATTTGATGCCTAAATCGATGTTTTTCGACCCGCTGGCTTCGCCTGACATCTGATATCCTGATATTTACAACTATCTTGTCCACACAAAATCAGCCTATTCTCACGAAAGTTTGAAAAACTTTAAGAGCTTGGAGGCTTATAAATGCTACGTTGCTGGTTGGGTGAAACAGGTCCTCGTACACGAAAATTCGGCAGGAATCTTGTGCTCGGAAGGTGAGTTACGAAATTTTCAATTCAAAATCTTTTGTTCTTGCTAACATCCACTGTCAAGTCTAATGTATTTCATGTCATTTGTCAATGGAGCTAGGGCTTTTAATGTTTATATGGTTTAGCGATAGCACTCTGACTACATACATACGTGTATGTTGTCGGCGATTAGCCTAGCAATGATCTTAATTGTGGTTGTCAGCCCAAAACCCTCTAAATATATATTAAATGCATCTTACCAGATATAAAATGACTACTACATAATCTGCGGTAGTCGTTTGGAGCCCAGTTTTCTCGTCGAATTGCAGCAGTCAGTCTCGGTCTCCTCTTCGGGTCTCTCGAAATACGGTAAAAATTCAAGTCTCTCCGTCTATCTTCTCTGTTTTTGAAACTGACCGCCACACACGACTTCACCGTTTTGATTATTAATGTTAACGAGCAGAAAAACACGCCATAATAGGAGGAATTTACGAAGCGCTAATGCATTAACATGACTAGTATCCGGACATCATGGCGCGGGGGCGTGACTGTGACGTCACGTGAGTAGGGTCTATAGTCCAGTCCAGCTTGTTTCTTTATTTATTTGGGTTAATAGGTAACACTTTATTTGACAACAGCGTCATAAGATTGTCATAAGATGACAATTATGGGCATTACTGAATTCTTATGACCAGTGTTGGGAATAACGCCATTATAAATAACGCCGTTACATAATGACGTTATTTTTTCAGTAACGGGGTAATCTAACTAATTATTTTTATTCCGCCATTACAACGCCGTTACCGTTACTGACAGTCAAAAGCGGTGCGTTACTTACTCTGAATAAATTGAAGAAACTACCAGCCGTAGCCAGAGTCTACTCTGCTCTGTTTATTTGTCATCCAAGACTTGGGGTGCGTTCAGGTTCGAGAATAGCGCACGTGTTTTGTTTTGAGCTTTTTCTTAGCAAAGATATACCACACAGGACGTGCTGGCACTCCATTTCTTTAATAGCACATATAACTTCAACATTAACACAAACGTACGGCTCTCAGCAGGCCGTGTCTCTAACTCACTCCCGCATCATGTGAGCAAAACAATATTGACGCCGTGTGCACTTTTGGGTGCCTCGGATAATTCTGTATCAGAATATTACAGCACGTACTTCAGGCTGTTTATCCCTGCTCATTCAATTAGACAATGCTTTCCAAAGCTTGCTAACATTTCTGTTTTTGCTACACCTGAATGCTAGCCTCGTTCCCATGCCCCACTGTCAGCCAGCAAGACTGCTGCTTCCATCTTGAGGACAGCAGACGCTTTGAGGGTGACGGGAAGTGTAGGGGGGCGAGGCTACCTGAATGCACCACCTGGATATATGCGATGGAAGTGATTGTGATTGGCTGAGAGTTACAGTCATGTGTCATGGTAAGCCAATCAGAGTCGGTGTTTTCACACACAAACCGGAACAGCGCGTGCGGCAAACACACACACGCAAAACAGATGCATAGGGATATGATGGCAAAGCATTCAGAGGAAAATTTGTCCTTTACGAGGTGGAGATATAAACACTATTTCAAGTCAAAATACTTGAAGTACAGTAGGCTATGTCTACTTGACCAGTTGTCTCAGGTTGTGAGAGTTAGATTTAATTGATTAAACTCACTTTATATTGTTTAGTGCTGATTGTTATTTTATTATATTGTTTACTGTTTATTTTTGTTGCGCTTCAAGTGTAGAATAAATCTGTTGCTGGTGAGGTGCAATAAATATTACAAGGTTCTATAACACAACTATCTGTTTGTTCTTCTCTATTCAACTGACTCGAATACTGCTCAGAAAATTTCAAATTCTTTGACATACAACAACTTCTTTTTAAAGTAACGGAAATAATTACTTTCTCTGGTAACTAGTTACTTTTCTATAGAGTAATTCAGTCACTAACTCAGTTACTTTTTGGAAGAATAAGTAGTGAGTAACTGTAACTAATTACTTTTTTAAAGTAACGTGCCCAACACTGCTTATGACAGATGTCATTAATTGTCATCTGGCAAATTATGTCACTAACACATTTTATGTCCAGTTTGGATCTTTTAGATGAATTCAAAAGTGAGATAATTTCCCGGATGACACTAAATAACATCTTTTATAAACAATAATTAATGCTCATGACAGAGTCATGTTATAATTATGATTGTCATATGACCGTTTTATGGTGCCACTGTCAAATAAAGTGTTACCAAATACCGTAACTAGTAATTAATGAAAAAACTAGAACAGTAACTGAAGAAATAAGAAGCACAGAACATGAGTTTTGATTGTTATGTATATCTGTTGTGCCGCAATGCATGCTGGACGACAACAGTGTTGACAGCAGGTGGCAGCAGAGGTTGACTGTCTCCACAAGGGAGCAGTGATGGCCAAATGAAGCTTCTTTGCAGCCAATTGGTTCAAAGATTCATGGTGGTTCATTTGATCTTATGACAGTCGTATGACGCTACTGTCAAATACAGGCATGAGAATCTCTCACCTTGTGGCGAAATTCGCCGCTTTGAAGTCAAAAAGGGTGACCTACGTGAATTGTGTAAATCCAAGGAGAAAAGTTTCAAGGGGGAGGGGGGTCATTTTTATGGTCGGACGTGTGGTATGCAAGCGGGGAAACAGGCACAAAGCCAAAAAAAGCTCACCAGAGTGGCTAAAACATTGACTTATTTCAACGAAATATAGACCAAATACCATAACTAGCAATTAATGAAACAACTGGAACAGTAACTGAAGAAATAGCACAGTACATGAATTTTGTCTGTAGCACCGCAATGCATGCTAGGAGGCATGTTGGACGATGAAGGGAATAAGTACCGTTCTTGCACACACCATATAATTGTTTGCATTAGTCAAACACATTCATATAATTGTTTGCATTAGTCTAACACATTCATCTAACTATAGTTTAGGCAGACTTCACTCAATGCCCTTGGACACAGTAAAGTGAATCACATTATCAGGGCTCATGAGGGGGAAATGGAAAAATGGTACCGTTTCTCGTAGGCACCGTCTAACTGTTTGCATTACTCTAACACACTTAATATAATTAATCAGGGAATAGTATCATTTCTCATATTTACTGTAGGACTGTACTATTTTAACACACACCTAATATAAAATAAATAGCACACCATAGTTTAATGAAAAGAAGCAGAATAGATACACAACGCCATCTTATCACAGAAGCCCAACGTCTGCGTCAAGAGCAAGACTGACGCACAAACTCTTGTAATCAGTTCTCCCGAACACCAACAAGAGCAGCGCGCCTTGTCCTAAAACAAGAAGAGGCAGCCCGGATAAAGAAGTTGATAGCAGGCGCTTGGGACGTCAAGACCAGCGTCGGTCGGTGTGGCTACCACGTCCCATCCACGGACGAACCTAACCGCCAAAAACCGGACACAGACGGATGGCCCCGAAACAACACTCAGCCACACCTTTGGCCCGGCCTACTCCACCACTGACTTAAAAAACACTGGACACTGAGATAACACAGATTTTGCTGCTCGGAAACATTTTCTATGTAGCCTTGTTTTGGATCCAGAAGGGTTCCTCCGTCGTCTGTTTTTGCCTTGATTTTTGACCATTGTCGACGAATAAATTGTCAACCTGCTTTCGGTGAGTCTTCTTCAAACTTTTGGAACACGGAGTCAGTACAAAGGGTTAACATAAGAGGTGAACACGCGGAATATTCGCCCTCCCGGTTAGCGCACAGAGGCGGTAAGCGGCGGAGCACCATTTCCGTTCGGCTGTTGCTGTTTCTGTGCGGCTTGGCCGGGGGGAGGAGGCGAATTCTAACAACGACAACAGTGTTGACAGCAGGTGGCAGCAGAGGTTGACTGTCTCCAACAAGGGAGCAGTGATGACCAAATGAATCTTCTTGAAGCAATGAAGCTTTACAGGCAATTGGTTCAGAGCTTCGTGGCGTTTCATTTGGTCTTATGACAGTTTTGTGATACTGGTGCCAAATTAAGTGTTACCGGTTAATATCTTTTGGAGTAAATATTCCATAATACAGTAAGGTTTTATTTTTGGATACCAAAATAAATACAGTATTTTGATATGGAATGGAACCATCACATTGACATCAAAGCAATCACATTAACACACTGTCCCTTATCAAACAGCTTAAACCATATTATGTTTGCAGGTATTCATTGAATGTGCTGGAAAAACGTTGCGTTCTTCCGTCATTCAGCGGTACAAATCCAACCCCAACTTCACCACGCTGGTTGACACTATAGAGCTGGTCTATACATTTTTATCTCATCTTTTATTGTTTGCAATTTTAGTGCCCAATTCCACATGATTTATTGTCCTCCTGTAGGAGTTACCGGAGAACGAGCACCTCCACCCTCCACTCAGCATCACCGTTGTCGACTGGAGGGCTTTTGGTCGCAGCACACTCGTTGGAAACCACGTTATCAACAACCTGATGACCTTCAAATACATTGCCCCCCCGGCCCTGCCTGCCCATGCACCACCAGCAGTCATATCCATGCCGGGACCACAAGGAGTTGATGGTAATAGTACAGAAAAGCTCAAGTTAGTTTTTTTACCATCTCACTTTTGTTTGTGACTTTTATCAACATTTTGTTGTCATTAATTCCAATTCAGTTTCCTGTTTGGTTATAATATACTGTACATCCAATGATTTGTTGTTTATATATACCGTATTTTCCGGATTAGAAGTCACACTTTTGTTCATTGTTTGGCTGGGGCTGTGACTTATATGTTGATACTGAGTTTGTTTTGTTTATCGTTATGTTATCTCAATAACTGTAATATGTTAACAGATGCCTATTCAGCACTTTGCTCTCCGTTTGCAAAAGGATTATTATTAATATTATCATTATTATTATTAGGGCCTGAGCACCAACTGGTGCGAGAGCCCTATTGTTTTGATTTCTGATCGATTTTTTCCCAATTTTTGATCAATTACTCTATTTTCGATCACCCTTTCACGTAATCGATTTTCATTTTCGATCACTTTTTCGATTTTCAATCAGCTTTTCGATTAATCAATTTCCAATCGCCTGCTCGTTTTACGTTCAATTTTTCGATTAATCGATCTTTCGATCGCTTTTTCGATTACTCGTTCGCTTTTTCGATTAATCGCTTTCCGATCGATTTCTCAATTTTCGTTCGTTTTCGATTAATCGACCGGCAACCGATTCCTCAATTTTTAATCAAGTTTTCGATCAAACAGTCCTTTTCCGATTGATCGATTTCCTATCAATTTCTCGATCACCTTTTCGATTAATCGATTTTCGATAAAGTGTTCTATTAATCGGTCGCTTTTTCGATTAATCGATTCCCGGTCGATTTCTCAAATTTCGATCAGGCTTTCGATTAATCAGTCTTTTTTTCAGGTAATCGATTTCTTGATTTTCGATCGCCTTTTCGGTTCAATCGATTTTCAATCAAGTTTTCAATTGATCGATCACTTTTTGATAAATCGGTAGTTTTTTCGATCAATCAATTTCTGATCGATTTCTCGATTTTTGATTGCCTTTCGATTAATCAATTTTCGATCGATCAATAGATCATCTTTTGCAAATAATCGGTTGCTGTTCGATTTTTCGATTACCTTTTCGATTAATCGATTTGCGATCGATTTCTCGATTGTTGATTGCCTTTCAATCAATTTTCGGTCAATCGATCATCTTTTGCAAATAATCAGTTTCCGGTCGATTTCTCGTTCACCTTTTCAATTAATGGATTTCCGATCGATTTCTTGATTTTTTTTAATCACCTTTTCGATTACTTGATTTTCAATCAAGTTTTCGATTAATCGATTTTCGATCAGTTTTTCGATTGATCAATCTTCGGTCGCTTTTTTGATCAAACGATCGCTTTTTCGATCAAGTATTTTAATAGGACTGCCAAAAACACAAATTTATATACATGCAGTTATACATTATTTTTATTATTGGACGTCAAATCTATTTTAACTGATAGTACTGTCAGCGAATACTTAAGTTGAAAAATTAGTTTCTTTATTGTAAGTTTAAAGAATAAAAAGGTTTTATCTAATGTAATTTTTGTATTTTTGTGATTAGTATGTGATTAGTTTCTACCCTAACTTCATCATTTATTTGAATTTTTAAAATGATTTTAGATCATCATTAATATTCTATTTGGATTCCACTTACCAGTACTTATTTTTATGTGTTTCAACATTATGCAAAAAACAACTTTACCTACAGTATACTTTATATACACTTTCTTTTGTGCTTAGCATGTAAAATTATCCGACTTTTTAAGATGAATTAAAAATATTCTGTTTTGTAACTCAATTATAGAGATAAGCTCTAATGTGACATCAACACCTCCCGATGTTCTCATCACTGTTGAAGAATCGACTCTCGAAAAGAAAACGCCAAGAAGTAATAAGGTGATCCTGATAAACACAGTTTTCATAGGTCGTCTGTTTTATGTTGAAGTCAAAGATGCTTTTGTATTTGCAGGAGAGCCATAAAAAGAGCACCCGACGTTCCACCAAGCGAAGGAGGCGGACAATCGCGGATGAGTCAGCAGAGTGCGTCATTGACTGGTGGTCCAAATATTACGCCTCTGTGGAGAAACAGGTGTAGTGAATGGAGTAGAGTGCAAATTTGTGAATCCGGTTTTCAAGTTCTGTTAGCGCTTAAACATACTTTTCAAATACATTGTGTTCTTTTCATTACAGACCAAACAAACAGAAGGCTCTCCGTTCCCTCAAGTTTTTGAAAAAGGTAAAAGGTGGCTCTAGTTTCTAGTCTGGAAGTATTGATTTATGAGTTACAGTGAGGAGCAGAAGTATTTGCACCCCTTCAAATCAGATTCCTCCTCAAATCTGATTTTCAAGGCTGACTGTTCACACTGTTTTTAGCAAGTGTCCAAATCAGATCTGGGCCTATTCAGACTGGGCCACATTATTCTCACACCTTCGTGCAATGGCAACGAAGGTGTCATCCAGCGTAGAGTGACGTCGCGGACAGTCAAAACCCATCTGAGCTGTTCAGACTGAGAAGCTTCTTGTTCATATCTGATATGAAACTATCTACCCTATGTGGTTTCAGTCAGTCTTGCATAATCTGATTTCTGTGCTTTGGGACTGTTCAGACTACAAAAGAGCCATCCACTTTCAATCTGGATGGGCTAAAATTCTGATTTTGGCTGCAAGTCTAAACAAAGCCTAAATCAGTATGCTGGACAATAGCTATACAGTGGTATGAAAAAGTATCTGAACCTTTTGGAAATTCTCACATTTCTGCATAAAGTCACCATCAAATGTGAACTGATCTTTGTCAAAATCACATAGATGAAAAATCAGCGTCTGCTTTAACGAAAACCACCCAAACATTCATACGTTTTTATATTTTATTGAGGATAGCATGCAAACAATGACAGAAGGGGGGAAAACAAGTAATTTAACCCTCTGCCTAAGGAGACTTAAAGAGCAATTGAAACCATTTTTTCCCCAAGCAACTTAATTCAGATGTGTGCCCAATCACTGATGAGTGGTTTAAAGCTGCCCTGCCCACTATAAAACACACACCTGGTAAGAATTGTCTTGATGGGAAGCATTGTCTGATGTGTGTCATGGCTCGGTCAAAAGAGTTATCTGAAGACCTGCAATCAAGGATTGTTGATTTGTATAAAGCTGGGAAAGGATACAAAACCATCTCTAAAAGTCTGGATGTTCATCAATCGACAGCCAGAGAAGATGTCTATAAATGGAGAGTGTTTGCCACTGTTGCTTCTCTCCCAAGGAGTGGATGTCCACCAAAGATGACGCCAAGAGTTCAGCGCAGAATACTCAGAGAGGTAAAAAAGAACCCTAGAGTTTCTGCTAAAGACTTACAGAAATCACTAGCACAGTCCAATATGTACGTGCGCACCTCAACTATATGTAAAATAATGGCCAAAAATGGTGTTCATGAGAGCAATCCACGAAGGAAGCCACTGCTGTCTAAAAAAAAACTGTTGCTCGTTTAATGTTTGCAAAAAGGCACTTGGACACTCCACATAAGTTTTGGCAAAATATTTTGTGGATTGATCAAACCAAAAGTGAATTGTTTGGGAGTTACACACAACGTCAGGTGTGGAAGAAAAATGGAACAGCTCACCAATATCAACACCTCATCCCCCCCGTGAAGTGGTGGAGGGATTATCATGATTTGGGGCTGTTTTGCTGCTTCTGGGCCTGGACAACTTGCAATCATTAATGGAAGAATGAATTCAAAAGTTTATCAGGATGTTTTGCAGGAAAACCTGAGGCCGTCTGTCAGACAGTTGAAGCTAAAAAGACAATGGATGCTGCAAAAAGACAATGGCTTATGCTGGCTTATTGAATAGTCGCTATGCCGCACGTTTTAGCTCTCCTTTTGTGTCAACATTTACTGTACATCTTTTGACTCTTATGGTCAAACATGTTTGGATGGAAGCTTCAGTGATGCCAAAAATAGTGTAAAACTGGTAGTAGGTTTTCCCAGCCTTCTGCCTCATACCCACAGACGCACTGTTGTGTATTACAGCTTTGCCGTACCACTGCTTGCTCAGCGATGGAATAGACTCTTTAGGTAAGGACATATGTAGAAATTAGAACGAGTGGTGTAAGCATATAGATGCTGTCGATCGATATTGGCTGATTCAGGTTGATAGATTAAAATGTGTAGTTCTCCTATGACATGGTTGCCTTCCCTGTAGATAGAAACTGTTTTTTGTCTATCCCTTTCTCAAAACTTTACATGTGCTTTTGTTCTGTTAGTGAGCAGCTCATTGGATGGCAACAAGAAAAAGAAACAGAAGGGTAAAGGAATGCAAGAGCAGAACCTGAACCTGAGTCTGCCCTCCAAACTGGCCACCCTGCAGGTACTCGTATTCATAGGACAAAGTAATGTCCTCATTTATTAATTGACATCAGATTCGAAGCAAACTCAAAGCAAGTTTTCAATCGCCTATAATACCTATGCTCTATATTGTTAAACTAATAAGTATTTAGTCAACCAACAATTGTGCAAGTTATCCTACTTGAAAAGATTAGAGAGGCCTGTAATTGTCAACATGGGTAAACCTCAACCATGAGAGACAGAATGTGCAAAAAAAAAAAAAAAAAAAAAACAGAAAATCAGATTGCTTGATTTTTAAAGAATTTATTAATTTCCAAATTAGGGTGGAAAATAAATATTTGTTCACCTACAAACAAGCAAGATTTCTGGCTGTCAAAGAGGTCTAACTATTTCTAACAAGGTCTAACGAGGCTTCACTCGTTACCTGTATTAATTACCTGTTTTAACTCATTATCAGTGTTGGGTCTAGAACTCTTTTAACTTACCGTATTTTTCGGACTACAAGTCGCTCCTGAGTATAAGTCGATCCAGCCATAAAATGCCCAACGAAGAGAAAAAAAACATATACAAGTCGCACCGGAGTATAAGTCGAATTTTTGGGAGAAATTTACTTGATAAAATCCAACACATAGAACAGATATGTCATCTTGAAAGGCAATTTAATATAAAAATACAATAGAGAACAACATGCTAAATAAATGTACAGTGCATGAACAACGAAATGTGAATATACTGTCCTACGCTACGGCCTGTCCTGGCTATACAGCGAACTCGCAAAAGACAATGCTGGACGTCCGTATAATTTGCTGAATCAATTTGGTCCTCAATAGAAAACAGGTTCGCATCAACGTAAATAAATGATAATTAGGTACTATTAGTAATAAGTAACAGGTTAGCATGCGTTCGCTATCATTAGCACATCGTTCAAACAACCACACAACTGGCTCTAAGTGTCCGATCGCGGGTGGAAAACACACAACAACAACAGAAAAGATGATACACGCAGGCGTTGCCTCTGTAGAGATGATTTAAAAGCATAAACAATGAAAGTTGGTTCGCATCCGTCTATTCTCTCTAGCTAACTCGCCCACTCACTCACTCAGAGCTACGTAGCTGTCCGTCTTCTTCTGGCGTGTCACGTAAACAAGTGCGAGTGCGCCCTCACGTGGGCGTGAAAGCGCCACAAACTAAATGCATCCATTTCAAGATAAAAAAGTCAATAATACAATTGAACATACACTGCCAAAGGCAGAACGCGAACGTGGCCATAGCTATAAAGAGTTATTCAGATAACTATAGCATAAGAACATGCTAACAACGTTACAAAACCATCAGTGTCACTAAAAAACACCAAAATAACATGTGAAATTATATCATAATGTGTTAATAATTCCACACATAAGTCGCTCCTGAGTATAAGTCGCACCCCCAGCCAAAATATGAAAAAAAACGCGACATATAGTCCGAAAAATACGGAAGTTATTTACCCAAGGCAAGCTGACAAAAGGCAGGGCACGGTGAGACAGAGTCAGAGAGTTGACGTTTTTCAACCTGCAGGTTGGGAGAGCCAGGAGACAGTTCCGCGACCAATGTCTCATCCAAGTCTCTCCCTGAGCTCTCCCTCGCTGCTAACTTTTATTGAGGGCTTGTTGATGGGCAGAGTACAGTTACAACACTGTTGTCCAACGTGGCAGTATTCTCATCATTGATTGAACAGTGCTTCCCGATTGAATTAAGTCACACTCCTGAGCAGGCAAGATATCTTTGTTTTGAACACACATTTGCACTCAAAGTACTGTAGCTTGGTGGAAAAGTACTGAGATGTTGTGTGATGAATCAACATATGTGTGTGTATCTATTTATCAGCAGAATGTGATCAATCACCGGTAAGCACATGACTATGGGCTAAAACGGTATTCTTCATAATAGCTTGGGAGTGCGCGTATAATAGCTGTGGGAGAGCAAACTGGTATAATATATTTGGCATATAAAAACAAGCTTATCTTACAATAAGTATAAAAGACACCTGTCCACAATCTCAGTCAGTTACGTTCCAAACTCCACTATGGCCAAGACCAAAGAGCTGTCGAAGGACACCAGAGACAAAATTGTAGACCTGCACCAGGCTGGGAAGACTTAATATACAATAGGTAAAACGCTTGATGTAAAGAAATCAACTGTGGGAGCAACTATAGCGAAAATGGAAGACATACAAGACCACTGATAATCTCCCTCGATTTGGGGCTCCATGCAAGATCTCACCCCGTGGCGTCAAAATGCAAAAAAGCAAAAATCCCAGAACCACACGGGGGGACCTAGTGAATGACCAACAGAGAGCTGGGACCGCAGTAACAAAGGCTACTATCAGTAACACAATGCGCCGCCAGGGACTCAAATCCTGCACTGCCAGACGTGTCCCCCTGCTGAAGCCAGTACACGTCCAGGCCCGTCTGCGGTTCGCTAGAAAACATTTGGATGATCCAGAAGAGGAGCGGGAGAATGTGTTATGGTCAGATGAAACCAAGATAGAACTTTTTGGTAGAAACACAGGTTCTCGTGTTTGGAGGAGAAAGAATACTGAATTGCATCCGAAGAACACCATACCCACTTTGAGGCATGGGGGTGGAAACATCATGTTTTGGGGCTGTTTTTCTGCAAAGGGACCAGGACGACTGATCTGTGTAAAGGACAGAATGAATGGGGCCATGTATCGAGAGATTTTGAGTGAAAATCTCCTTCCATCGGCAAGGGCATTGAAGATGAGATGTGGCTGGGTCTTTCAGCATGACAATGATCCCAAACACACAGCCAGGGCAACAAAGGAGGGTCTTGGTAAGAAGCCTTTCAAGGTCCTGGAGTGGCCTAGCCAGTATCCAGATCTCAACCCTATAGAAAATCTGTGGAGGGAGTTGAAAGTCCGTGTTGCCCAACGACAGCCCCAAAACATCACTGCTCTAGAGGAGATCTGCATGCAGGAATGGGCCAAAATACCAGCAACAGTGTTTGAAAAGCTTGTGAATTGTTACAGAAAACGTTTGGCCTCCGTTATTGCTAATAAAGAGTACATAAAAAAGTATGGAGATGAACTTTTGGTATTGACCAAATACTTATTTTCCACAATGATTTGCAAATTCTTTAAAAATCAAACAATGTGATTTTCTGGGGTTTTTTTCCCCACATTTTGTCTCTCATGGTTGAGGTTTACCCATGTTGACAATTACAGGCCTCTCTAATATTGTCAAATGGAAGAACTTGCACAATTAGTGGTTGAGTAAATACTTATTTGCCCCACTGTATAGTGTCTGTGTGATTTTGGAGAAATAAACCCTGATGGATTGAATCCTGAGAAATGACCTGATTCATTCTTTTTGAAAATCCTATCTCTCTATTTGAATGGCAATGGCAGTCTTGTGACTTTTTACCTCCTCATGTCCAATGCTGCAGCTATACAACAAGGAGCTGGAAGCAGAATTCGGACCCTTTGATGACTGGGTTAAGACATACGAGCTGTTCCGCGGAAAGTCCAACGAGGAAGAGGGATCAACAGAGGAGAGGTTTGTCGGCAAGTTTAAGGTGAGAAAATCGTGGCAAACAAACGTTTTGTCACATTTTGCACTATTTCGAATCATGAGTTCGCCTCTCTGTAGGGGAGCTTTTGCTTGTATAAACTCACTGAAGATGAGGAAGGGGCATGGGAGGAAGATGATGGACACCTCAGAGTCAACAGGGGAATCCCACAGAACACACCAGTTCAAGTCCTCATACGGGTTTACATTGTGTCTGTAAGTTCATTTGTATTGTGTTCAGATAAACTTAAAGTCTTACTGGTCTTCATTACACTGTCCCTGAAGGCATCAAACCTGCACCCGGCCGACCCAGATGGAAAAGCAGATCCTTATGTTGTCGTTCAACTCGGCAAGAACGAAATCAAAGACCGTGACAACTACATCCCAAAACAGTTGAACCCTGTCTTTGGAAGGTTGTGATCTGCTTCGAGTTTTGTATTCAATGCTAAATATCAGTTGATTTTTTTCTGTCTTCTTCCAGGTCATTTGAGATACAGGCAACATTTCCTCAAGAGTCTCTGCTGTCGGTGCTGATCTATGACTACGACATGGTGGGAGGGGACGACCTAATAGGGGAGACCCGGATTGATTTGGAGGACCGCTTCTACAGCCGACACCGAGCCACCTGCGGACTCCCGACTGAGTACAGTCTGTGAGTTGTAAAAATCCTGTCTGTTTGTTATGGTAATAGTTAGAGGTGGGAATCTTTGGGCACCTAACGATTACGATTCAGAGACTCCGGTTCGATTATTGATGCCCCCCCCCCCATTTAAAAAAAAAAAAATTTTTTTTGTATATTTGTTCCAAATTGTTCAAAAATCCTCTCAGGCAAAATAAACCAAACTATTATTTTAGTATCAATTTACCGGTTAAAAAACATTAAATAAAATACTCAAGTCCCCATTCTGTATCAGCAGCTTTAAACTACAATTAATTTAATGTTGTGGATCAACCGTTAAAGTTGTTAAAATTGCGCCCGTTATTCCATAATTTCCCTCATGTCTGCTTTCGACATGTGAAAGTTTTAAAACTGTTTCATCATTTAAAGATAGATTCCAGTCAAGATTTTGCCGATTTAGGGGTATTTTAGATAAAAAGTAATTAGGTTCTCTATAACAGAGCCTTCTAGAGAAGTCTACTGCTTTAAGATGGCGCCTGTTTACTAGCGCGGGAAAGTCTGTCATTTCACATCTAGTCTAGATATATGTGATATCTACCATAGCCGTATGTTGCCGTATGTTTGTAGCAACTACCAACTGGTCGCTGTTTGTAGCGGCTGACGGCCGCAGTCAGGTATTATTGTTGTTTTATTAGCATTAGCTGCACATAATATTTACTCTCGGTCCGTTCCTCATTGCGTCCCGAAGACCGCGCTGACTGCGTTTTATTTCCGCTTTACCTGGTAGAATTCAATAATCGGAAATTGGATGTTTGTGAATCGTTCTCGAATCTTCCACGGCCGAATCGCGAATATTCTAAGAATCGGAAATTTTGCACGTCTCTAGTAATAGTAATATTTAGAGTTAAAAAATAATAAATAATAATAAAACAGTAAAACAATAAAAACATTTAAAAATGATATCGGATAATATCGACATAGGTTTTTCATTGCTAAATTTTGCACATGTGACCAGGTGAGAAAGCTAGCTACTACATGGAAAATTCCTACGCCAACACCATTGGTAATGATCATGATACGAATATATCATAACAAGTGCTATAGACATTTATTGCATTAAAACTATGGCATTTTTGTAGTCCATAACTCATGTTATTTCAGACAACGATTGTATAACTAGCACACTAAATTATTGTTGAATATCTTTCATTATGTCGGCTTTAGGTAAATGGCAAGAAAGAATTAGCAACATACTTTTGTCTTTTGCTCGTTTATCTGGAAAATAAAAAAGAACCTGAGGGCTTAGGCCTTGTTATATGGTTGGCACTAAACCTATACTGTACTTTACAGTTTTACAGATACTCATTTTAATGTGGTACTACTTTCAGGGCATATTAGAAGTTACATCCCAGGTAGATGAAAATCAAGATGAAATGGAATTTAAATTAAAATAGCATAAAAGAACTTGTATTATAAATTGTATTTCTTTAAACTATTTGAGAACATAAGGATACAAAGTCACTCACACTGCAGTCCAATAATGGGGATACGAGCGCCACCCCCCACATTTTTTCAAGAGTGTGAGCGTCTAGATTAGTGATGTCACTCACTGATCCAATCCCCGCCCCCTTCTTCTCCTGTTATGCGTGGCGTGCAGACTAACTACGGTCTGCAGGGGGCGTCATTGCAACGCTTGGGGCGCAATTATAATTGTAAGGCAGGGCAAATTTACAGTGCTGGCCAAAAGTATTGGAACCCCTGCAATTCTGTCAGATAATGCTAGTCAATTTCTCTCAGAAAATGATTGCAATTACAAATGCTTTGGTTGTAATATCTTCATTCATTTTGCTTGCAATGAAAAAACACAAAAGAGAATCAAAAACAAAAATCATTATCATTTTACACAAAACGCCAAAAATGGGCAAGACAAAAGTATTGGCACCCTCAGCCCGATACTAGGTAGCACAACCTTTGGACAAAATAACTGCGAACAACCACTTCTGGTATCCATCAATGAGTTTCTTACAATGCTCTGCTGGAATTTAAGACCATTCTTCTTTGGCCAACTACTCCAGGTCTATGAGATTTGAAAGGTGCCTTCTGCAAACTCCATTTTCAGATTTCTCCATGTAATTCAGGTCTGGACTCATTGCTGGCCATTTTAGAAGTGTCCAGTGCTTTGTCTCAAACCATTTTGTAGTGCTTTTTGAAGTATGTTTTGGGTCATTGTCCTGCTTGAAGACCAATGACTTCTGAGGGAGACCCAGCTTTCTCACACTGGGCCCTACATTATGCTGCAAAATTTGTTGGTAGTCTTCAGACCTCATAATGCCATGCACACAGTCTAGCAGTCCAGTGCCAGAGGTAGCAAAGCAACCCCAAAACATCAGAGAACCTTCACCATGTTTGACTGTGGGGACCGTGTTCTTTTCTTGGAAGGCCTCGTTTTTTCCCCCTGTAAACACTATGTTGATGCCAATACTTTTGCCCAGCACTGTATTGCAATCCACTCAACCGAAAGTTGGTGAAAACTTATGATATGGAATGGCAAAAAACTGTCAAACATCCAGCCAGCACCTGCTAATTTTTTTCCCCCAGTGAAGGTTATAATGCCTGGAGAGACTGTCTGAAGCCATCTGAGCTACTGACAAAGCTTTGCAGAGAAAACAACTTGGACGGTCCTCACTTCAGACCAGGACGAATCACAGTGGCCGACAAAGTCTTCACCGGGAAGACGCTTTTCACGCATGAAGGTGCACACTTCAATTTGTTAGTACCAAGTCTGATACCTATGATGATCCTGATGATTTTACTAGACGAGGAACCGATGGAGTCCTATGAGCACTTGTCTCTAAAGATTCTGCATCGTTGGTCTGAGATCCCCAGCATCGGGTGCAAGCTGGTACCGGAGCACATTGAGACCAGGACGCTTTTTCACAAGGCTCGAGCCGGGATGGATCAGGTACGACTGAGGATTCTAATATCGGAGGAATCAAAGTATATCAGCAAAGTTTTGTCTTCCTGCAAGTAAGGTAGAACAAGGCAATTTGGCTGAATATCGATTAACATGGATTGTGTGAATGTGTGTGCACGCGCAGGGCCAGGTCCAGATGTGGGTGGATATGTTCCCCATGGACCTGCCTCATCCTGGACCCGCAGTAGACATTTCCCCTCGCAAACCCAAAGGGTGAGGCCGGTTTATTAACTGAAGGAAAAGCATACCAGTTATTTGGGTGTCAACATTGAGCATGTGGTCTCAGGTATGAACTTCGAGTCATCATTTGGAACACGGAAGACGTGGTTCTAGAAGACAGCAACTTCCTGACTGGTCAAAAGTCCAGTGATATTTATATCAAAGGGTAATATTTGTCATCTGTGATCTTCAATGTAAGCATGGGGCTACAGTAAGCAAGTCCTTTTATCTGTAGCTGGCTGAAAGGTTTGGAGGATGACCGCCAGGAGACCGACGTCCACTACAACTCTCTGACGGGGGAAGGAAACTTCAACTGGCGCTTTGTTTTCCCCTTCCACTACTTGCCCGCGGAGAAGGTGATCATACGTGATATTTGAAAATTTTCGCCTTTTAAAAGACGTTTTTTCACCTTCTTTAGGTTGCAGTTGTATATTAATGGCACTAACCAAGGGTTAAGATCAGTTTTCAACGTTGTGTATAGGCTATTTTCCCTTGATGACAAAAAACTACAGATGTCCTGATCCCGATTGATCGGGTCCGATCACGTGATTTTCAAATAATCGGAATCGGCAAAAAAATATCGGCCATGCCTTTTAAAAAAAATTTTTTTTTGTTTTTAAATTAAATCGTTTTCTAATTGTATTTAACGTTACAGACATAATACGTTACACTCATCCAGAGTCTATAGTTTAGGATTAAGGTAGCGTTATCAAATTTATTCCGATAACGGCGGTAATAAGTTGTTTTTTTTTAATGTATCACGTTAAAATATTTAACGCAATTAACGCATACGTTGCATGACCCACTCACGTATTGTCGCGCTCAATCTGTAATGGCGCCAATTTACCTATATAGAGAGGCAAAAGGCAGCGTAAAATGAGTAGAGTGAATTTTGGCAACCCTTGGAGCTTTTTTTTAATTGGCTAAAGCCTTACAATCCCTCTCCCTACGATTAGAAATATCATGGGGAGCAATGTGGGGAAGCAAGGTAGCAATTGATTTTTTCTTGACACCTTATTTTATTTCCCAACGCAGAGAAGATATATCAATTGGTAGCACTATGTACAGTTATGTTTCCACTTCCCATCATGCATTGGGGCATGACTACAGTATCATTTACTGAAAGCTCAACAAATACACTAGATGGCAATATTTAGTCACAATATACAAATTCACAAGTCTTTCTATCTGTGGATCCCTCTCATAGAAAGAATTAATAATGTAAATGCCATCTTGAGGATTTATTGTCATAATAAACAAATACAGTACTTATGTACTGTTTGTTGAATGTATATATTCGTCCAAGTTTTATTAATTTTTTTCTTAATGCATTGCCAAAATGTATATGATCGGGAAAAATTATCGGGAATGATTGGAATTGAATCGGGAGCAAAAAAAAGCAATCGGATCGGGAAATATCGGGATCGGCAGATACTCAAACTAAAACGATCGGGATCGGATCGGGAGCAAAAAAACATGATCGGAATAACCCTACAAAAAACATCAACCCCTAATATAATGAATCCTTCCTGGAAATAAATCCACAAAATTTCATTTAAATCTCAACTATTTCTGATTTACTTATCCAGATAGACGTTGTGACAGAGATAAATGATTACAGGCAGCTCCTCTCTTCTCTCCTCTCTGTCTGTGACTGTCACCTTACACTTAGCTATTATTAGCTTTTAGCTTAGTTTAACAGCACTCAGTAATGGAGAGTAGACATTTAAACAAGGCAGGAGAAATGATGCAGATAGTCTGCACTTCGAGATTTTAGTTCATGGGATGTTTTAGAACCTGTGTGACTTTGTGAGAGGATGTTTCACCCGATCCTGCAGCAGTGCCCTATAGGCACTTATGCAGAGGGCAGGCAGTATGGAGTTCAGTCGTTACTGTATGGAGTAAATTAAACCATTTTCAGAGAGGGAGGGGTGAGAGAAAGATTCTCATATATAAATAGCACATTATTGCGCGACTAAAATGAGAACTGAATAGATTTTACTTTGAACTAGAAACTGCAATTTCTAGAGAAATTACGATGGGGCTTTGCTGTGGTAGGTACAGATCTATCAGGTCACTCCCTGTAGATTTGGGGACATTTCGGGGACTGGCATTGACTTACATGGGCGCCAGTTAAATGTCAATGAGCTGTAATGTTAAGTTTTTGGTCAAATATCACAACCACACAGGTTTTTCTGCCATTGAAAATCAATGGGAAATTTGGACGCAAAGGGCCGTCAATGGCATTGATGTGCATGGCTATCAATGGCATCAACTTATTTGGGCGCCAGTTGAATGTCAATGGGCTGTCATGGTAAATGGTCAAAAATCACTAGGACCTATGTTTTCCAAACATGAAAATGAATGGGGAAATTTGGACAAACATGGCTGTCAATGGCATCCCATTTGAAACGAATGGGCAGGTTTTTGGCGAATTTTGGAGGAACCGTAATTTTTTTGTCACTTACGGTCATGGAATTTTAGAGGTGTAAATTTTGTGAATTGGTCAAATATTTTGGGACAAGTAGAGTTTTTAACATTTTTTTTTTTTTTTTTTTTTCAAAAAACCTGCGTTTACCGATGAACAGAAAGTTTGAGGGGGCGACATCTTAGCTGAGGAGGGCGGCGTGTCCCAGCCACCCCCAGAATATCCGTCCTTGGCACTAACAGATTTCATTATTACAAATAATACAAAATGTTTTGCAAATTGTTAGGACTTCAATATTTGTTAGGCCTTCGCTATTTTTTCCCCCACCATATTTTACATGAATATTTATATATATATATTTTTTAAGCGTGTCCTGTTATCAAAGATAATAATTTTAAAATTTGTCAAGGATATTTTTAGTTGGATTCACACTTTTCTCATTAAAGGTAATGGTGGTGAAGAAGCGAGACAGCATTTTTTCCCTAGATAAAACTGAACAGAAGCTGCCCGCTATCCTCAGTCTTCAAGTGTGGGACTTCGAGACGCTGTCCTCCGACGACTTCCTAGGTGCATCGCCAGAGTCGCCCTAACTGCAGAACGCTGTCTTTTAACCTTCCCTCGCATGCACATGTTCAGGCACAGTGGAGTTGGACCTCCACGGTTTCCCACGTGGCGCGAAGACTGCCAAATCGTGCAAAGTAGACATCTTCACGGATGGGACGGAGCGGATCTCGATCTTCCAGCAGAAGAGATCCAGAGGCTGGTGGCCTTTCAGCAAGTCTGGAGAACTGACGGTATGCTAACATCACAATTCTAGACCTTAGGCCAGTGCACTTGCCTGACAAATGTCACCATATGACCTCACCAGGGAAAAGTGGAGGCAGAGTTCCACCTTGTGACAGCTGAAGAGGCTGAGAAGAACTCAGTGGGCCGAGCTCGAAAGGAACCAGAACCACTGCCCAAACCCAAGTAAGATTTATTACCAGTTTAACCGATCAAAATGCAGAGATGAAATGTTCCCCAAATACCTTGACACGGTCCTATGTTCCCTCTGTGTCCACTCCACAGCCGACCTGACACCTCCTTTTCGTGGTTTGTCAACCCCTTCAAATGTTTCTTCCACCTGGTTTGGCGGAACTACAAGAAGTACATCATCATTGCTATGGTGTTACTTGTCACAGCACTCTTCCTGGTGCTGTTGCTCTACACTTTGCCGGGCGCCATCTCGCAAAAGTTGGTCAATGGATAGATAGTAGGTGCATGCAAACCTATGATTTTTTTTATAAGTGCAGTTCACACGGTATTTCATGTTTGTTTTCATTTGTTAAAAAAAGGGGGGGTGGGGTGTCACACAGTTTTCCGCACACGCCTACTTTCTCGTAAATTATGTAATACTGTGTGTATGACTGCAACATAACAATAAATGGAACATAGTTCCCCTCTCAGGTTAAGCTCAATGCTAAAATTCTTTCACATGCCTCGATATAGTGGTATGAAAAAGTATCTGAAACCTTTTGGAATTTCTTTCTGGATTTTGCATAAAATCACCATCAAATGTAATCTGATCTTTGTCAAAATCACACAGATGAAAAACTGTCTGCTTTAACTAAAACCACCCAAACATTTATAGGTTTTCATATTTTAATGAGGATAGTATGCAAACAATGACAGGTCACATTTAATATTTTGTACCCCCCACCCCCCTTTGGCAGCAATAACTTCACCTAGACGCTTCCTGTATCTGCAGATCAGTCTGGCACCTCAATCAGGACTAATCTTGGCCCATTCTTCTCGACAAAACTGCTGTAGTTCAGTCAGATTCGTGGGAGGTCTGGAATGAATTGCTGTCTTTAGGTCATGCCACAGCATCTCAATGGGGTTCAAGCCTGGACTTTGACTTGGCCACTCCAGAACATGTATTTTGTTTTCTGAAACCATTTTGAAGTTGATTTACTTCTGTGCTTAGGATCATAGTCTTGTTGCAGCATCCATCCTCTTTTTAGCTTCAACTGTCTGACAGACGGCCTCAGGTTCTCCTGCAAAACATCCTGATAAACCTTTGAATTCATTCTTCCAATAATGATTGCAAGGTATCCAGGCCCTTAGGCAGCAAAACAGCCTCAAATCATAATGCTCCCTCCTCCATGCTTCACGGTTGGGACGAGGTGTTGATGTTGGTGAGCTGACCCATTTTTCCACGCTGAATTCTTGGGGTCATCTTTGGTGGACGGCCATTCCCTGGGAGAGAAGCAATAGTGCCAAAACTCTCCATTTGTAGAAAACTTCTCTGACTGTCGATTGATGGACATCCAGACTTTTAGAGATGGTTTTGTATACTTTCCCAGCTTTATACAAAGCTTTAAACAATCCTTGATCGCAAGTCTTCAGACAGCTCTTTTGACCGAGCCATGATGCACATCAGACAATGATTCTCATCAAGACATTTCTTACCAGGTGTGTGTTTTATAGTGGGCAGGCCAGCTTTAAACCACTCAGTGAGTGGGCACACACCTGACTTAAAATGTGTGGTAAAAATTGGTTTCAATTGCTCGTTATATCTCCTTAGGCAGAGGGTTCACTTACTTATTTTCTCCCCTTCTGTCATTGTTTGCATGCTATCCTCATTAAAATATGAAAACCTATAAATGTTTGGGTGGTTTTAGTTAAAGCAGACACTGTATTTTCATCTGTGTGGTTTTGACAAAGATCAGGTCACATTTGATGATTTTATGCAGAAATGTGAGAAATTCTAAAAGGTTCAGATACTTTTTCATACCACTGTACCCCTATTTTACAACAATCAAAGACATTAAAATGTTCTATTTGAGAGACTTTCCTTTGATGAAGGCAGTTAATGTTTTATTGATAGAGTAATAAAGATTTATTTGTGTGATGTCTGTCTGTCATTTCTATTTTTGACACTTGAGATTAAATTTAATCAAAAACCAAAACACGTTTTAGAAAGATTTCAATGAAAAAAAAAATACTAAACACGCCAAATTTCTCGCTTATTTTATTCGGACAAAGTATACACAATAACAGTTCCAATTTCAACAGGGAGAAAATTAGTGTTAACAATGTGTGCATTTTGTAACAGTAGAGTATATTGAGGTTATCAATGCTCACTTAAAACAAGTAAATGTATCATTATCAGGGATGGGCATAATGTTTTAGTCCATTTACAGGTAGTCCTTAGGTTACGAGCGAATTCTGTTCCTACGCTGGCAAAGTAACCCGAATTTCCACGTAAATCGGAATTAACCCTTTAAATACCCCTAAATCTCAAAATGACTGTCCAAAAGTGCTGTTCAGTGGTACCTCTACATCCAAAGTTAATTTGTTCCACGACCTTGTTTGTAAATTGAAATAGTTGCGCGTCGAGCAGGATTTTTCCCATAAGAATAAATTATAATTCCATTAATTCGTTCGACAACCTAAAAACCTACACTAAATCCTTAAATACTGCTTGTATGATGACAAATGGCAATTACACATAGCAAAACAATTTATTACTAAAAACCGGAATAATAATGTAACGAATCGGATTCTAATGTGGTGGACGTGTTTTGCGTGCTGTATCTGAACGCCCCGCGTGGCTGACGTGACAGAGTAAGAAAGGTGCGGTCGAGATTTTACTTTCTCTTTTAATGTTTTGTTGTTGGCGGAAACTGCAGCGGACAGTAGGCGTGTTATGTTGCACAAGCTCTGAAATAAATTATTAAAAACCTGACGAAGCTGGCGATGTCTTTGGCGATGTTACAACAATAATAATTGTCACGTTAAATTATAAAGACTGGCGAACGGAGGTCTGAAGAGGACCGTCGCGATCGTAGACATTCTACGGCCTTATTGTTGAGCCAGTTCACGGACTCATATTTTTCTACCATTTCGATCTTCATTTCAATGGTCAGCGTCACCTTCTCCTTTTTTCACCACCTACCCTAACCTTCTTGGAACACTTGTTGATTTCTCTCACAAGAAAATCTGTCGTGCGCCCATCTTGTGGCAAAACGAAGCTGCGGCACTGCCTTAAATCATCGTATTTCGAGCATGTCGTCGGATGTAAAAGGAAATGGCGAGTCGAATTTTACATCGGATGTCGAAAAGATCGTGTGTCAAAGCGATCGTGTGTCGAGGTACCACTGTATTTAGTTTAATGATAGAGGATACACTGCCCTCTGGTGGCAGCGTTGATCTAAATGGACTGTCGCCTTGTATGACTGAGAAGCAGACTCAGAAGTCTGACATGGATAAAGGACAGCTGCGCTCTGGTTTGGCCCACATAAGGCTGTAAGTTGTTTCAGCTAATATATGTTTGTGTATGCATTGGTAATTATTAAATTTAGAGCTACAGTTTGTGGAGTTACGTGTGAGCGATTTGATATGAGAATTGTAAATGCGTTTAAGCTAGCTGACTTTTGTTAGGCAAATTAGGCAAATTTAATCTACTAAATTTACATATTGATCAGGCTGGATCAGGCGTGTCCAAACTTTTTGCAAAGGGGGCTGACCTTGGCTGACATCCTCTACATAGAACAATATATTTAAGCAAATTTTAGCAAGCCATTCAGTGTGTCACATTTGCTTTATTATTTTTTTAAATTGAATAATTTCAATCTTACAACTAGCCTTTGTGGCGTTCTCTTTCGACTCTCGGGCTCTTGCGAAATACTGCTGCTGTGAAATTAAACTAGCTTCAAGTTGCTTCAATTTCTCGCTGCGAATCTTCCCTGTAATCTTGCCGTACACGTCAACGTGTCTTGTTTGGTAATATCGGCTAACATTGAAATCTTTAAAAACAGCGACTGTCTCTTTGCAAATGAGGCAGACACAGTTGTTGCGCATTTTAGTGAAGAAATAGTCCAATTTCCACCTATCCTTGAAGCGTCGGCCGTCACAGTCAACTTTCTTTTTTTTTTTTGTTGATTGTCGCCATTTTAGAAAATGGAAGTAATGGGTCACACGGGGTAATGTTGCTTAGCCCTTCAATACCTGCAACATGAAACAATTATCAGAGAATCCCAAAATTTGAAAAATAAGGTCCTAATGAAACAATTTTTTCAAATTTGTAAAAAGAAAAGTCAAAATGAATATGTGTAATAAGCGCTCTAATATCTATAACTCATGCTAAATCATTTTTTTCTCATAGAACCTGCAAATGCATGTGTTGACTTGCATCAATCGTTGTTTTTGTTTGTTTGTTTGTTTTTTCCAAAAAGAAATGTCAAAATTCTAAATTAGTCTCAAAATCATGAAATTTTCGGTGTATCAAATGTGATACATTTGGCAATAAAGGGTTAAAGTGCTGCTGCCTTTGAGTGGGTAAATGAGGAGCAGCATTTCGTGTGTAAGCTACTGCTTATGCTGGTTGCAGTACTGCTGACCAATTTATTAAGTCTGTGTGCGGGCCAGACGTTATTGATTTTATGACAGAGGCTGGGGGCCGGATGAAATTTGACCACGGGCCGCATTTGGCCCCCGGGCCGGACTTTGGACATGTCTGGGCTAGATCGATGTTTCAACGCCACTGTCAAGTGTTTTATTGTTCAAATGTGTGTCGTTTTGAACCTAAGTGTACATATGTGTGTTACAGCTTTGCAAATTGTCAAAAGTGAGGAAAGTAAAAAGCTTTAAAAAGCACAGCTGCCTTGTTTGCTTTCTGTAAAGTTGAACAACTTCACGTTCAACTTCGGCATGCCTATTGAAATAATACCTTCAGTGTTTGCTTGTTTAGTTAAAGACTATTTTAACACTATTTTTTAAGAGTTTTGTTTGTTTGAATTCTTTTGAAAATATAAAATGATATAGAAAAAAATTAACATTATCAGGTATTTTTTGGCATGAAAAGGGCTTTAAATTAAAAAATACAAGATTACCTGACCACGAATTTTAAATTAAAATTAACAGTTATGCCCATCCCTGCTCTACCACGTCTCTTTTTAAGTGTTTGTGATCAGTGCAACAGGATATGACAACACATCTCGGCGCGATACAGGTGCAACTAGCAGACTGTTCAGTCTGAACTCTCACGAGTCGACATTGGTGTCCGTCAGAGACTTGCTCTGCTGCGATAGGCTAACCTGCGGGTAGGGGGCAGGCGTATGGGGCATTGACATCAACGCGTGCTGATTGGCCTGCGCAGACATATCAGGACCCCTCATGAACAGGGAGGATGACGCCGGCGGCGTAACGAATGGGAAAGTGGTGATTGCAGAGATGACCACGTTGTTAGGCGGACTGGAAGTAGATGCTAAAACCAGAACACATTGGATGCAAAAGATGTTGACATTTCAGGATAAAACTGAATTTCACAATTACCTTTACATAGGAAATTACTTGGATCTCACAATATGATGATGATGATATACAATCAAAGATACAAATGTGTCAATCATCGTTTAGTTTGTTACACACCAGTCTGTGGCAACTCATTCAAGTGAGAGGCTGTTCTTGGCAGCGTGAGTGAATTTGAGTGGACTCACTCAAAGCATTTATTAAAGACGAGCATTTTTTAATGTTGTTCTTGTTTAAAAATAATTCACATTATGAAGGCGGCACGGTGGAACACTGGTTAGCACGTCCACTTCACAGTTCTGGGTGTTTACAGTTTTTGTTGGTGGACCTGAACAGAGGTGCGTAGAGTAGCAAAATATTTTACTCAAGAGTAGTGTTACCTCAAAATAATATCACTCAAGTAAAAGTGAAAGGAGTCATCCAAAAAAATATACTCAAATGCAAGTAAAAAAAAGTATTTGGTGAAAAGAAAACTCAAGTAATGAGTAACATTGTTTTTAACTTCTTACGATGTTTGATTTTTTTTTTTTTTTTTTAAACAATGGTATTTTTTTCTGAGCACAACGTTATCTATATGAACGGTTATTATTATACTGTACTATATCCTATTACATAACCACATTGAGCCAAAGAAATACAAAAAAAAAAATCATTTGATTTCCAGCGAGAGGAAAAAAAATTTGCAAAACCGAAGGATCATTCGTCCAAAGAGCATGAGTGCCCTCTCGTGGAAAAAAATAGTTCCTAGTTTCAATAGCTGAATAGTTCCTTCATAGTTCCTATGATGAAATTAAAATGATGATATCTCAGGTTTCCGTGGTCAATCCGTGCCAAATAAAAACTAGGAGAGGTTAAAATCTGTGCTTTCGAGTCATGTTGAAGGCAAAACTCCATGTCGTATCCTTATTTTTTTTACGGTGCTTTAAAATGCCACGTGATTGAACAAGCAGGTATGATAATAGAACGGCAAGCTTGAGTGATTGGTATAATGTAGTCATGTGATTATTGTTGCAACATCTCATTGGTGAAACCGAAAGCTACTGTTGGCATCGCTGGGGGGAGTAAAATCTAATTTGTAGAATAAAGAGGAAAAATGTGACAACTAGTGTAGCTCAAAGTAGTGGAGTAAGAGTAGCGTTTTTTTTTCAAAAATCTACTCAAGTAAAAAAAACAAAACGTATGGCTTAGTAAAACTACTGGTACTCTTAGAAGTGCATTTTTCTCAAAACGTTACTCAAGTAAATGTAACGGAGTAAATGTAACGCGTTACTACTCACCTTTGTACCTGAAGAAAAAAGTTGGGTGCATCCAATACAAAAAGAAAGTGTGGATTTCTGGCAATATACAGTATTTCGCAATGTTAATTTTGTCCATTATCATTACAGGCCTATTTTTTTTTTTTACTTTTTAGGGGCTAAAAAGTAACAAAATAATCCAGAAATACAATGGCATTGCCAAGAAACCAAAATATATACGTTTTATTCTCCGCAACACTCCCGGAAACAGCGGAAAAGTACTGTAAAAAGTACAGTATTATAACATGTTTGGTACTTTTGTTAAAAAAAAAATTTTTTTTTTTAATTCAGTATCGTATCAGGACTCTGTATCCGTAGAGACTCAAAATCAGGTGAGTAACCTCAATAAAAACAAGACACCAGTGAACATGCTGCAGCATGCTCAGGAAATTCAGTTTTCAATTTTGAATTACCGTATTGGCCCGACTATAGGACGATGTTTTTTGCATTGTAATAAGACTGAAAAAAGAGGGGGTCGTCTTATATTCGCGGTCTACACATTATACCCATTCACGATGCTAGATGGCGCCAGATATCATTGAAGCGATGTTCTGTCATGATAGATCAGCTACTCTCAAGTTTAACCAGTTTACATTATTTTATTGCAGTTTTTCCTTATTCAGATTTGTTTCAAGACTACAGTTACAGTTAGACTTCACTTTGATGGTTAATCCAGTTATTGTTTTATCACAATAGATTGGTTTATTCACATTTTAAAAACCAGAAGCCACTCATTTACGAATGTGATTGCACTTTAGTTTAAATGTTCAGATTTTAAGATTTGAATGAGGCAAAATAATATGCTATTTCTCTCAAATATATTGTTGTAATGATTTGTTTCAGATGTACTGTATTATTTTCTGCATAAAAATTAATTTGGTGTTCAAAAAGTCTCTTTTCTTGAAAAAGAGGGGGTCATCTTATAATCAGGGCCGTCTTATTTTCGGGCCCATACGGTAAATGATGTGTGTTTCATCTTACCACAAGGTACTTTGTGTTGTTGAGGACCCGCAATAGCAAAACCATCCTGGGAAATAGCCACTGCACCACCGTGTGTCTGTAAATGACCATTGTATATAATAAAAGAATGCAAGAAGTGATACAACTATTACTTTATCACTGCCAAAGATGCTGTGTGAGTGCCCCCAGTCACCTTGAATTGAGTGGTGGGGTCACCACCAATGGGAGCCTGGTTGAGACAAGCTTGCAGTTTTCGCTTTGCCCGCCATCTGGCCACCCTAAGTCTGGTCTTTTCTCGCCGCTCCCGTACCTTACAAAGAAAAATCAAATCTTACCTCAAATAACTGAGTGCTCCTACAAACTATTCATAATTCCATCCCCACCCAATTTCCAGCTAAATAAATTTTTTTAAAAAAAACACCCCAAAGTGTGTTATGCTCAAGCTATGTCATTATTTTGGACCAATTTGCCAAATCATTAGAGATTTTTAGGAAAAAAATCTATTGTTTGGAGATTTGTTTGTTTTTCATTTTTGTTTCATTCGGCAAGTGTTGATGTCATGAGCAGCTGAATAAAGTCCGCAAAGCACACGGACATCTGACATAGTCATTTCGGAGTTTAGCTTGCCGTCTAGCTAGGACTCCAATGTCTGGCGAGGACACTAAAATGATGTATAATACATGTTTTTGGATGGTTATTTTGAGATTTAGGGGTACTTAAATGGTCAATTCAGATTTGCGTGGAAATTTGGGTTACGTCGCCAGTGTAGGAAAGGAGCTCATCGTAACCCGGGGACTACCTGTACATACAGTGCCCTCCGTAATTATTGGCACCCCTGAAAAAGATGTGTTTTTTAGCTTCTAATATATATTTTTTAATTCAAATAATATGGGACCTTAATGGAAAAAAAAGAGAAAAATCCAAACTTCAATACAAGTGCATTCATTCAGTGGGGAAAAAATCCCACATAAAGAAAAAATTATTTGACATCAAATAATGTGTGTCACAATTAATAGCACCCCTGGTGTTAATACTTTGTACAACCTCTGTGTAGATTTGGCCATATGTTTAGGGTCATTGTCTTGCTGAAAGACCCAGTGACGACCCATCTTCAGCTTTCGGGCAGAGGGTAATAGATTTTGATTTAAAATGTCCTGGTATTTCAAAGCATGCATGATGCCATCACACAAAAATACACACGGTCCCAGGTGTGCTTTGGTCAGATGAGACCAAGATTGAGCTTTTTGGCAACAAACACTCTGAGTGGGTCTGGCGTGCCACGAAATAGGCGCGTGCTAGAAAGCACCTCATAGCCACTGTGAAGTATGGGGGTGGGTCAGTGATGCTGTGGGGCTGTTTCGCTTCCAAAGGGCCTGGGAACCTTGTTAGGGTGCATGGCATCATGAATGCTTTGAAATACCAGGACATTTTAAATCAAAATCTTTTGCCCTCTGCCTGAAAGCTGAAGATGGGTCATCACTGGGTCGTTCAGCAAGACAATGACCCTAAACATATGGCCAAATCTACACAGAAACGGTTCACCAGACACAAAATCAAGCTCCTCCATTGGCCATCTCAGTCCCCGGACCTTAATTTGTTGGCAAAAGGGGGTTGTACAAAGTATTAACACCAGGGGTGCTAATAATTGTGACACACATTATTTGATGTCAAATATTTTTTTCTTTATGTGGGATTTTTTCCCCACTGAATGAATGCACTTGAATTGAAGGTTGGATTTTTCCCTTTTTTCCATTGAGGTCCCATATTATTTGAATTTAAAAAAATTTATTAGAAGCTAAAAAACACATCTTTGTCAGGGGTGCCAATATTTATGGAGGGCACTGTATATATTTTTTTCCTTTTAAGTGCTCTGTATGTCATTGAACAAGCTTTGTGTGTGCCTTGTCTTAAAGTTTGGATACACTTCATGAAATAAACATTGTTAATAACGGCGTTACAATATAACGGCGTTACTAACGGCGTTATTTTTTTCAGTAGTGGGTAATCTAATTAATTACTTTTCTCATCTTGGCAACGCCGTTACCGTTACTGAGGACGGAAAGGCATGCATTACTATGCGTTACTATATTGGTCGAAAAGTCTGAGGGAGACGGACTCACCGAGACGAAAGAGCAGAGCAGGAGCGGGGAGGAGGCAAGAAAGTTGTGACGCCGAGCAAACGCGATGCTAGGTAGCTCCAATAATTCATGTTGTAGCCGATAGCTGACAAACTACGCCCGCATGTTATGGTAGATATGGTAGACATGGTAGATATCACATATACTGTATATAGATATAACTAGATGCAAAATGACAGCCGCCATCTTAAAGCAGTAGGCTTTTTAGGACGGCTCTGTTGTAGAGAACCTTCCTCGCGAACCTAAGTAACTTTTTATCTAAAAGACTTCTAAATCGGCAAGATCTTGATTTGAATCTATCTTTAAATGATGAAACAGTTTTAAAACTTTCATATGTCGAAAGTAGAGAGAAGGGAACTAATGAAATAATGGGAGCAATTTTAACATCTTTTAACAGTTGATTCAGGGTAAAGAGTAAATTAGGGTAAAGAATTGGGCTCGGGCCAATTGTACCAAAAACCTCCACAAAAAACTTCACATAGTATGGCCAATGGTTTTTTTGTTTTGTTTTTTTTTTTGAGGAAAAAAAAAAAGTAATTATCACCAATTACTTTGCCAAGTAACTAATTACTCTTACATTCAGGTAATTGAGTTAGTAACGCAATTACTTTTTGGGAGAAGTAATTTGTAACTATAATTAATTACTTTTTTTCAGTAAGATTAACAACACTGGAAATAAATAAAACATATTCACCAGATCAGCCAGCAAAGGTTGAGGAAGCGTTTTTTCGAGTTCTCGCCGCCGGTTGAGGCTTCGCCGGCGTAGCTCATTGCGCCGCATTTTGTATTCTTCGTACAAGCTCAAGTCTTTGGTCCATGTACCGCGCACCATCTGGCGTGGAGAGCCCGGAGGTGCCGGGGCAATGGCCGGAAAGGATGCCTGAGGTGTGGCATCTAGCATAAGTGAACAAAGAGTTGGAAGTCAAATACATTTGGATTTGAATAAATGAATTTCTGTTATTCTGACTCATGTTTGCAATGTTCGTTTCCCACTGATATATAACACAGTGGTGTTAAGTGTACAGTAACTGCTACATAGCAGTCTGCAACGCACTTTATTGCAATGGAGAATCAAGTTTGGTCATATTCCCAATGTAAGTTTACCATCAACCATACCATAGTACATCAATTGTCTAAGAGAAATTGGGCAACTTTGGCGTCAACCGCCAATTTTTGTCGTCGTTTTCAGATGTCGTCATTGATTGAAAGCATCACCAATGTACTATATCTTTGTCTTATTTCTGATTTTGTCATGACTCATTTGAGATTGGTATTTGTTTGCTCAAGGGGTCGATAACATTAATTCATACTGTTTGCAGCACCCTTAGTAGCCTACAGATTACTGAGGTGTGGCAACCTGGACGCAGACACAAAACAGATCTCGTAATTGGCTGATTGGTGGAGGGCGGGACATCCTTCAAAAACACAGGATCAAAACAATACCTTTCATTGGCTGACAAAAGACTTAAAATGGGAACATTTAGGCTTTACCATCGAGAACCGTGTTAGGAGTATTTTAAAAAAAAAAAATGTTTCTTTACTGTCCATTGAAATATTAGGAACATTGAATAAATAATTAAAGTGTAATTCCTACATACTTACATTTAAAATGGGAGGCTCAAATTTGAGATTCTTTCATTTGACATCATAAGGCAATAATATTATCAAAATCACTCTATGAGATTTTACCTGAAGCTTCCAATTTGGATTATTTCCTCCAGAGTAGTGCTGCAATGATTAATCGATTAACTCGAGTAATTTGATTAGAAAAAGGATTCCAATTAAATTTTGCTGCTTTGAGTATTCGTTTAATTAAAGTGGCGTTGAAATGGTTGGTATTGAAAGTGTTTGCATTTTATTTAATTGATTTGGGTGGATACACTGCCTTCTAATGGCAACAGTGAATATGACCACTCGTTTCACATGGCTGAATCCAGCCGCGCCCTGTTAAGACCAACATAAGCTTAAATTTTTGTTTGAGCTAATATTTTTTTTAATACATTCGTAATTAAGTTTTAGGTATATTTAGCAGTTTTTTTGTGGGGATATGTGTTTGAACTAACTTTTAAGAGCATTGTAAAAAAAACTGTTAGCATTCTATAGCATTTAAACTAGCCGACTTTTGCTATGCAAGTTAGCCAATTGTTCTTTTGTTGCAATTAGATCCCCATATTTTTTGATACCGTTTGAGGCTCAGCTCAGGTATTTTAATTTTTTGTTTCGTATCCGATTACTTGTTCATCGATTAATCGACTACTAAAATAATCAATAGCTGGGGACTTCCGGTGTTAGATGGAGTAGAAGGACGTGTGCTGAGAGGCTCCCTAGCGCAGATTCAATAACTTTAATTAAAGACTCGTTATTCTAGCAGAAAGTGAAAATCTAGATAGATAAAAAGAAGCCGAAACAAAAAGACTCAACAGACAAGAGCTACAATGCCGAAAAATCAAGACAAAAACAGCTCCGCTACCAAAGATAGCAAAGTAGCAACGCAAGCTAGCGGCAACCCATGTAGAGCTACAGGACACCCCGGAACGAGCATATCACCGGGAGACCTACTTGAAGCGATAAAAGATTTAAAATCCGAGATGAAGGGGGACAATGACAACGTGAGAAAGGACATTAACTCGTTTCACACAGAAGTGAGCAGTAAACTCGATGGTTTGGCCGAAGAGTTGCAGGGGCTGAAGGAGCGAATGGGCGAGACGGAGACACGAGTGGGGCAAGTGGAGGACTTGGCTGTGGAAATGACCGAAGCGCTCACAGCAGCTATAAAACACCAGAAAACTCTGCAACAAAAACTCACAGATTTAGAGTCCAGGTCAAGAAGAAACAACATCCGCATCTTTGGAGTTGGAGAGGGTGAAGAGGGAAGCTCCGTGATGCGCTTCGTCTCAGACTTCCTCAAACGTGAGCTGCCACTACCCACAGACATGGACCTAAAGATACAGCGGGCTCACCGCTCCCTCGCCCCGAAACCAAGACCAGAGGCCCCCCCAAGACCCCTCATCATTAACTTCCAGGAATTCACAACTAAAGAAACCGTGTTAAGAGAAGCCTGGAAAAGGGGTAAGATCCAGCTCGGTAACCGCCCGCTATTCTTCGACCATGACTACGCTGCAGAGATCGTGCAGAAGCGTAGGGAATACAACGACATTAAGAAATGCCTGAAGGCGAAGGGGATACATTTCCAGACCCCCTACACCAATATGAGAATCCACTGGGACAGCGGAGTCCGGACCTACACCAGCGCGCACGACGCGGGACGGGAGCTGCAGAGACGGGGCTACAGTGTGGAGGTGCCCGCCGCGAAGGACGAGGTGGACCCCGGTGTGACCCGGCTGAAAGAGCTGCTTGGCTGGCAGCGACAAGGCAAGAACCCGCAGGGAGGGACATCTACCGCGGCTGATAGAGCTAAGAAGAGGCTCCGGGAGTTCCAGAGGAGCCCCACGGAGTGAAAGGAAAGTCGGCTTCAGGAGCAGTAATATGTTGGTTACATAATTCACTTTCTGAATTAACGTTTTTGCGCTGGGAGCGGCTCCAGGGACAGGACTGAGACCGTTGGACACATAGGATGGTAGTAGTTTCACTACTGAACCCCCTCATAGGGCCCTTTCCATACGACAGGTTTTACCCTAGACCCACCAACGGGGTCATGGAGGAGGAGAGAAATCTGCTCCTCCTTTGGAGTTCCAGGTATTTCTGTTATGTTAGAGTCAGTTGTTCTACTGATGTTGTTACTGTTTTTCTTATGTGTACGGGGCGACTGATTTCTTCTTACTTTAAATGAGTGTGTCACATAAAATAATATCTTTAAATGTGAATGGCCTTGGTAACCCCATAAAGCGAAGTAAGGTTATAGCAAAACTGAGAAAGGCTAAACCAAGTGTAGTGTTTCTGCAAGAAACACATTTATCAAAAAAAGAACATGAAAAGTTTAAAAAGCTGGGCTATGTGAACTCCTATTACAGCTCATGTAAGAACAGCAGAAGAAGAGGTGTAATAACATTGCTACCTAACTCTGTTAATTTCGAACTAATCAAAGAAGAAACCGATAGAGAGGGCAGATATGTGATTGTCAAAGGTAGGATAGACAGTGTTCTAGTCTCTCTAATCAATATATACGCTCCACCGGAGAGCGACAAAACATTTCTAAAATCTGTTTTTGATCAAATTGAATCAATGAGTGAGGAAATTATAGTCTGTGCAGGAGACTGGAACATTATTTTAAACTATAATATGGATACAACAAGTATCAGAAGACACAAACACAACCTATCCAAAAGATTGAATATGTTAATTAAGGAATCCAGCCTGTTTGACGTGTGGAGGGACCTGCATCCACTAGAGAGGGACTATACACACTACTCAGCAACTCACAAAGTTCACTCCAGAATTGACTATTTTTTGATGAATACCACAGAGAGACATCGGGTTAAAGAATGTACCATAGAGACTGCAGACGTATCGGACCACAACGCAATCTGTTTAACCATAAATCTGGATAACATAAATAAAAAAACTCTATGGAGATTGAATTTAGGAATTCTAAACAATAAGACAAATGTGGAAGATATAAAGAGAGAAATCAAAGAATGTATTAACATAAATAGAGATAACGAGGTTGCCCCAACAATAGTCTGGGACACTGTCAAAGCAGTAATAAGAGGTCGTCTGATCTCAAGGACTTCCTATATAAATAAAATAAAAAGGCTTAAATATGAAAAATCACAACAACAGCTAAGAAAACTAGAAACACAGCAACAAACTGACCATAGTGACGAACTGGCCGAACAAATAAAAATAGTAAAAAAAGACATAGACAATATGGTATCTGAAGAAATGGAGAAGAAATTACGATTTACAAAACAAATATTCTATGAATCCGGACCCAAAGCCACAAAGATTCTGGCAAAGCGTCTCAGAACACAAAAAATTAAACACTCAATACACAAAATCAGGGAACCATCCAGCAATGAAATAATATATGAACCAGACATAATTCAAAAAACCTTCAAAGATTACTATAAAACGCTGTACTCGTCACCCGAGAATATAAACGAGATGGAGATTGAAAACTATTTGTTAAAACTGGATCTTCCCTCCATAGGTACTACCCAAAACAAAGCTTTAACCTCACCAATAACAAAAGAAGAGCTAGACAAGGCCATCAGTAAACTGAAGAGTAATAAAAGCCCTGGGAGTGATGGGTACCCAAATGAGTGGTATAAAATCTTCAGGCAAGAGGTCTCCTCTTTACTGTTGGAGTCTTTTAACTGGACACTCAAACACGCTGAAATCCCCCCTTCCTGGAATGAAGCGGTCATATCTGTAATCCCCAAGGAAGGTAGAAATAAAGAGTACTGCGAGTCGTACCGACCAATCTCTGTCCTCAATGTCGATTAAAAATTATTTACTTCAATAATTTCCAAAAGACTGGAACATTTACTGCCAGAGCTAATAGAGGGAGACCAGACAGGTTTCATAAAAGGCCGACAAACCCAAGATAATATTAGAAGGACAATACAACTAATAGATACAATTAATAAACAAAAACTAAGTGCAGTCTTAATCAGCCTTGACGCAGAGAAGGCCTTTGATCGTGTCAGCTGGCCCTTTCTTTTCTCTGTTTTGGGGAGGATGGGTTTCAGCAGTCAATTCATTAAATGTATCCAATCCCTCTATAATGAGCCAACTGCCAGAATTAAGATCAACGGCACCTTAACAGATAATTTTACACTCTATAGAGGCACCCGGCAGGGATGTTGTCTGAGCCCCACTCTATTTGCTCTTTTCATCGAGCCACTGGCCCAGGAAATTAGACAGAATGACGAACTTAAAGGAATTACAATAGCACAAGAAGAACATAAAATAGGATTATTTGCTGACGATATTGTCACGTACTTAAAAAACCCAGACTCAGCATTTCCCAAACTTCTGTCAGTCCTGGATAATTTTGGCCAGAAATCTGGGTACAAACTAAACATAACTAAAACACAGGTCCTGTGTGTGAACTACACACCGAGCAGCTCCATCAGACAGAAATATAAATTAAAATGGGACTTGGGAAATATAAAATATCTTGGAGTCTTTATTACACAAGACCTGAATAAGCTATATGAGATAAATTACCATAAAATCAACAACAACATACAGAAAGACCTGTCAAAATGGCTATCAATAACTTCAGATTTCAGCTCAAGAATAGAGGCAATAAAGCTGAATATACTACCTAGACTGTTGTACCTATTCCTCTCTCTACCGGTTCGGATCCCAGACTCTCAATTTACAGCATGGGATAAGCAGATCTCGCGATTCATTTGGGAAGGCAAAAGACCTAGAGTCAAATTCAAAACACTCCAACTAGAGAAACTAAATGGAGGCCTTGCGTTACCCAATTTAAGAGAATACTTTTATGCTGCTCAGTTGAAATATATGGTATGTTGGTGTTCTCCAGAATATTATGCTAAATGGAAAAATATAGAACTCACCCAGAACAAAAGTTTACCTCAGACCAGGTTAGGAGGAAAACACTACAGACACCAGGAGGACGACAACTTCACTCTTTCCGAAACACTAAAAACTTGGACGGACATAGTTAGAAAATATAAACTTGAAGGGGACTGCAGGTTATTGCTATGGCCCTCACAGACAACTCTTTTCAGACCAGGACAAACTGACAAAACCTTTACAACATGGACAGATAGAGGTATTACAGCCATATGCACACTGACAGAAGGTAATATTTTTAAATCATTTGAAAAGGTTAAAAACGAATTTGAACTAGAAAACAAAGACTTGTTTCGTTTCTTACAACTCAGACACTTTTTTGATACACAAGTGAAAACTGTTATATCATCAGAGAGCAATGTGCTGGTTAAAATGATGACGGATGCCTATAAGGAAATGCCTTCCAAAGCTGTCTCTAAACTATACACATGCCTACAGAAATGTAATGGTAACACTTCACTGTATATAAAATCTAAATGGGAAGGTGAATTGCAGACCAAAATTTCAGAGTGTGATTGGAGTCTATTATGCAAAACACAACACAGCTCTACGAGCTCCAAACGCTGGCGGGAGTTTGGCTGGAAAAATCTGACACGTTTCTTTGTCACGCCTCAAATTAAAAGCAAACAGACTGGACTACAACAAAAATGTTGGAGACAATGTGGAAGCTATAACGCCAATCACAGTCATATTTTCTGGTCATGTGCCAAACTACAATCTTTCTGGGACGATAGTATTAGACTTTTGGAGGACATCTTAAATTATAAGGTTCCCAGGGACCCACGGGTTCTGTATCTGGGATTGATCCCAGAAGGAGTTGTTATGAAAGAAGATAGGTACCTCTTCAAAATAATGATTGTCGCCTATAAGAAGGCCATTACAAGAAACTGGTTAAAAAGTGATGCTCCACAAACAGGACACTGGATGGACATTATGGAGGAGATCTACGTGATGGAGAAAAGGACCTTTCATCTGCGAATCAAAGCAGGTGACTTTACGCAAAACTGGAGAAAATGGACATTATTCAAAGACAAAGACAATGCTCACTCAACTAAATGAGAATTTATATGCCCCCCTTGTACTATTTTATTTTGTTATTTTATGTTAGTTTGTACTGTCTTTGTTCCTGTTGTTCATATATATATATAAAAATAACTAAATAAAGAGTTAAAAAATAATAATAATAATCAATAGCTGCAGCCCTACTCCAGAGTAGAGCTGAAACGAATACTCGAGCAACTCGAGTAACTCGAGTTTGAAACTGATCCGAGTAATTTTATTCACCTCGAGCAATCGTTTAATTTTGCCAGCTCTAAGCATCACGTTTTGCCCAGACTACTTTTAATGCGGGACAACGCGCTGACGTCACGTGCGTAGAGGAAGAAGCAATAAAAAAAAAAAAAAAAAAAAAAAAAAAAAAAAAAAACTTACTGCAGCCGACAGCCGCTACAAACTACGCAGACGTTGCTAAAAACTACGCCTGCATGATGCTAGCGTGGTAGCAGGTAGTGTCCGATGCGTCTCATAGATATCGCATGCATTTAGGACTAGATGCCAAATGACAGACTCGGCCGCGTCTGGGCAGCGTTAGTAAACAGCCGCCATCTTTAAGCAGTAGACTGCTTGGCGCTGATAAATATTAACGTTAGTGTCACTTGCTCACGTAACGTTAGCCCTTCTGAGGGCTAGGTTTCAATTGATTATGAACATTGTCGATGCGTGGCTAACGTGTCTTACATACAGTCTTTATTTAATCTGTAAAAACACAGCGCTGTAGAGTGATGACGGTGTAAAATTAAAAATAATAAAGCTAACTGTCAGTTTTAGCTCAGTCGTCATTGCTGAAAAAAAAACACCAAGTAGCACTGGTCCCTAATGTGCTCCAATACAGCAGGTATCATACATTTATTTTGAACACTGCAAAAACTCAAAATCCTATCAGTACTTACAGTTTAGACTCACTTAAAACTTAACTAGAACTTAAAAATAGCTTGACACAAATGGAAATTCAATTGAAACACGTGGGAAAAATACGTAGCTTTCAAGTGATGTGTGTTATCCAGCGTAATTACATTTTTAGGTAAGAAATATGCTGTTTTTTTTTTTTTAAATAAGATCTTGAAGTTTTTGGAGTGAAAGCAGTGAATTTTTTTTCCTAGTCACATCTGAGATGCAATTGTTGGCTTTTTCAACAATGTACATCAAAAATAAAGACATTGATTGACTGAAAATGGTTCAATATTGGATTAGATGTCTTTTTCTCATGTATATTTATAATTTCTCTTTACCTTAAAAAAAAAATGTTTTATCCAATTACGCGATAGAATTTTCAGTTGATTACTCGATTACTAAAATATTCGATAGCTGCAGCCCTACTCCAGAGTAGAGCTGAAACGAATACTCGAGCAACTCGAGTAACTCGAGTTAAAAAACTGATCCGAGTAATTTTATTCACCTCGAGAAATCGTTAAATTTTGCCAGCTCTAAGCATCACGTTTTGCCCGGACTACTTTTAATGCGGGACAACGCGCTGACGTCACGTGCGTAGGGGAAGAAGCAATTAAAAAAAATTTTTTTTTAAACTTACTGCAGCCGACAGGCGCTACAAACTACGCCCGTGTGATGCTAGCGTGGTAGCAGGTAGTGTCTGATGCGTCTAATAGATATCGCATGCATTTAGGACTAGATGCCAAATGACAGACTCGGCCGCGTCTGAGCAGCGTTAGTAAACAGCCGCCATCTTTAGGCAGTAGACTTCTCGGCGCTAATAAATATAACGTTACTGTCACTCGCTCACGTAACGTTAGCCCTTCGGAGGGCTAGGTTTCTATTGATTATGACCACTGTCGATGCATGGCTAACGTGTCTTACATACAGTCTTTATTTAATCTGCAAAAACAGAGCGCTGTAGAGTGATGAGGGTGTAAAATTAAAACATAATAAAGCTAACTGTCAGTTTAAGCTCAGTAGTCATTGCTGAAAAAAACACCAAGTAGCACTGGTCCCTAATGTGCTCCAATACAGCAGGTATCATACATTTATTTTGAACACTGCAAAAACTCAAAATCCTATCAGTACTTACAGTTTAGACTAACTTAAAACTTAACTAGAACTTTAAAAACAGCTTGACACAAATGGAAATTCAAATGAAACACGTGGGAAAAACACGTATCTTTCAAGTGATGTGTGTTATCAAGCGTAACTACATTTTTAGGTAAGAAATATGTTGTTGTTTTTTTTTTTATAAGATCTAGAAGTTTTTTGAGTGAAAGCATAGAATTTTTTCCCTAGGCAAATCTGAGATGCAATTGTTGGCTGTTATCAACAATGTACATCGAAAATAAAGACAATGATTGACTGAAAATGGTTCAATATTGGATTAAATGTCTTTTTCTCATGTATATTTATAATTTCTCTTTACCTAAAAATGTTTTATCCGATTACTCGATAGAATTTTCAGTCGATTACTCGATTACTAAAATATTCGATAGCTGCAGCCCTACTCCAGAGTATTATTTTAAATTTGCAATAGTCTCTGCTAGGTATGTAAAGCACTCACAGGAGGGGCTTGGTTCATTTGAGCTGAAGCCTGAGGAGCTTTTATTCTGGCTGGTCTGTAATCCTGACCACTGTGTCCCAGACATCATTACCTGAAAACAACACATTACAACTGTGTAACTGAGACACTTGCTTGTTCCCACTTGTCCACAAATGGACAAACTGCAAATTCAGCAAATGTATTCAGATCTGCAGCTAAATTTAATGGCATCTAGTAAAAATTATCACCTCTGACTGGACCAGGTTTTGGTTCATCATTTTGTCCATCAGTAGGCATGACATCACTTCCTGCTCCTCCTCCGGCTCTTCTTTTATGGAGATCACCTGCTGATCTTCCTCCTCCATCTTCACCTGCATCGAAACAGTCATTTATTTGCATTTGGCAGTTGAATCTACAGTTTTTCCATTTTATCACCTGTGTTGTAGAGACAGCCAGGGTAGAGCTATCGGCTTGCGGTGAGCCATGAGGGGACAGAGGTGGGGTGGCAGACTCCTGACCAGCGTCATGGGTTGGGAAAGGAGGCAGGTTCAAGATGGTTTCGTTGCCATCCAAGTGTTTATGCGCAGTGGCATTCAAGTCGGCCTCCTGACCTTCTCCTCCTATCCTCTGAGGAACATCCTGGTCTACGTGACAGAGCAGAGCTGCAGAGACACAAGCAGATGTAAATAATGCTACTCAAAGTGGGTGTTTGGTGATGTTGAATGAGGACAAGGAAGTCAATAACGCAGTATAGACATCCAAAGGCTTACCTCGGTTGCTTGTTGGTGGATCTTCAGCTGTGGATGTCTGAGAGGAGCACGATGGTGACGCTCCAGTGGAGGAGACACTGGTACCACTAGTCTGTCCAGGAGGACATTTGGGCTGGTGGCTTCGTACCAAAGACGTGTTGGAAGTTCGGTGCTGCAGTTCCTCCTCCACACCTTGTCTGTAGTACTTCAATTTCAACTCAGTGTATCGCAGCTTTGCTCGGACGTTATCGTTCTCCTTATCCTTCAGGACTTTTTCACGCTGCAGCGTCGCCACCTCGCGCTTCATGAGCGCCAGCTGCACCTTCAGCTCCTCGAATTTAACCCCCACCACCTTGAGCATCTCAGCCAGCACGGTCTCCACGGCGCCATTTACCGCACGCTCCACCACCGCACCCATTTGGCCTCGGATCAAGGAGACAGCGATGCTGACATCCATATCGCCAGACCTTTCAAATTTATCTGGAGGCACAAGTATTTTATCTTAACTTTTGGACTCTAAGGCGTACCAGCGGCATCATACGATTGTCATAAGACCAAATGAACCACCATGAAGCTTTAAACCAATTGGCTGCAAAGAAGCTTCATTTGGCCATCACTGCTCACATGTGGAGACAGTCAACCTCTGCTGCCACCTGCTGTCAACACTGTTGTCATCCAACATGCCTCTTAGCATGCATTGCAGTGCAACAGATATAAATAACGATCAAAACTAATGTTCTGTGCTAATTGTTTCTTAAGTTACTCTTCCAGTTGTTTCAGTTGTTGCACCCATTTGGCCTCGGATCAAGGAGACAGCGATGCTGACATCCATCTCACCAGACCTTTCAAATTTATCTGGAAGCACAATTATTTTATCGTAACTTTTGGACTATAAGGCGTACCAGCGGCATCATACGATTATCATAAGGCCAAATGAACCACCATGAAGCTTTGAACCAACTGGCTGCAAAGAAGCTTCATTTGGTCATCACTGCTCACATGGAGACAGTCAACCTTTGCTGCCACCTGCTGTCAACACTGTTGTCATCCATCATGCCTCTTAGCATGCATTGCAGCGCAACAGATATAAATAACAATCAAAACTCATGTTCTGTGCTAATTATTTCTTAAGTTAGTCTTCCGGTTGTTACATTAATTGCTAGCTATGGTAATTGCTAACACTTTATTTGACAGTGGCGCCCCGAAACTGTCATAAGATCATCATAATTATGACAGAACAAAGCCTTGAGCATTAATAAATGCTTATGACAGATGTCATTTTGTGTCATCAAGCAAATTATCTCACTTTTGAATAAATGTAAAAGATCCCAGCTGGACACAAATGGAGTGACATAATTTGCCAGATGATACTTAATGACATCTGTCATAAGTATTCATTAATGCCAATGATTGTGTCATGTCATAATTTTGAGTCTTATGGCAATCTAATGACAACGCTTTCAAAGAAAGTGTTACCTATCAACCTAAATAAATCAACAAATAAGCCGCACTGGACAATAAATCGCAGGAATCAAAATGAGGGGGGGGGGGGGCGGCTTATAGTCCGAAGATTACGGTACTTTAAGATCACTTGCAACTTAATTTGGTTACATCTGCTGATGTTTCAAGGAGATGAAATTAAAGAGCTAAATACCAATAGTTATCAATTTAAATATATAGAGACTAGGCAATTGCCGGTTACTGGTTTCAGGTTTACCGTGGTTTGAAAACATCACGGTTTCAAAACCACTAAAATTTTTTGTCATGCCGTAGTACGGTATTAGCTATTTTTTAAGTCCCAAAAATGCAGCGAGAAGTCTGTGGCTTGGAGCGGCAGTGCGCACCCCTTCCTCTCTGGTTATTGCTCTGTCAGTGACACTACACCTGGGCTTTTTTTTACCCCCTCAAAAAAAGACAAAGTCGTTTGTATGGGAGTACTTCAGCTACCGAAAAGAAACAGACGGCCGCGGCTTAGAGGAAGAAGGACCGCCGATGCGCAGGCAACACCTCCAACATGATTTCACCTTTACGTGACTATCATCCGTCACTTTACACAAAATCTAAGGTAAGTAAACGCTGTCATGAATGTTTCCCACCAGGTCCGAGAGTTCACTTCAGCGTGTTTAGTGTGCCTAGCAATGGTAAAACAAATACTATAAAGTAAGCCTGTTAACTAGGCAGATAACGTGGCAAGTTAGCATGCCAAGACTAGACATGTGCCGGTTACCGGTTTCACGGTTTACCGTGGTGTGAAAACGTCGTGGTTTCAAAACCACTAAAATTTTCCGTCATACCTTAGTACGGTATTCGCTATTTTTCATGTGCCAAAATGCAGCCGAAGTGGCTTGGTGCGGCACCGCTCATCCCTTCCCGTTTGTTGCCGTGAGTGTCACTAAACAGCCAGCAAACCCAAAAACAAATCCTCCAAACACAAGGCGTACTTTTCTTCAATTTATTGAGCTCTCAAATCGTGGTGAAATATACAAATAAATACATTTAAAACGCTGTACAATTGTATTTTTCCACGTGTGATTAGGTTCAACAGGATAGCAGTAGCTCCATTAAAAAGTTCGCCAAAAACAAAACACACATTTTCCTTTCAAATTCAATATACAAACTAACTAAAACTTACAAAGACGAATGTTAGCCTAGGCTAAACTGGGAGAGCAGCTTCTTTTATGTCTCACAGCCGCTGAGTGAGAGAAAAGCTTGAATGCAGGGGGGAAAGAAAAAGAATCGCGTCAAAGATCGCTAATTGGGAGAGGAGGTCTCACTCCTCACTTTTTTTTAATTTTTTTTTTTAGATGAAACCTTTCCTCAACAATATTCAACTTATACATTTTTAACTAACTTATTAACTTATGAATTCTTTGTTCTTTTTAACACAAAGGCATGGCATCATGTAGACTAGAGTTGACACAGTGGCTGAAAATGGCGAAACTTCACTTGAGCTTCCCCCCTCAAAAAAAAGTTATACAGTATATATTTTAAATTTTATTTAGAAGTGCTTTTACTTTTTATAGCAATTATTTTGTTCTTACTCTAATATTGAGCAACTTGAGCTGTGGCTGTGGGTATAGTCTAGGTTCTATTTATTTTAATTTGATATAATATTTGTTATTTTTTGTTAATTTATTTATTTTCACATTATATTCATGGTCCAATTTGCAAATATGTTTTGAAAAAATCCTGTTCAATGGATTTTTTTTTTTTTTTTTTTTTTTTTTTAAACCCATACATCTCAAAATTTTGGAGCTATAATTGCAATACCGTGATACCGTGAAACCGCGGTATTTTTGCTCATGGTTATCGTACCGTGAAAATCTCATACCGGCACATGCCTAGCCAAGACGAGTTTCGTCTTTACCATTAGCCTACTTTTGTAAAGTATTCCGCCATTGTAAACATCTGTTCAAAATAACATTTTCATAATATAGCCATTGATGGTTTTTCTCTCTGGCAACTTTCTGTGTTGAGAGAGGTTGGATGTGTGTGCATATAATGTGTAAATAATGATACGAGTCATACACACGCGCTCGTTCTCACACACCCGCTCTATCTCTTGCTCTCTATCTCCATTAATATTCAACTAATATTACCGTATTGGCCCGAATATAAGAAGGTGTTTCTTTGCATTGAAATAAGACTGAAAAAGAGGGGGTCGTCTTATATTCGCGGTCTAGACGTTATACCCATTCACGACGCTAGATGGCGCCAGATATCATTGAAGCAATGTTCTGTCATGACAGATCTCAGCTACTCTCCCCATTTACGACGCTAGATATCATTGAAGCGATGTTTTGTCATGATAGATCTCAGCTACTCTCAAGTTTAACCAGTTTGCATTATTTTATTGCAATGTTTTTCTTTATTCAGATTTGTTTCAAGACTACAGTTACAGTTAGACTTCACTTTGGTGGTTAATGCAGTTATTGCAATTTTGTTGTTTTATCACAATAGATTGGTTTACATTTCAAAAACTAGAAGCCATTCATTTACGAATGTGATTACACTTTAGTTTACATATTTAGATGTTCAGATATTAAGATTTGAAAGAGGCAAAATAACATGCTTTTTCTCTCAAATATATTGTTATAATCATTTGTTTTGGATGTACTGTAATTATTTTCTGTATGAAAATTAATTTGGTGTTCAAAAAGTATTTTTTCAAACTTGAGTCTTGAAAAAGAGGGGGTCATCTTACAATCAGGGCCATCTTATATTCGGGCCAATACGGTAATAGTAGTAGGGGTATGCGTTTTAAATAAACAATATACAATCAAATTGATTTTAACTCCCGTTTTTTTTTCTTTTCTTTCTTGTTCTAATGTTGACTTGAGCTGTGGCTGTGGGTTTAGTTCTATTTCAGTTTTATGTAAATATTTCAGTTATTTATTCTTTGTTATTTATTCTAACATTATATTCATGTTGATATTCCAATTTGCAAATATGTTGTCAAAATTTAAAAAAAAATAAAAATTCTGTTCAATGGAAAAAGTTTTTCTTAAACCCATACATATCAAAATAAAACATTTTAGAGCTATAATTGCAATACCGTTGTACCGTGAAACTGCGGTATGTTTGCTTAAGGTTATCATACCTTCAAAATCTCATACCGGCACATGCCTAAAATAGCCAGTGTTGCTCATTTATTATTGTAGTAGTAGGACTGTGTGTCTATTTGTAATCAATTGCATTGTAGCTCACAATGTAATACAACTTAAATGACAGAACTTTATGGCTTCAGATATAATTAATAAAAAAATTATAGCCTTTTTTTTTAACGGTTAAAACGTGATAAAAGGAAAAGTTACTGCTTAGCCACCCAGCGATGGCCTAACAAAATAATCAAGGACAAATAACGTCACACAAATACACCAGCGTCCGTAATCGTTAACACTTATTTTAAAAAGCCAAGTGTCCTCCTTGTACATTAAGAAAAACTGCACATCGACACAAGACAACAGTTTAATTTCAAAATGTGACGTTTTCACTCAAACTGCCAGGTTAGTGGTAATAGACGACACTAGGCTGCGTTTGCGTGTACGCAAAGCGGCTAACAATCACCGTTATGGCGCACTTCATTGTTGTGATTTTGGTCAACGCAAAACACGAGGAGATTCGGTTAAAAACATGCACAAGGAAAGCTAAAGGAGATAACATGCGTACGATTATTGACGATGACAGACCTCGTTTCGTCTGTTTAACGAAATGAGTCGAGAAAGCAGAGTAGTCACATCGCAAATTAAACTTGACATACCGATCTGCTATGGGAACGTTTGTGCAGGCGTGACAAATTCCTGGCAGATAGAAGTTACAAATTCTATTTCTGTAACCGTACCGGTGCGGGGTATATCAATCGACTTCCGTTTTCTCTTCTTCTCTTGTTGTACAGTCTTCTTCGTTTACATTCTAGCGGTTGGCGAATAACTTTTACTGCTTTACCGCCACCTACTGACAAGTGTTCTAATCCCCCGACTCCAAAAATCTTTTGCCTAGCCTGAAACAACTTTCCAATAAATGCACGCTCTCCATCTCTAATGTTTGAGATCCACACTCATGAGTCACCATTTAAATGTTTTATCCAATGTTATACTAAAACAAATGTGCCTAAATTTTAATTCTGGATATTTCTTTCCCCTGTGCTGTCATTCTTCAGTCATGTATCACTCGAGGGCTCAATCCAATGAGGCATCCCAATCAAACTGCAAATATGTGAATATTTCTTGCAATGCATCACTTGAACTTTGACATGAAGTGCTGAGCAAAATTAGAAAAAAAAACAGACATTGCAATTTTTGGCGGTTTGCTATATATGTTGCGATATTAAAACTAATTTGGATACTTTGGTTGACTCACCATGACATTGTATTGGTATAATACTGTTTATTCCAGGCAAAGTGGGTTAATTTATGAAGATTGCTGTATATAAAAAGGCAGAGGTGGGTAGTGTTACACATCAAAATTACATTTACATGAGAAAAATGTATTTCACTTTTGAATTCGTAAAGAAACGCTTACTCCACTCCTTTAGTTTACAATGGAGTCGTTATTCTTTATTCTACATGACTCAGATGCCAACAGTAGCTCTACCAGTTTCACAAATGAGATGTTGCAATAATCACATGACTCCATTATAACAGACTCAAGCTTGCCATTCTATCACATCTTTAAACGCACCGTAAATATTTGATGTGCTTAAAAAAAAAAAAAAAAAAAAAAACACAATGTTACTCTAGTATTTTCCAAAGACTTGTACCTACTTGAGTATTTTTGGCTGGTGACTACCTTGAGTAATATTTTTAACACTACTCTTGAGTACAATCCAGGAGGCCATGTCCATGCACATTTGCTTTTAAGCAAAGCGCGCAAAAAAAAAAAAAAAGTCCTGCGATGCGACTATTGCGCATTGCGATGTTGGAACGATATATTGTAAAGGCCTAGTGACATGTGCAGGAACATGCTGTGCAGTGAGGAGTTCGGGGGTCAAACCAACTCTCCACTGGAGAGGAAAAAAAAAAAAAAAAAAAAAAAAAAAAAAAAAAAAAAAAAAAAAAAAATTCACAGGTTCTCCTAAAAGAATAACACTAACATTTTGTTAAAAGAATCAGACTCAGCAAGTCATTGAAAATGCTTTATTTGATGACAATCAAAATTAATGCAACATTGGTGGTAATAAACTTTAGTTTGGAACCAGTCAGTCACTGACAGCTGATGAAAGTGCACAGCTTCTCCAGATCTGTTTGGAAGGGAACAATTATTTTCACAATATGTTAAGCCCAATAAAACTATCCAAACCTGTTGTGTCACTGCACTGCCTTAGTGAGGTCATGGCAGCCATGTAATCTAGTCCCAAGAAGCCTTTATAGTCCAAGCCGCTTGGCACCTCTTGCAGACATTTGGTGGAGTCTTTGAAGAGCAGGTTCTTGTCCGACTGGGAATGAAACATTTCAAAACTGGGATTGTTGCCACCTCTGCCGAACTTCACCTAAAAATCAAAAAGTCATACAAAGCGTTGGTGAACCTATTCAAATTAAGGGAAACCATTGACTGAAATTCACGCCATATCCATTTTTGAGGATCAAAGCAAGCCCTTTTCAAAATTGACATCAATGCCACCGAACTATGAACATTTACTTCCAGTCATCCCACTTTAAAAAGAATTTATGTTAAAGATAAACCGCTTCAAAGCCGTTTGAATAACTGGCAGTACTACAAATTGTGCAAGGGCAATTCCAAGCCACCAGAATGCATTACCTGCTGCTCCCCAAGAACACTGACAACATGGTCACGGGTCTCTGGCCGGGTAATCACGGCGTGTGCCGGTATGGCTCCCAGGTGACAATGTTTAAAATCTCCAATTGGCGCCGAACCACTTAGCTGTGGGCAAATCAGCTCGTAGTCGCTGCTCAAGATGTTTGAGGCCCATGCTGGACCCTTTCCTGCAAGAGGAACAAATATGATAGGCTATGGTACTGTTGATGTTGGGAGTCAGGTTGTTACCATTGCTGTTCTCTTGAACCACCGAGTGTTTCGTGAAGGCAACATCACCAGCACCTTCAACAAGACATCTGCAAAGACAAATATCCCCGTCAGCAGGGTCTAATGATACAACATGTAGCTTTTTGTGCACTTCCCCACAAGGGGGGGGGGGGGTAAGTTTTAGCTGCTATATTAATAAAACCCCTTACCTAAAGGCACCTACGTAGCCATAATATTCCTCTTCCGAATTTGGTTGACATTTTGCTTTGTTGCCCACAGTTTTATTACCACTCCCAGCACATTGAGAGCAGAAAGGAGAGCTTGCCGGAGCTCCAGGGGCGCATCCGCTGCTGAAGAACATGGCTGAGCAAAGGGCACAAGATGTATTTGACCTTTAGAAACTCAAAATTTAAGAATTCAATTGCCTGCATATTTCTCAGCATCTGAGACCTTTTACTTGCCAAGTTAACCATCATGTTTTAAAGACTAGCATACGTTGACTGAAGGGTTTGCATTTGCATTGTTGATTACAGAAAGTCTTTGAAATTGCAATGACTCCGTTTATGGTAAAAATGTATGCAGTTTTGTTTAATGTGAAAACTGCTTTGATATCCAGCTCAGAAAATTAAGCATTTTGTGCATTTCATGCTTTGGGCAGAGCAAGGCTTAACCCTTAGATTGAATGACAAAAAGGTAGCATTTGATATTACCAGTCCATTGAAATGACAACCCCCCCCAAAAAAATGGATAGTCATAAATGACGTACTTACTGAAGTCACAATCACCAGTCTCTTTATAAATTTGACCCATGGGAACATTCCAGCCCGCGTTTCTGCCATAACCTGTGTGGCAGGACCTCCTTCCTCTCAGGCTGTCCCAGGTAATGCCAGAATTTCTCTTGACCACCGCAACAGCATAGTATGAAGAAGCTGACGCTACAGACAACATTTTACTTCAAGAATTGTAGCCCCCCCGCCCACAGGGAAAAAATAAAAAACTTACCACCAGATGTGTTGCATTTAGCTGTTAATGAAAATTTTAAGATTTCAGAAATGCATTTATGAACCATTCCTACACCATGCTTTACCTTCATTATACTGCTCGACCATCGCTGGAACCAGTCCACACTGCCCGGCAATGAATACCTCTCCTCCATCCACTGACATTGCATCGGCCTCATTACTCTGAAGGCAACAAAACATTCAAAGCGGAGTGACTGAATTCCATATAAACCTCTGGCATGACTGAAACTTCATGTTCCTGTATGATGAAGTTACCCAATTGTATAAGGGTTAGTTTTGAGATTGTGGCCATCTCACCATTATCTTCCTTATGCATTCTTCAACAGTTGGGGCAGTTTGGCAAAGAATTTTAGTGTCACCATCCACCATGCTTTTGATGCTCCATGACTGACATTTCTTCATCTCACTCGGGCCCACGGCACACCACATCAGGGCGCTTGATCCAGCTGCAGCGACCTCTGAGTACAAGTAGAGCAATATTTGTCTAGTGTTCACCTGTGTTTGTTGATAACGTTTGTTACCTTTGTTCAAAGAGCGCATTATGCTCGTATAACCAGCACCCAAATACAGGAAGGAGGTAGTGTTGGAAGGCAATTGGACAAGCATTTCAGTAGAGTCTGAGAACATAAGATTCTTGGCAGGTGCGTAAGCTTTGGAGGAGAACAGGTCAAAGCCCTAGTTCAAAAAGGGGAGTAATTAAATGATGGTCAAAAGCCTCAAGCTTGTGGATTGGTGGCAAACCAATCATTTGGTAGATTATGAAGGGCTCACTTACCTGCACTTCACTGAGACTTTTCCAGATCAATTCAGCCAGTTTGGGTTGTTTGCGGGTGACCACTGCGTGAGCAGGTACCCTGGCCAGGTGGCATTCTTTGTAGTCTTCAATGCGTGCTCTTGTATTGTCAGGGCATAGAAGTTCATAGTTTGCTTCCTTGTCATCTACAGAAAAATGTCAAATAATTTTGAACATTTGAATACCAGGCTGAGTACAGCGATCAAACTCACCTGGTACAGTGAGATGGTTGACAAAGGCTACATCTCCAGCATCTTCTACCAGGCACCTAATAACAGGGTTTGTTATTTGCCACAGATTGTGGGCCAAGTGGAAAAGCAGACAGCGCGTACTTGAGGCAATGGTGTTAAAATTCTATGCACCAGTGACTGAACGAACTAAAAGCAAAATTTGTGATTTACTTCAAAAACAAAGTACTTACTGAAAGGCACCATCATAGTCATAGAAAGGTTCGTTTTGAGATTTTGAGCAGTCACCCTTGCAGTTTTTACATAGTTGTGAACCCTTGTCTGCTCCAGGTGCACAGCTTGACGAGAAGAAACTTCCTACCGCTGCCAAAATGTCGAAAATTAAAACTAGCTCAAATCCGATGCATTAACCTTGAGGCCAACTCACCATCCTCAATCGTTTGGCTCTTATGGCCTCCCCACTTCAATATACCCAACTTGAGGAGTGCTCCAATTGGCATGTTCCAGCCAGCAGATTTTCCCAAGCCAGTGTGACAGGATCTCTTCCCAGCCAGGTCTCTTATGCCAAAGCCCGAGCCCTTCTTAACCACAGCGACTGCGTAGTAGCAGCCTTCCGATGCTGAAGAGACAGCACAATATTTTTTAGGTTTGAAAAATTAACATGCTTCATGACAAACTGGCTATAGAAAATCTACACGTGGCCAATTTTGACCCATGTTCCACATTAACAGGACAAAAAAAAAAAAAGGGCCAGATTATAAAGCTCCTGTCATCGTGGAGAATTCTTAATCCTTTAGTCTTTGACAATTGGGCTCATTCTGACCAGGTCCTCCTATCTAGTCTATTACTCGAATCGGATCCAGGGAGAAGACTTTGCATTGATAGGCTTGCGTTTGACTCTTGTCAAGAATCAGCTGATCAGTCAATTCCACACAGAAATTATACTTAGAAACTGTTGACATGGTTTAGAATAAGCTTACAATTGCCATGGTGTTCTGCAATTATGGGCTGCAGTTGATATTTCTCTAGTCCGGCAGTGTAGACGTCTCCTCCATCCAATGTGATAGCGTCCGCTGTACCTTTCTGTTAGAAGACCAGAGAAGGGTGAACATCAAGTTTCTTGCAACAGCGAGTGCCCAAAACACATTGAGGGGTCAGAAATCCTTACTTTAATGGCATCAATGCATTCAATGGAATTTAATTTCAACACGCAGGAGAAGACCGGTGCCTGGGCAGCCAGGTCTGAGCACTTCTTGTACTCCTTATCCGATGTGACGCACCACCGCACATGTTCCAAATTGGCCGAAAACACTGCATCAGCTAACCCAAACAAGAGTTGAACATGTACAGTTCTTGAATAGTTTGCAATACAAGTATTCACTTCACATTTTGTGCTCTACACCGAAAGATGCTTGATGACTAGTTGTAGACCAAAATTACAGTAGCCTTTAGTTGAAATTTACTTTGAAAACTAATGTTATGTGAAATTAACATTTACCATCTGAACGAATAAATTATTTGTACCAGCGTGGATTGCCTTGAGAGGTCAAAGCGTATACTTTGAGGGAAAATGATGCTCAAAAGGGCTATCCATTTGTGATCTGGCGCTTACCCAGGTAGCCAAGCAGCAGTGACAGTAACAGCAGATGCTTCATTGTGTGCGGTCCTTGGTTCATCAGAGTGAGCTGCAGTCAGTCACGCTGGTAGAAAAAAGACCAGTAGATGTCAGTTTGGTCAGAGTTTCTGTGCATGCCTTCGCACATAACAAATGACACACCATCCAAAACAGGAAAAATTCCGACAAGTTACCCTAGTTCAGGCTACAATATCAACGTAATAAAAAATGATTGTCCCAAGTGGTAACATGATTAATGGCAGATTTTTGGGCGGGAAGGTATCAGCATTGAGCCTGCAGAACTCAGGGGCAAAAAAAAAAAAAAAAAGTTCACAACTGAGTACAAAAAGCTTTGGAGGTGAACATTTTTTGTTGCTGCCTTTAGAATAGGGCAGCTTGTCAACATTGACTCAACTAATTTTTCCACCTTCAGAAAAGGTTAACAACATTGACGCATTTAGTCTCAAACATAATTAAAAAGTTTAACTCAAACGGTACATTTGACAAGAAATTTCAGTTCCATTGAAAATGTTTGCATTGTCAAAATTCTTTATAATAACACTTGTTTTTAGTTGAGCCACAGGTTTGTCAAATTTAATATTCAAGTTGAATACATTTCCTCAACATGAGGTCATGAGCCATTTTACAAGCAGACAAAAACATGATACAGTATCTAGCTTTTAATACCGAGGCTCAACAGAATAAAAAAGGTAAATATGAGAACCGCCAGCATCAGGTAAATTTTGGGAAAAATAAGGTCAACTTTGAGCTAGAAAACACCAAAAGAGCTCACCTCACCACCTACTTCAGACTTCAGGGCAGATTGACGAGGAAAGAAGAGAGAACCTCAATTGGGGCAGAACCTGTTTATATCTTGTCCCCCTCAGCTGAGTGCTAATTGACCTCAGCTGCTGCAACAAACTAGCAGGTGTGACGAGGAGGAAGAGGGCGCTCCAAGTGGCGGTCAGTGGAACAGAAGGAGCGGTGTCGATGTTGCGAGTGATACAGGAGTGTGTTAAGCAATATTATTTAACCGCGGCCAACTTTTGTTGAAATGGTTAGCAAGAATGTTTATTATTTCATTCTTGCAAAGGAATTTGATATGGAACTCATGGCTCTTTGGGCAGTGCCAAATCTTTGGGATGATGGGATCACCTCAAAGAGGAAACAACAGGCTCATTTGGCCCCTTTTTAATTATTTGAAATATTTATAGATCTCATGTTGAAATCAGTTTTCACTCCACAATTATTTTCATAATAAAAAGAGCAATATATCAACAAAGTATCAATACAACTTGAGGGCAGACAGCAGTGTTGCAATATTGGGTGGGTTCCTATGAAGGACCAAATAAGACCAATTGGAATATACATCTTTGAATAATAACCTACATCAATAAAAGTTAGAATAAAATGGATGAACGTGTCATTGAATGTGTCATTAAAATACCATGTTATTTCATGTACAAACATTTAATTCACCAATTATCTTATGGACATGTGTTGCAGCACTTTATTTCTGTCAAACTCATCCATCAAAGTCAGTTTGAAAAAAAAAAAAAACTTTCGTTTGTTTTCTATACGTCCACTTAAAAGATGTTAATATTTATAATTGTGCACTTCACCAGGATGTTTCTTTAAATTCCAATTCACAAACCACACTAGGGTATATTTTGCACTTTATCAACCTCAGTCTTCACAAGGTTTATCAGCTGCTCCTCAGTTACCTTGAAAGTAAGAGAATCCCAGGAGCCTCACATTGGCTGATACACCCTCACGGTAAGATTTCAGTGAGGTTCTCACTTGAGTAAAACTGTGCACTGCTGTGGTTGTCATCAGTAGAAAGGTGATCAGTGTCTAAGCTGCTTCCAGTGTTTGTTTTGCCAGAAAACAGGGATTTTAATAAGTCTTTGGCCAATTCTTATTCAGTTGCCACCTTCTAGACCAGGGGTAGCCAACTCCGGTCCTCGAGGGCCCCTATCCAGCTTATTTTCCAAGTCTCCTTTAAAACACCTGAATCAAATGATCAGCTCATTAAGCTCTGCAGGAGCCTGATAACTATCCTGATTGAGTCAGGTGTTGGGAGACATGGAAAACAAGCTGGATCGGGGCCCTCAAGGACTGGAGTTGGCTACCCCTGTTCTAGACCAATGACATGGATGTGAGGAAACAGGACATCTGCAAATGGGATTCAATTTCTAAAGTTGTGTTCATTTGATCACTGTTCTTCCAAAATTAGTGTTCATCTGCCATGTACCTTTTCCCTTATTAGGAATTAGTGAAGGACCAGAGTATGCTGTGCAGTTTGCACAGGAGGGATCAAACTACTGCTTGCCAGCATCAAGCAGGGACATGGCAAGAGCCCATAATTTACTGCTACTTCCAATTGTCAGTGGGGCGGGTATTCAAGAAAACCCATTTTCCTTGCATTTTGTGTAACAAATATGGCACTAAATTGACTCCACAAAGAGCAGTCATTGGAAGTTTTAGCTTTCAAACTATGAAATTTGCCACACAAGCAGGTACAACTGCCATGAACACAAAAAAAAAATATATATTAAAAGGCATGTCAGCATCTCAATATGCAGGACTGTCAGACAAGGAACAGCCGTATTCATTTTCCTTGAAGCAGGTCAACGCAAAGTGATGACCCGGTCAGGTAAATTTGACCACTGTACAATACATTTTGTTAAAAAAAAAAAAATAAAGACAGCATGTCATTTAAAGGCTTTATTTGATCAGGTTCATGACAATGTTAGCGAAACAAGTAGGTGGTATTAAGAGTTGACATACAGCAGTCTCGTTTCACTGACAAGTGATGAAGGTGCACAGCTTCTCCAGATCTGTTTGGAAGGGAACAATTATTTTCACAATATGTTAAGCCCAATAAAACTATCCAAACCTGTTGTGTCACTGCACTGCCTTAGTGAGGTCATGGCAGCCATGTAATCTTGTCCCAAGAAGCCTTTATAGTCCAAGCCGCTTGGCACCTCTTGCAGACATTTGGTGGAGTCTTTGAAGAGCAGGTTCTTGTCCGACTGGGAATGAAACATTTCAAAACTGGGATCGTTGCCACCTCTGCCGAACTTCACCTAAAACCAAAGAGGCATACAACCATTGGCTGTGCAATTCACTCAGGACGCCATATCCATTTTTTACTTTGAGGATCACTCAAGCCTTTTCAAAATTGACATCAATGGCACTGAACTACGAACATTCACTTCGTCATCCCACTTTTAAAAGAATTAATGTTTCAGATAAACTGCTTGAAAGCAATTTGAATAACTGGCAGTACTACAAGTTGCGCAAGGTCGATTCGGAGCCCCCATAACTCATTACCTGCTGCTCCCCAAGAACACTGACAACATGGGCACTGGTCTCTGGCCGGGTAATCACTGCGTGTGCCGGGATGGCTCCCAGGTGACAATGTTTAAAATCTCCAATTGGCGCCGAACCACTTAGTTGTGGGCAAATCAGCTCGTAGTCGCTGCTCAAGATGTTGGAGGCCCATGCTGGACCCTTTCCTGTAAGAGGAACAAATGATAGGATATGGTACTGCTAATGTTGGGAGTCAGGTTGTTACCATTGCTGTTCTCTTGAACAACCGAGTGTTTAGTGAAGGCAACATCACCAGCCCCTTCAACAAGACATCTGCAAAGACAAATATCCCCGTCAGCAGGGTCTAATGATGCAACAGCTTTTTGTGCACTTACAGTGGATGTAAGATTTAGCTGCTGTAATAAAACTTACCTAAAGGCACCTACGTAGCCGTAATATTCCTCTTCCGAGTTGGGTTGACACTTAGCTTTGTTGCCCACAGTTTTATTACCACTCCCAGCACATTGAGAGCAGAAAGGAGAGTTTGCTGGAGCTCCAGGGGCACATCCGCTGCTGAAGAACATGGCTGAGCAAAGGGGACAAGATGTATTTGACCTTTAGAAACTCAAAATTTAAGAATTCAATTGCCTGCATATTTCTCAGCATCTGAGACCTTTCACTTGCCAAGTTAGCCATCATGTTTTAAAGACTAGCATACGTTGACTGAAGGCTCTGCATTGCGGCAATGTAAATCTGCATGTAGGTGATTGCGTAATCAACAAACTTGGACAAAGTGTTCAAATTGCAATGACTCCCCTGTTTATGGTTAAAAAAAAACTAAATGTGAAAACTGCTTTGATATCAATCTCAGAAAATTAAGCATTTTGTGCATTTCATGCTGTGGGCAGAGCAAGGCTCAACCCATAGATTGAATGACAAAAAGGTAGCATTTGATATTACCAGTCCATTGAAATGACAACCCCCAAAAAAATTTGATACTGTAAATGATGTTTACTTACTGAAGTCACAATCACCAGTCTCTTTATAAATTTGACCCATGGGAACATTCCAGCCCGCGTTTCTGCCATAACCTGTGTGGCAGGACCTCCTTCCTCTCAGGCTGTCCCAGGTAATGCCAGAATTTTTCTTGACCACCGCAACAGCATAGTATGAAGCTGAGGCTACAGACAACAAATTCATTTTACTTCAAGAATTTTAGTCCCCCCGCCCACAGGGTAAAAAAATTTTTTTTTTAAAAAACTTACCACCAGATGTGTTGCATTTAGCTGTTAATGAAAATTTTAAGACTTCAGAAATGTATTTATGAAACATTCCTACACCATGCTTTACCTTCATCATACTGCTCGACCATCGCTGGAACCAGTCCACACTGTCCGGCAATGAATACCTCTCCTCCGTCCACTGACATTGCATCGGCCTCATTACTCTGAAGGCAACAAAACATTCAAAGCGGAGTGACTGAATTCCATATAAACTTCTGGCATGATTGTGAAATTTCATGTTCCTGTATGATGAAGTTACCCCAATTGTATAAGGGTTAGTTTTGAGATTGTGGCCATCTCACCATTATCTTCCTTAAGCATTCCTCAACAGTTGGGACAGTTTGGCAAAGAATTTTAGTGTCACCATCCACCATGCTTTTGATGCTCCATGACTGACATTTCTTCATCTCACTCGGGCCCACGGCACACCACATCAGGGCGCTTGATCCAGCTGCAGTGACCTCTGATTACAAGTAGAGCAAAATTTGTCTAGTGTTCACCTGGGTTTGGTGAAAACATTTGTTACCTTTGTTCAAAGAGCGCAGTATGCTCGTATAACCGGCACCCAAATACAGGAAGGAGGTAGTGTTGGAAGGCAATTGGACAAGCATTTCAGTAGAGTCTGAGAATATTAGATTCCTGGCAGGTGCGTAAGCTTTGGAGGAGAACAGGTCAAAGCCCTAGTTCAGAAAGGGGAGGAATTAAATGCTGATGGTCAAAAGCCTCAAGCTTGTGGATTGGTGGCAAACCAATCATTTGGTAGATTATGAAGGGCTCACTTACCTGCACTTCACTGAGACTTTTCCAGATCAATTCAGCCAGTTTGGGTTGTTTGCGGGTGACCACTGCGTGAGCAGGTACCCTGGCCAGGTGGCATTCTTTGTAGTCTTCAATGCGTGCTCTTGTATTGTCCGGGCATAGAAGTTCATAGTTTGCTTTCTTGTCATCTACAGAAAAATGTTTAAAATAATTTTGACCGTTTGAATACCAGGTCGAGTACAGCGATCGAACTCACCTGGTACAGTGAGATGATTGACAAAGGCTACATCTCCAGCATCTTCTACCAGGCACCTAATAACAGGGTTTGTTATTTGCCACAGATTGTGGGCCGAGTGGAAAAGCTGACAGCGCGTACTTGAGGCAATAGTGTTAAAATTCTATGCAGCAGTGACTGAACTAATCAAAGCAAAATTTGTAATGTACTGCAAAAACAAAGTACTTACTGAAAGGCACCATCATAGTCATAGAAAGGTTCATTTTGGGATTTTGAGCAGTCACCCTTGCAGCTCTTACATAGTTGTGAACCCTTGTCTGCTCCAGGTGCACAGCTTGACGAGAAGAAACTTCCTACCGCTGCCAAAAAGTCGAAAATTAAAACTAGTTCAAATCAGATGCATTAACCTTGATGCCAACTTACCATCCTCAATCGTTTGGCTCTTAAGGCCTCCCCACTTCAATATACCCAACTTGAGGAGCGCTCCAATTGGCATGTTCCAGCCAGCAGATTTTCCCAAGCCAGTGTGACAGGATCTCTTCCCAGCCAGGTCTCTTATGCCAAAGCCCGAGCCCTTCTTAACCACAGCGACTGCGTAGTAGCAGCCTTCCGATGCTGAAGAGATGGCACAATATTTTTTAGGGCTTAATTTACAACATGCTTCATGACAAACTATTGCTATAGAAAATCTACACGTGGCCAATTTTGACCCATGTTCCGCAGTGACAGGACAAAAGGCCAGATTATGAAGCTCCTGCCATCGTGGAGAATTCCTAATCCTTTAAATTAGTCATTGACAATTGGGCTCATTCTGACCAGTTCCTCCTCCCACCTAGTCCATTACTCGAATCTGATCCAGGGAGAAGACTTTGGATTGATAGGCTTGCATTTGACTCTTGTAAGAATCAACTGATCAGTCAATTCCACACAGAAATTATACTTAGAAACTTGACATGGTTTAGAATTAGCTTACAATTGCCATGGTGCTCTGCAATTATGGGTTGCAGTTGATATTTTTCTAGTCCGGCAGTGTAGATGTCTCCTCCATCCAATGTGATAGCGTCTGCTGTACCTATCTGTTAGAAGAACAGAGAAGGGTGAACATCAAGTTTCTTGCCACAGCGAGTGCCCAAAACACATTGAGGGGTCAGAAATCCTTACTTTAATGGCATCAATGCATTCCATGGAATTTAATTTCAACACGCAGGAGAAGACCGGTGCCTGGGCAGCCAGGTCTGAGCACTTCTTGTACTCCTTATCCGATATGACGCACCACCTCACATGTTCCATGGTGGCCGACAACACTGCATCAGCTAACCCAAACAGAAGAGTTGAACATGTACAGTTCTTGAATAGTTTGCAATACAAGTATTCACTTCACATTTTGTGCTCTACACCGAAAGATGCTTGATGACTAGTTGTAGACCAAAATTACAGTAGCCTTTAGTTGAAATTTACTTTGAAAACTAATGTTATGTGAAATTAACATTTACCATCTGAACGAATAAATTATTTGTACCAGCGTGGATTGCCTTGAGAGGTCAAAGCGTATACTTTGAGGGAAAATGATGCTCAAAAGGGCTATCCATTTGTGATCTGGCGCTTACCCAGGTAGCCAAGCAGCAGTGACAGTAACAGCAGATGCTTCATTGTGTGCGGTCCTTGGTTCATCAGAGTGAGCTGCAGTCAGTCACGCTGGTAGGAAAAGACCAGTAGATGTCAGTTTGGTCAGAGTTTCTGTGCATGCCTTCGCACATAACAAACAGGGGCGGACTGGGACTAAAAAGCAGCCCTGGACTTTGACTCAGCCCAGCCCACAAGAATCGCTTTACGAAGGGAAACAGACCCCCTAGGGGTGTCTGGGGGCATACCGCCCAACCCCCCAACCCCGGGGAGAATTTTTTTTTTTTTTTTTTTTACATTTGATTGTAAAATGCATCAATTTCTTGCACTTTAAGAGAAAATGAAGAAAATATGTTTAGACTGTCACGGTCTGGGTGGCACGGTGGCTTAGTGGTTAGCACATCTGCCTCACAGTTCTGAGATCAAGGGTTCAATCCCGGGCTTCGGCCTTCCTGTGTGGAGTTTGCATGTTCTCCCCGTGCCTGCGTGGGTTTCCTCCGGGAACTCCGGTTTCCTCCCACATCCCAAAAACATGCATGGTAGGCTGATTGAACACTCTAAATTGTCCGTAGGTATGAGTGTGTGCGTGAATGGTTGTATGTCTCCTTGTGCCCTGTGATTGGCTGGCAACCAGTTCAGGGTGTCCCCTGCCTACTGCCCGTAGTTGGCTGGGATAGGCTCCAGCACCTCCGTGACCCTCGTGAGGAAAAGCGGCATGGAAAATGAATGAATAAATGTCACTGTCTGACTTGGGGCGCTAAAAGTACTGCAAGGCTGAACTGGAGTTGGGTTCATTTTCTGTACTAGCTCTATGATAGACCTAAATAAACAAATGAAAGAATGTATTTTTCAAAGCAAGTTTTAAGTATTCGGGCAAATTCCACATTCTGAAACTGTCAATGATTATGATGATGATGACAATGACAATAAATTCATTCATTCATGTATCCGATTGATTATAATATATCTCTATATATCTCTGTCTATAAAACAATTTCATTGTTTATGCCATAATTCAGTGGTCTCCAAACTATTCCACATAGGGCCGCAGCGGGCACAGGATTTCATTCCAACAAAACAAGACAACACCTATGCACCAGTCTGGTGTCTTACAAGTGTAATCAGTTGATTGCAGTTAGGTGCTGCTTGTTTTAGCAGAAACTTCATTGGTTAAACTGTCGGTACTCGATCGGTTGAAAGAAAAACCAGGCCCCACAGTGGCCCTTGAGGACCGGTTTGGAGACCCCTGCCATAATTAATCTTGCCATACAAATAATAAATTTCAATGAAAATACAATAAACATTTCAAGACAAATCCTGTATACATAACCTTCATTGGAAAGTATTCACCAGAAAACAAAACGATATATAAATGATTAAAAATATATATCAATTTAACTACCTAAACTGTAAAGTAAAACCATTCATTTTATTAATATTTTGTTACATTTCTTCTGAATTAATATTGCTGCTGCGTGTGTATACGTTGTTTTACAGCTAAAATATTTTTTCTTAGGAGAGTGATAGTAGGACTAGCATATTGTAACTTGACACGATTGCCAACGGGTACATCGACTAGCTGGCACTAACCCTTTAATTGTCATTTATTTCATTTAAAATGTACCTACCTGGTGGATAACAATTGCCAGTATACCGAACAAGTGACCCTCTTCATCCATTTTTACTTGCTCTGCGCTTGTCTGGGGAACTTCCCTCTCGAACTTCCACCAGCTTATCATTACCCCCTCCCTCTTTTTTTCTCTCTCCCTGAACCGGCCTCTCGAACCGGCTGCGCGTCAGAGCGGCTGCCGCTCCCCCTCTCACGCCGGGAGTGGGCTGCTGTTACCCGACGTGGCCGTTGCAGCCAGACTGCTGCTTGCGAAAATATTTGTCAACTTATGACATTTTGATGCTTCGCTCTCCAGTTTCTTTAATTTTTTTCTTCCTAACCTTCTTCGCGCCACCCTTCTCTTTTCTTTTTTTGCCACCACCATCCATATTGTGCATTAACGCTCGTCGCCATTTTGCTTCCACAAGGAACCAATGAAGGCAACTTTGTGCTTCTTTCGTTCTTCTATCAGACTGGCGATGAACAGCCAGGTGCATTGCTGCCACCTGTTGGATTGGATGCGAACTGTAGATAATCAGAGGCAAGGGGGGACAAAAACAGTGATGTATAATGAATGGCGGCCGCCGGCCGTCCAGGGCACCGGCCGTTCTGTGATCCTCCAGAACCCACAGATTACCAGTCCGCCCCTGATAACAAATGACACACCATCCAAAACAGGAAAAATTCCGACAAGTTACCCTAGTTCAGGCTACAATATCAACGTAATAAAAAATGATTGTCCCAAGTGGTAACATGATTAATGGCAGATTTTTGGGCGGGAAGGTATCAGCATTGAGCCTGCAGAACTCAGGGGCAAAAAAAAAAAAAAGTTCACAACTGAGTACAAAAAGCTTTGGAGGTGAAAATTTTTTGTTGCTGCCTTTAGAATAGGGCAGCTTGTCAACATTGACTCAACTAATTTTTCCACCTTCAGAAAAGGTTAACAACATTGACGCATTTAGTCTCAAACATAATTAAAAAGTTTAACTCAAACTGTACATTTGACAAGAAATTTCCGTTCCATTGAAAATGTTTGCATTGTCAAAATTCTTTATAATAACACTTGTTTTTAGTTGAGCCACAGGTTTGTCAAATTTAATATTCAAGTTGAATACATTTCCTCAACATGAGGTCATGAGCCATTTTACAAGCAGACAAAAACATGATACAGTATCTAGCTTTTAATACCGAGGCTCAACAGAAAAAAAGGTAAATATGAGAAGCGCCAGCATCAGGTAAATTTTGGGAAAAATAAGGTCAATTTTGAGCTAGAAAACACCAAAAGAGCTCACCTCACCACCTACTTCAGACTTCAGGGCAGATTGACGAGGAAAGAAGAGAGGACCTCAGTTGGGGCAGAACCTGTTTATATCTTGTCCCCCTCACCTGAGTGCTAATTGACCTCAGCTGCTGCAACAAACTAGCAGATGTGACGAGGAGGAAGAGGACGCTCCAAGTGGCGGTCAGCGGAACAGAAGGAGCGGTGTCGATGTTGCGAGTGATACAGGAGTGTGTTAAGCAATATTATTTAACCGCGGTCAACTTTTGTTGAAATGGTTAACAAGAATGTTTATTATTTCATTCTTGCAAAGGAATTTGATATGGAACTCATGGCTCTTTGGGCAGTGCCAAATCTTTGGGATGATGGGATCACCTCAAAGAGGAAATAACAGCCTCATTTGGCCCCTTTTTAATTATTTGAAATATTTATAGATCTCATGTTGAAATCAGTTTTCACTCCACAATTATTTTCATAATAAAAAGAGCAATATATCAACAAAGTATCAATACAACTTGAGGGCAGACAGCAGTGTTGCAATATTGGGTGGGTTCCTATGAAGGACCAAATAAGACCAATTGGAATATACATCTTTGAATAATAACCTACATCAATAAAAGTTGGAATAAAATGGATGAACGTGTCATTGAATGTGTCATTAAAATACCATGTTATTTCATGTACAAACATTTAATTCACCAATTATCTTATGGACATGTGTTGCAGCACTTTATTTCTGTCAAACTCACCCATCCAAGTCAGTTTTGTTTGGAAAAAAAAAAACTTTCGTTTGTTTTCTATACGTCCACTTAAAAGATGTTAAAAATATTTATAATTGTGCACTTCACCAGGATGTTTCTTTAAATTGCAATTCACAAACCACACTAGGGTATATTTTGCACTCTATCAACCTCAGTCTTCACAAGGTTTATCAGCTGCTCCTCAGTTACCTTGAAAGTAAGAGTATCCCAGGAGTCTCACATGATACACCCTCACGGTAAGATTTCAGTGAGGTTCTCACTTGAGTAAAACTGTGCACTGCTGTGGTTGTCATCGGTAGAAAGGTGATCAGTGTCTAAGCTGCTTCCAGTGTTTGTTTTGCCAGAAAACAGGGATTTTAATAAGTCTTTGGCCAATTCTTATTCAGTTGCCACCTTCTAGACCAGGGGTAGCCAACTCTGGTCCTCGAGGGCCCATATCCAGCTTATTTTCCAAGTCTCCTTTAAAACAACTGAATCAAATGATCAGCTCATTAAGCTCTGCAGGAGCCTGATAACTATCCTGATTGAGTCAGGTGTTGGGAGACATGGAAAACAAGCTGGATCGGGGCCCTCAAGGACTGGAGTTGGCTACCCCTGTTCTAGACCAATGACATGGATGTGAGGAAACAGGACATCTGCAAATGGGATTCAATTTCTAAAGTTGTGTTCATTTGATCACTGTTCTTCCAAAATTAGTGTTCATCTGCCATGTACTTTTTCCCTTATTAGGAATTAGTGAAGGACCAGAGTATGCTGTGCAGTTTGCACAGGAGGGATCAAACTACTGCTTGCCAGCATCAAGCAGGGACATGGCAAGAGCCCATAATTTACTACTTCCAATTGTCAGTGGGGCGGGTATTCAAGAAAACCCATTTTCCTTGCATTTTGTGTAACAAATATGGCACTAAATTGACTCCACAAAGAGCAGTCATTGGAAGTTTTAGCTTTCAAACTATGAAATTTGCCACACAAGCAGTTACAACTGCCATGAACACAAAAAATATATATATATTAAAAGGCATGTCAGCATCTCAATATGCAGGACTGTCAGACAAGGAACAGCCGTATTCATTTTCCTTGAAGCAGGTCAACGCAAAGTGATGACCCGGTCAGGTAAATTTGACCACTGTACAATACATTTTGTTAAAAAAAAATATATATATAGACAGCATGTCATTTAAAGGCTTTATTTGATCAGGTTCATGACAATGTTAGCGAAACAAGTAGGTGGTATTAAGAGTTGACATACAGCAGTCTCGTTTCACTGACAAGTGATGAAGGTGCACAGCTTCTCCAGATCTGTTTGGAAGGGAACAATTATTTTCACAATATGTTAAGCCCAATAAAACTATCCAAACCTGTTGTGTCACTGCACTGCCTTAGTGAGGTCATGGCAGCCATGTAATCTTGTCCCAAGAAGCCTTTATAGTCCAAGCCGCTTGGCACCTCTTGCAGACATTTGGTGGAGTCTTTGAAGAGCAGGTTCTTGTCCGACTGGGAATGAAACATTTCAAAACTGGGATCGTTGCCACCTCTGCCGAACTTCACCTAAAACCAAAGAGTCATACAACCATTGGCTGTGCAATTCACTCAGGACGCCATATCCATTTTTTACTTTGAGGATCACTCAAGCCTTTTCAAAATTGACATCAATGGCACTGAACTACGAACATTCACTTCGTCATCCCACTTTTAAAAGAATTAATGTTTCAGATAAACTGCTTGAAAGCAATTTGAATAACTGGCAGTACTACAAGTTGCGCAAGGTCGATTCGGAGCCCCCATAACTCATTACCTGCTGCTCCCCAAGAACACTGACAACATGGTCACGGGTCTCTGGCCGGGTAATCACTGCGTGTGCCGGGATGGCTCCCAGGTGACAATGTTTAAAATCTCCAATTGGCGCCGAACCACTTAGTTGTGGGCAAATCAGCTCGTAGTCGCTGCTCAAGATGTTGGAGGCCCATGCTGGACCCTTTCCTGTAAGAGGAACAAATGATAGGATATGGTACTGCTAATGTTGGGAGTCAGGTTGTTACCATTGCTGTTCTCTTGAACAACCGAGTGTTTAGTGAAGGCAACATCACCAGCCCCTTCAACAAGACATCTGCAAAGACAAATATCCCCGTCAGCAGGGTCTAATGATGCAACAGCTTTTTGTACACTTACAGTGGATGTAAGATTTAGCTGCTGTAATAAAACTTACCTAAAGGCACCTACGTAGCCGTAATATTCCTCTTCTGAGTTGGGTTGACACTTAGCTTTGTTGCCCACAGTTTTATTACCACTCCCAGCACATTGAGAGCAGAAAGGAGAGTTTGCTGGAGCTCCAGGGGCACATCCGCTGCTGAAGAACATGGCTGAGCAAAGGGGACAAGATGTATTTGACCTTTAGAAACTCAAAATTTAAGAATTCAATTGCCTGCATATTTCTCAGCATCTGAGACCTTTCACTTGCCAAGTTAGCCATCATGTTTTAAAGACTAGCATACGTTGACTGAAGGCTCTGCATTGCGGCAATGTAAATCTGCATGTAGGTGATTGCGTAATCAACAAACTTTGACAAAGTGTTCAAATTGCAATGACTCCCCTGTTTATGGTTAAAAAAAAACTAATGTGAAAACTGCTTTGATATCAATCTCAGAAAATTAAGCATTTTGTGCATTTCATGCTGTGGGCAGAGCAAGGCTCAACCCATAGATTGAATGACAAAAAGGTAGCATTTGATATTACCAGTCCATTGAAATGACAACCCCCAAAAAAATTTGATACTGTAAATGATGTTTACTTACTGAAGTCACAATCACCAGTCTCTTTATAAATTTGACCCATGGGAACATTCCAGCCCGCGTTTCTGCCATAACCTGTGTGGCAGGACCTCCTTCCTCTCAGGCCGTCCCAGGTAATGCCAGAATTTTTCTTGACCACCGCAACAGCATAGTATGAAGAAGCTGAGGCTACAGGCAACAAATTCATTTTACTTCAAGAATTGTAGCCCCCCCCGCCCACAGGGAAAAAATAAAAAACTTACCACCAGATGTGTTGCATTTAGCTGTTAATGAAAATTTTAAGATTTCAGAAATGTATTTATGAGACATTCCTACACCATGCTTTACCTTCATCATACTGCTCGACCATCGCTGGAACCAGTCCACACTGCCCGGCAATGAATATCTCTCCTCCGTCCACTGACATTGCATCGGCCTCATTACTCTGAAGGCAACAAAAAACATTCAAAGCGGAGCGACTGAATTCCATATAAACCTCTGGCATGACTGAAACTTCATGTTCCTGTATGATGAAGTTACCCAATTGTATAAGGGTTAGTTTTGAGATTGTGGCCATCTCACCATTATCTTCCTTATGCATTCCTCAACAGTTGGGGCAGTTTGGCAAAGAATTTTAGTGTCACCATCCACCATGCTTTTGATGCTCCATGACTGACATTTCTTCATCTCACTCGGGCCCACGGCACACCACATCAGGGCGCTTGATCCGGCTGCAGCGACCTCTGAGTACAAGTAGAGCAAAATTTGTCTAGTGTTCACCTGTGTTTGTTGATAACGTTTGTTACCTTTGTTCAAAGAGCGCATTATGCTTGTATAACCAGCACCCAAATACAGGAAGGAGGTAGTGTTGGAAGGCAATTGGACAAGCATTTCAGTAGAGTCTGAGAACATAAGATTCTTGGCAGGTGCGTAAGCTTTGGAGGAGAACAGGTCAAAGCCCTAGTTCAGAAAGGGGAGGAATTAAATGCTGATGGTCAAAAGCCTCAAGCTTGTGGATTGGTGGCAAACCAATCATTTGGTAGATTATGAAGGGCTCACTTACCTGCACTTCACTGAGACTTTTCCAGATCAATTCAGCCAGTTTGGGTTGTTTGCGGGTGACCACTGCGTGAGCAGGTACCCTGGCCAGGTGGCATTCTTTGTAGTCTTCAATGCGTGCTCTTGTATTGTCAGGGCATAGAAGTTCATAGTTTGCTTCCTTGTCATCTACAGAAAAATGTCAAATAATTTTGAACATTTGAATACCAGGCCGAGTACAGCGATCAAACTCACCCGGTACAGTGAGATGGTTGACAAAGGCTACATCTCCAGCATCTTCTACCAGGCACCTAATAACAGGGTTTGTTATTTGCCACAGATTGTGGGCCAAGTGGAAAAGCAGACAGCGCGTACTTGAGGCAATGGTGTTAAAATTCTATGCAGCAGTGACTGAACTAATCAAAGCAAAATTTGTGATTTACTTCAAAAACAAAGTACTTACTGAAAGGCACCATCATAGTCATAGAAAGGTTCATTTTGGGATTTTGAGCAGTCACCCTTGCAGCTCTTACATAGTTGTGAACCCTTGTCTGCTCCAGGTGCACAGCTTGACGAGAAGAAACTTCCTACCGCTGCCAAAAAGTCGAAAATTAAAACTAGTTCAAATCAGATGCATTAACCTTGATGCCAACTTACCATCCTCAATCGTTTGGCTCTTAAGGCCTCCCCACTTCAATATACCCAACTTGAGGAGCGCTCCAATTGGCATGTTCCAGCCAGCAGATTTTCCCAAGCCAGTGTGACAGGATCTCTTCCCAGCCAGGTCTCTTATGCCAAAGCCCGAGCCCTTCTTAACCACAGCGACTGCGTAGTAGCAGCCTTCCGATGCTGAAGAGACCACACAATATTTTTTAGGGCTTAATTTACAACATGCTTCATGACAAACTATTGCTATAGAAAATCTACACGTGGCCAATTTTGACCCATGTTCCGCAGTGACAGGACAAAAAAAAGGCCAGATTATGAAGCTCCTGCCATCGTGGAGAATTCCTAATCCTTTAATTAGTCATTGACAATTGGGCTCATTCTGACCAGTTCCTCCTCCCACCTAGTCCATTACTCGAATCTGATCCAGGGAGAAGACTTTGGATTGATAGGCTTGCATTTGACTCTTGTAAGAATCAACTGATCAGTCAATTCCACACAGAAATTATACTTAGAAACTTGACATGGTTTAGAATTAGCTTACAATTGCCATGGTGCTCTGCAATTATGGGCTGCAGTTGATATTTCTCTAGTCCGGCAGTGTAGATGTCTCCTCCATCCAATGTGATAGCGTCTGCTGTACCTATCTGTTAGAAGAGCAGAGAAGGGTGAACATCAAGTTTCTTGCCACAGCGAGTGCCCAAAACACATTGAGGGGTCAGAAATCCTTACTTTAATGGCATCAATGCATTCCATGGAATTTAATTTCAACACGCAGGAGAAGACCGGTGCCTGGGCAGCCAGGTCTGAGCACTTCTTGTACTCCTTATCCGATATGACGCACCACCTCACATGTTCCATGGTGGCCGACAACACTGCATCAGCTAACCCAAACAGAAGAGTTTACCATGTACAGTTCTTGAATAGTTTGCAATACAAGTATTCACTTCACATTTCGTGCTCTACACCAAAAGATTCTTGATGACTAGTTGTAGACCAAAATTACAGTAGCCTTTAGTTGAAATTTACTTTGAAAACTAATGTTATGTGAAATTAACATTTACCATCTGAACGAAGAAATTATTTGTACCAGCATGGATTGCCTTGAGAGGTCAAAGCGTATACTTTGAGGAAAAATGATGCTCAAAAGGGCTATCCATTTGTAATCTGGTGCTTACCCAGGTAGCCAAGCAGCAGTGACAGTAACAGCAGATGCTTCATTGTGTGCGGTCCTTGGTTCATCAGAGTGAGCTGCAGTCAGTCACGCTGGTAGGAAAAGACCAGTAGATGTCAGTTTGGTCAGAGTTTCTGTGCATGCCTTTGCACATAATGAATGACACCATCCAAAACAGGAAAAATTCCGACAAGTTACCCTAGTTCAGGCTACAATATCAACGTAATAAAAAAATGATTGTCCCAAGTGATAACATGATTAATGGCAGATTTTTGGGCGGAAAGGTATCAGCATTGAGCCTGCAGAACTCCGGGGCAAAAAAAAAAAAAAAAAAAAAAAGTTCACAACCGAGTACAAAAAGCTTTGAGGTGGAAATTTTTGTTGCTGCCTTTAGAATAGGGCAGCTTGTCAACATTGACTCAACTAATTTTTCCACCTTCAGAAAAGGTTAACATTGACGCATTTAGCCTCAAACATAATTAAAAAGTTGAACTCAAACTGTACATTTGACAAGAAATTTCAGTTCCATTGAAAATGTTTGCATTGTCAAAATTCTTTATAATAACACTTGTTTTTAGTTGAGCCACAGGTTTGTCAAATTTAATATTCAAGTTGAATACATTTCCTCAACATGAGGTCATGAGCCATTTTACAAGCAGACAAAAACATGATACAGTATCTAGCTTTTAATACCGAGCCTCAACAGAAAAAAAGGTAAATATGAGAACCGCCAGCATCAGGTAAATTTTGGGAAAAATAAGGTCAATTTTGAGCTAGAAAACACCAAAAGAGCTCACCTCACCACCTACTTCAGACTTCAGGGCAGATTGACGAGGAAAGAAGAGAGGACTTCAATTGGGGCAGAACCTGTTTATATCTTGTCCCCCTCAGCTGAGTGCTAATTGACCTCAGCTGCTGCAACAAACTAGCAGGTGTGACGAGGAGGAAGAGGGCGCTCCAAGTGGCGGTCAGTGGAACAGAAGGAGCGGTGTCGATGTTGCGAGTGATACAGGAGTGTGTTAAGCAATATTATTTAACCGCGGTCAACTTTTGTTGAAATGGTTAACAAGAATGTTTATTATTTCATTCTTGCAAAGGAATTTGATATGGAACTCATGGCTCTTTGGGCAGTGCCAAATCTTTGGGATGATGGGATCACCTCAAAGAGGAAATAACAGCCTCATTTGGCCCCTTTTTAATTATTTGAAATATTTATAGATCTCATGTTGAAATCAGTTTTCACTCCACAATTATTTTCATAATAAAAAGAGCAATATATCAACAAAGTATCAATACAACTTGAGGGCAGACAGCAGTGTTGCAATATTGGGTGGGTTCCTATGAAGGACCAAATAAGACCAAATGGAATATACATCTTTGAATAATAACCTACATCAATAAAATAGATGAAAGTGTCATTGAATAAAATACCATGTTATTTCATGTACATTTAATTTACCAATTATTTTATGGAAGTGTTGCAGCACTTTATTTCTGTCACTCACCCATGAAAGTTTTCGTTTCTATACGTCCAGTTAAAAGACGTTAAAAATATAAAATATAATTTTGCAATTCACCAGGATGTTTCTTTAAATTCCAATTCAAAAACCACACTAGGGTATATTTTGCACTTTTCCAACCTCAGTCATCACAAAGTTTAACCTCAGCTGCTCCTCAGTTACCTTGACCGTAAGAGTATCCCAGGAGCCTCACATTGGCTGATACACCCTCACGGTAAGATTTCAATGAGCTTCTAATTTGAGTAAAACTGCACTGCTGTGCTTGTCATCGGTGGAAAGGTGATCAGTGTCTTCCAAGCTGCTTCCAGTGTTTGTTTTGCCAGAAAACTGAGGGATTTTAATAAGTCTTCGGCCGATTCTTGTTCAGTTGCCCCCTTCTAGACCAGGGGTAGCCATCTCCGGTCCTCGTGGGCCCCTATCCAGCTTGTTTTCCATGTTTCCCTCCTTTAAAACACCCGAATCAAATGATCAGCTCATCAGTAAACTCTGCAGGAGCCTGATAACGATCCTGATTGAGTCAGGTGTGTTGGGAGACATGGAAAACAAGCTGGATATGGGCCCTCGAGGATCAGAGTTGGCTACCCCTGTTCTAGACCAATGTCATGGATGTGAGGAAACAGGACATCTGCAAATGTGATTTAAATTCTAAAATTTTGTTCATTTGATCACTTTCCAAAACTTGTGTTTATCTTACTGGTGTGTACCCTTTCCTTCATTAGGAATTAGTAAAGGGCCAGAGTATGCTGTGCAGTTTGCACGGGAGGGATCAAACTACTGCTTGCCACCATCAAGCAGGGCGTCGCAGTAAATTCTGGGCCCTGGACACTCCCAATTGTCAGTGGGGCAGGTAATTAAGAAAACCCATTTTCCTTTGTGTTCACCAATTTTACAATGTGTGACCAAATTGACGCCACAAAGAGCAGTCGTTGGAAGTGTTAGTTGTCAAACTACTTTGAAATTTGCCACTCAAGCAGTTTTAAATGCCATTAACTCAATCATTAAAAAATGTAAAAGGCTGGTCAGAATCTCAATATGCAGGGCTGTCATACACAGGGAACAGCCCAATTCATTTCCTTGAAGCAGGTAACCGCAAAGTGATGCATTTAAGGAAACCTGGGCTCATACCCTGGCAGGTAAATTTGACCACTGTACAATACAAACAAAAAAATTAAAGACTGCATGTCATTTAAAGGCTTTATTTGATAAGAGGTTCATGACAATCAATGTTAGCGAAACACGTAGTTGGTATTAAGAGTTGACATACAGCAGTCTCGTTTCACTGACAAGTGATGAAGGTGCACAGCTTCTCCAGATCTGTTTGGAAGGGAACAATTATTTTCACAATATGTTAAGCCCAATAAAACTATCCAAACCTGTTGTGTCACTGCACTGCCTTAGTGAGGTCATGGCAGCCATGTAATCTTGTCCCAAGAAGCCTTTATAGTCCAAGCCGCTTGGCACCTCTTGCAGACATTTGGTGGAGTCTTTGAAGAGCAGGTTCTTGTCCGACTGGGAATGAAACATTTCAAAACTGGGATCGTTGCCACCTCTGCCGAACTTCACCTAAAACCAAAGAGGCATACAAAGCGTTGAACCTATTCAAATTAAGGGAAACCATTGGCTGTGCAATTCACGCCGTATCCATTTTTGACTTTGAGGATCACTGCAAACCTTTTCAAAATTGACATCAATGGCACTGAACTATGAACATTCACTTCCAGTCATCCCACTTTAAAAAGAATTAATGTTTCAGATTAACAGCTTCTAAGCCATTTGAATTACTGGCAGTAATACAAATTGTGCAAGGTCAATTCGGAGCCACCGGAATGCATCACCTGCTGCTCCCCAAGAACATTGACAACATGGTCACTGGTCTCTGGCCGGGTAATCACAGCGTGTGCCGGGATGGCTCCCAGGTGACAATGTTCAAAATCTCCAATTGGGGCCGAACCACTTAGTTGTGGGCAAATCAGCTCGTAGTCTCTGCTCAAGATGTTGGAGGCCCATGCTGGACCCTTTCCTGCAAGAGGAACAATTTTGATAGGATACGGTACTGTTGATGTTTGGGATCAGGTCGTTACCATTGCTGTTCTCTTGAACAATCGAGTGTTTAGTGAAGGCAACATCACCAGCACCCTCAACAAGACATCTGCAAAGACAGCAAATATCCCCGTCAGCAGGGTCTAATGATGCAACATGTAGCTTTTTGTGCACTTCCCCATAAGGGGGGGGTAAGTTTTAGCTGCTATATTAATAAAACCCCTTACCTAAAGGCACCTACGTAGCCATAATATTCCTCTTCTGAATTTGGTTGACACTTTGCTTTGTTACCCACAGTTTTATTACCACTCCCAGCACATTGAGAGCAGAAAGGAGAGCTGGCCGGAGCTCCAGGGGCACAGCCGCTGCTGAAGAACATGGCTGAACAAAGGGAACGATTTATTTGACCTTTAGAAACGCAACATTTAAGCAATGAACTGAGTTTTTTTTCATACGAGTGAAAAGAATTCAGTTGCCTGCATATTTTTCAGCATCAGAGACATTGCACTTTTACTTAAAGTTAGCCATCATGTTTTAAAGACTAGCACACATTGACTGAAGGCTCTGCATTGCAGCAAAATGGTGGGGCAGCTTACAACTGCATATAGGTGATTGTGTAAATTGGTTGCATACAGAAAGTCTTGAAATTGCAATGATTCTGTTTATGCTAAAAATATGCATTTTTTAAAATGTGGCAACTGCTTTGTTTTTAGCATCGATAGCCATCTTAGAAAATTAAGTCAAGCATTTTATGACTGATGCTGTTGGCAGAGCAAGGCTCAACCCTTAGATTGCATGACAAAAGTAGCATTATATATCACCAGTATATTGAAATGACCAAAAATTGATACCGTCATGAATGACATGTACTTACTGAAGTCACAATCACCAGTCTCCTTATAAATTTGACCCATGGGAACATTCCAGCCTGCGTTTCTGCCATAACCTGTGTGGCAGGACCTCCTTCCTCTCAGGCTGTCCCAGGTGATGCCAGAATTCTTCTTGACCACCGCAACAGCATAGTATGAAGAAGCTGAGGCTACAGACTACAAATTAGTTTTACTTCAAGAATTTCACTCCACTTCCAATTTGAAAAGATTTACTTACCGCCAGATGTGTTGCATTTAGCTGTCAACGAAAATTTTAAGATTTCAGAAATTTATATATGAACCATTCCAGCAACATGCTTTACCTTCATCATACTGCTCGACCATCGCTGGAACCAGTCCACACTTCCCGGCAATGAAGACCTCTCCTCCGTCCACTGACATTGCATCAGCCTCGTTACTCTGAAGGCAACAAAACTCTTCAAAGCGGAGTGGCTGAAGGCCATTTAAACTTGTCGCATTCAGCGTTGGTGTATAAATTAGTTAAAAATTATTTACCAAAAATTTACTAAGTAACAGTTACTTAGTAAAGTAACTGGTGTGACCGTTCATGTCCCACCCCACTTCCAAAAAAAACCAAACATAGCAAAGATTTTTTTAAGTCATTTTATGTTGTGAATCAACCAATAAAGTTAAAATTGCATTAGTTCCCTTCTGTCTACTTTGGATATGTGATATTTTTAAAACCATTTCAAGTCAAGATTTTGCCGATTTAGGAGTATTATAGATAATGTTACTTAGGTTCGCTAGGAAGGTTCACTACAACAGCTTTCCTGAGAAGTCTGCCGTTTACCAACGCCGGCAAGTATTTCGCATAGAGTTCTATATACATGTGATATCTATCGTAGCATCATATGAGTAGTTTGTAGGACATTTGCTACAGTCAGGCATTATTGGAGCCACCTAGCATCGCGTTTGCAACGGTGTCAACTCCTTCCGTCCACCCCGCTCCGCTCTCCGACTTCTCACGTCATTCTACAAATGTCGTAATGCACCTTTACATCCTCAGTTACAGTAACTACTGCCAAGCTGAGAAAATTAGATTACTGAAAAAAACACTTATTAATATCAGTCAGGTTACTGCATGATAAAATGACCCAATTAGGGTTAGTTTTGACATTGTGGCTATTGAGGGAAAATAAACGTCTACCTAGTTAGGCGTCATGTAGGCAAAAATGATTTGAGCCCTCATGTCAAATCCCATACACAGGAGCCGTGGAATTTGCAAATTCCAGGCAAACTAGGGAATTCTGATTAGTCATGGAAATTTAAAAACCTCAGCCTGGTATTGGCCATGGTGTTCGACCTCTAAATCAAATGATTAAAAATGTACTAGGCTTGAATCACTTTACTATAGAGCATGCCATTGCCTTTTCAGGATTAAAGTGAACTGGTCACACAGAGCTCACCATTATCTTTCTTATGCATTCCTTAACAGTTGGGGCAGTTTGGCATAGAATTTTAGCATCACCATCCACCATGCTTTTGATGCTCCATGACTGACATTTCTTCATCTCACTCCGGCCCACGGCACACCACATCAGGGCGCTTGATCCGGCTGCAGCGACCTCTGAGTAAAAGTACAGCAAAATTTGTCTAGTGTTCACCTGTGTTTGTTGATAACATTTGTTACCTTTGTTCAAAGAGTGCACTATGCTCGTATAACCGGCACCCAAATACAGGAAGGAGGTTGTGTTGGAAGGCAATTGGACCAGCATTTCAGTAGAGTCTGAGAACATAAGATTCTTGGCAGGTGCGTAAGCTTTGGAGGAGAACAGGTCAAAGCCCTAGTTCACAAAGGGGAGGAATTAAATGCAGAATAAATTGTCAAACATGTCAAACCACGCATTGGGAGATTACAAGGGCAAAAACACCATACACACTTACCTGCACTTCACTGAGACTTTTCCAGATCAATTCAGCCAGTTTGGGTTGTTTGCGGGTGACTACTGCGTGAGCAGGTACCCTGGCCAGGTGGCATTCTTTGTAGTCTTCAATGCGTGCTCTTGTATTGTCAGGGCATAGAAGTTCATAGTTTGCTTCCTTGTCATCTACAGAAAAATGTCAAATAATTTTGAACGTTTGAATACCTGGCCGAGTACAGCGATCGAACTCACCGGGTACAGTGAGATGGTTGACAAAGGCTACATCTCCCGCATCTTCTACCAGGCACCTAATAACAGGGTTTGTTATTTGCCACAGATTGTGGGCCAAGTGGAAAAGCAGGCAGCGCGTACTTGGGGCAATAGTGTTAAAATTCTATGCAGCAGTGACCGAACAAATCAAAAATTTGTAATGTACTGCAAAAACAAAGTACTTACTGAAAGGCACCATCATAGTCATAGAAAGGTTCATTTGGAGATTTTGAGCAGTCACCCTTACAGCTTTTACATAGTTGTGAACCCTTGTCTGCTCCAGGTGCACAACTTGACGAGAAGAAACTTCCTACCGCTGCCAAAAAGTCGAAAGTCAAAACTAGTTCAAATCAGATGCATTAACTTTGATGCCAACTTACCATCCTCAATCGTTTGGCTCTTACGGCCTCCCCACTTCAATATACCCAACTTGAGGAGCGCTCCAATTGGCATGTTCCAGCCAGCGGATTTTCCCAAGCCAGTGTGACAGGATCTCTTTCCAGCCAGGTCTCTTATGCCAAAGCCCGAGCCCTTCTTAACCACCGCGACTGCGTAGTAGCAGCCTTCTGATGCTGAAGAGACCACACAATATTTTTTAGGGCTTAAAAATTTAAAATATGCTTCATGACAAACTATTGCAGCACATGGCCAATTTTGAGCCAGGTTCCAAAATCTAAAAAAAGCCAGATTGTGAGGCACCTGCCATAGTGGAGAATATACAGTAATTCTTAATCCTTCAAATTAGTCATCTGCAATTTGGCTCATTCTGACCAAGTCCTCCTCCCACAGTCTATTACTTTAATCTGATCCAGGAAGACTTGCCATTGATAGGCTTGCGTTTGACTTGTCAAGAATCAACTGATCAGTCAATTCCACACAGAAATTATACTTAGAAACTTGACATTGTTTAGAGTTGGCTTACAATTGCCATGGTGCTCTGCAATTATGGGCTGCAGTTGATATTTCTCTAGTCCGGCAGTGTAGATGTCGCCTCCGTCCAATGTAATAGCGTCTGCCATACCTTTCTGTTGTCAGATTAGCAGGGAAGGTTGAAAGGTTTCTTGCAACACAGATTAACCAAAACCCATTGAGAGGGGTCAGAAATCCTTACTTTAATAGCATCAATGCATTCCATGGAATTTAATTTCAACACACAGGAGAAGACTGGTGCCTGGGCAGTCAGGTCTGAGCACTTCTTGTACTCCTTATCCGATATGACGCACCACCTTACACGTTCCATGGTGGCCGTCAACACTGCAGCAGCTGACACAAACAAGAGTTGAACGTGTACAGTTCTTTAATAGTGTGCTATACAAGTATTCACTTTGATTTATATTACAGCTAATTTACTCCTGCCCTCATTTATTATGCTTTACACTGAAAGATGCTTGATGACCAGTTGTAGCCAAAATTACAGTATTGTTGAAATTTGACATTAATATTTTCAAAATTTCAACATTTACCATCTGAACAAATGAATGATTTGTACCAACATGGATTGCCTTAAGATGGGAGGTCAAAGCATATACTTCTACAAGGAAAAATTGCTATCCAGTTGTAATCTGGCATTTACCCAGGTAGCTGAGCAGCAGCGACAGTGACAGCAGATGCTTCATTGTGGACAGTCCTTGGTTCATCAGAGTGAGCTGAAGTCAGTCACGCTAGTAGGAAGAGACCGGTAGATGTCAGTTTAGTCAGGGTTTCTGTGTGCATACCTTTGCGCATCAAATGAAAGGCGCACACACACCAACCAAAAACAGATGAATAGAATCAAAATAGATGATTATGTCCCAAAAGGTAACATGGTTATTGGCAAAATTTTGTTTTGGGGAAGTTCCAGCCCTTTTGCTTGTTTGACAGATCAGTGTTGACTACACTGCAGATCTAACTGGCAAAGAAAAAAAATAAAGCCATCAAATTTCACAGTTCACAAAAGTACAGAAAGCTTTGAGGAACCAAATTCATATTCTCGTTTCATTTAGAAGGCGTTGGCAGCTTAGAGTGACTCAACGAGCTTTATTAAACCTTCAGAATAACATTGACGCATCACCCTCAAATCCATTTAAAAAGTCAAACTGTATATTTTTCAAGAAACTTGAGTTCCATTCAAAATGTTTGGTTTAAAAAAAAAAAAAAAAAAAAAATCATAGCTTCATTTATTTTAGCATTTGTATTTAGCCATGAGTCACCATTTGGTCAATTTAGCATTAAGTTGACCAAATTTTTTTTTCCCCAATACGAGATCATGACTCATGAGCCACTTCACAAACAGCAGACAAGTTAGACAACATCACATGTTGCAGTACCCAGCTTTTAAAACCGCTACCAAGCTTCAAATAAGAAAAGGTACATTTTGTTGAAAACAAGGTCAATTTTGGGTAAAAAACACCAAAATAGCTCACCTCACCACCTACTAGACCTCAGGGCAGATTGACGAGGAAAGAAGAGAGGACCTCACTTGGCGCAGAACTTGTTTATATCTTGTCCCCACACCTGAGTGCTAATTGACCTCAGCTGCTGCATCAAGCAGGTGTGACGAGGAGAAAGAGGGCGCTCCAGGTGGCGGTCAGTGGAACAGAAGGAGCGGCATAGAGGTTGCAAGTGACAGAAGAGTTTGTTGAGCAGTATTTTTTTTATGGGTCACCTTTTGTCAAAATGGTTACCCAAGAATATTTATTCTTTTATTCCTGCAAAGTAATTAGATTTGTAATTCATGGCTCTTAGGACGCAGCCATATCATTGGGATCACTTCAAAGAGAAAAAATGTAATTTGGCTAATTTTTAAAATTATTATTTGAAATTGTCATTCATAGATCTCAAGTAGGAATCAATGGTCGCTCCATAAAAGCCTATTAATAAGCAAATAGAAAGTTCCATCTCTGGAGAAATTATGATGGAACTTTGCTGTGGTAGATACAGATCTATGAGGCCACTTCCTGCTGATTTGGGGACATTTTGCAGACAAATCCTGTTGATATCAGGTCACCTCCTGTTGATTTGGGGACATTTCGGGGACACGTCCCATTGATATCAGGTCACTTCCTGTTAATTTAGGGACATTTGGGGGACATGTCCTGTTGGTATCCATTTGGGGGACATGTCCTTTTGATATCAGGTCACTTCCTGTTTATTTGAGGACATTTCGGGGACAGGTCCTGTTGACATCAGGTCACTTCCTGTTGATTTGGGGTCATTTTGGGGACACGTCCTTTTGATATCAGGTCACTTCCTGTTAATTTAAGGACATTTGAGGGACACGTCCTGTTGATATCCATTTGGGGGACATGTCCTTTTGATATCAGGTCACTTCCTGCTTATTTGAGGACATTTCACGGACAGGTCCTGTTGACATCAGGTCACTTCCTGTTGATTTGGGGTCATTTTGGGGACACGTCGTGTTGATATCAGGTCACTTCCTGTTAATTTAGGGACATGTGAGGGACATGTCTGGTTGATATCCATTTGGGGGACACGTCCTGTTGATATCAGGTCACTTCCTGTTGATTTGAGGATGTTTCGGGTACAAGTCCTATTGATATTAGGTCACTTCTTGTTGATTTGGGGACATTTTGGGGACACGTCCTGTTGATATCAGGTTGCTTCCTGTTAATTTAGGAACATTTGAGGGACATGTCCTGTTGATATCCATTTGGGGGACACGTCCTGTTGATATCAGGTCACTTCCTGTTGATTTGGGGATATTTCAGGGACACTTCCTGGTGATATCAGGTCAATTGCTATTGATTTGGGGACGTTTCAGGGGCATGTCCTGTTGATATCAGGTCATTACCTGTTAATTTAGGGACATTTGGGGGACATGTCCTGTTGATATATATTTGGGGGACACGTCCTGTTGATATCAGGTCACTTCCTGTTGATTTGGGGGAATTTCGGGGACACGTCCTATGTATATCAGGTCACAAAATGTCAATGGGCTGTAGTGGTAAATGGCCAAAAATCACTAGAACCTATGTTTTCCTGCCGTTGAAAATGAATGGGAAATTTGGACGGACATGGTTGTCAATGGCATCCCATTAGAAATGAATGGGACAGCTTTTGGTGAATTTTGGGGAAACAGTACATTTCTGCCAAATATGCCCTTTACCATCTTTTAATTTTTAATGTGTAAATGATGCTATTTGGTCAAAACTTGTACGACAAGTAGCGTTTTGAAAAAAAAATTTTTTTTTTTTCTTTTTAAAATCATGTTTACCGGTGAACGGAAAATTTTGGGGGGTCGTTCCAAAAATTCCCTGCGTCACACTAAAACTCCGGCCACTTTGACATACGAACGGTGACGGTCGGTCAGACAGTTTGGGCTGTGCCGCACGCCGAAGAAACGCCAATCCAAAAAAAAAAAAAAATGCAAGCCCCATCTAATTAAAAAGAGTAGAATATCAACAAGGTATCAATACAACTTAAGGACAGGCAGCAATGCTGCAGGATTGGGAGGGTTCCCGCCCAAATGGGCTATTTTCAAAGACTTGGGCTGAGAGCAGAGACGGCGCTAGCGCACAGGCAAGCCAGGCAGTTGCTTGGGGCCCCAGGAGAATAAAAGGGCTGCCAAAATGTACTCTACAGAAAGAAGAATTGTCCATTTTTCTTTTGATGTGGTCTTATTTCTTATTTTTCGCATTTGTTGCAAAAAACAAATGTTTGTAGTGTGCACATAAAAATAACACTTTTCCGTTATCGCTTTTGTCAAACGCGGAGCTGAAGGATCACTCTATTATGTTATCATCAGTCTTAGTGGGATTGAGGTCCAGCAGCTGTAACAAAGTGAAATAAGAGTAGACCCAAGGTCTGGAGATACTCTGTGTTTGTCCCATCTCCTTTGTCTCCAACAGTAGACCCGTCTTGAAAGCCATTTGCCTGCATAAACTACAAAGTGTAAGCAGGGCATGACTTTAATCAGACAATAAAAATGTTGACTATATTTACTTGTAGCGTAGCTCAGCTTGCATCCTGGACTCTTCTTCGGTCCGAACAGCTTTTTGTTCTTCTCTAATTTGATAGTCTTTTTCTTTGATTTTCTTCTCCTCTTCATACTTCTTCATAGCAAGGTATTCCTCTCTCTCACTTTTGTCCATCTCCTGCAAACGCTTGTCCTCTTCCTCCTGCTTTCTCTGCTCCTCCTGGTGCACACGCTCCGCTTCCGCTACAATAAACGATGATTTCAATTTTTTATAAAGTCTTTTTCCTCTCACAGAAAAAAGTAGTTTATGCCATTACGATATTATGATATATTCTTATCATTCCACCTTTCCTATTTCTTTCCTCCTCCTCCCTTATCTTTTGCAATTGCTCCATCTGTCGCCTCCTCCCTTCTTGACGTCTCCTTGACCTCTCTCGTTCCGCTTGCTCCCGTTCGACTCGCTGCTGCTGCCCCTCCTCACGCCTTCTCCTAGCCTCCTCCTCTGCAAGCTTCCTTTGTCTGAGTGTGGGGAAACAAAGTGACAAAAGAAAGCTTTGTGATACAAGCTGAAAACATTTCCTACCTGAGATCTTCTGCTCTCCTTTTCCGTTCCTCCTCCAGCTCGTTCCTAACGATATCCTTCGTCCACTTCTTCTCCTTTTGCAGTTGCCTTGTTTCTTTTTCATCTTGCTCCCTCTTCCCCTCCACTTCCTGCATCACGGCCTGATGATGAATTTCTTCTCGACTTCTTCTGGAGGCCTAAAACCCATGCCAACACTTTCAAATATTGAATTGTGTTAATCATACTCTCTCAATAATGTACACTGCTGGCCAAAATTATTGGCATCTCTGCAATTCTATCATGGGTTGGACAAACGTATTGGCACCCTTTGAAAAATCATGTGATGCTTCTCTAATTTGTGTCATTAACAGCACCTGTTACTTACCTGTGCCACATAACAGGTGGTGGTAATACAGTGAGGCAAATAAGAATTTAGTCAACCAACAATTGTGCAAGTTCTCCTACTTGAAAAGATTAGAGAGGCCTGTAATTTTCAACATGGGTAAACCCAAGGCCGGCCCAGCCTATACGCAGACTATGCAGCTGCTTAGGGCCCCTGACCACTAGGGGGCCCCCAATCTGGAAACCTCATTTCATACGTTGTTATTAGAGCATCGTGAATGATGTGGCGCGTATTGCCGTTTATCTATGCAAACATCCATTTTTTCGTCATTACAATCTGGCAACCTGGGGAATGACGTTGAACCTGCTTTGCGATTATTGGTACTCAAACTTGCTTGGAAAATAGATGCACGAATATGTCGAAGAGAATTTATCCTTCTGGAGCAGAGAAACGTAAGAAGAAGAAAATCTTAGAGGAAAAGAAACAACAGTATCAAGGTAATAGAGCATGTTGCTGATGTTGTTGTTGTGCAAGACACTTGAACGTTGTTGTCAGCTGAGCTTGTCAATATGTCGTACTAGTAATTGCTATTAGCTGCAGAGCGAAGGCCTGGAGCGAATCAAGTAAAGCCGAGCAAGTTGTCACCTGTCGGCAACGGCAAATGTACGGTTTCCGCTGATTGTTGTAAAACGAAATATTGGCATAATATGCATTTGGACTGGAGAGTGTAGATATAGTCATTTCATTTATATCGGACATTATTATCAAGTAGTATGCCAATCAGAAAAAGGTTTGGCGCCATTTACTGTAAGTACTGACAATCATTTGGGGTGAGAAGTTTGAAGTATGCAGTGCAACAAAATCTGTTAATATACAAAATATGGACGTATGGGTTGGATTGCATGTATGGGTTTCACAGTACACTGTGACGAAATGGTGGGCTAAAAATATGGGCCCCTTGGCATCATTTTGCTTAGGGCCCCCAAATGGCCTGGGCCGGCCCTGGGTAAACCTCAAACATGAGAGACAAAATGTGGGGGGAAAAAAACTGAAATTCACATTGTTTGATTTTTAAAGAATTTATTTCCAAATTACAGTGGAAAATAAGTATTTGGTCACCTACAAACAAGCAAGATTTCTGGCTGTCAAAGAGGTCTAACTTCTTCTAACGTGGTCTAACGAGGCTCCACTCATTACCTGCATTAATGGGACCTGTTTTACCTCATTATCGGTATAAAAGACACCTGTCCACAACTTTAGTCAGTCACACTCCAAACTCCACCATGGCCAAGACCAAAGAGCTGTCGAAGGACACCAGAGCAGGGGTCGCGTTAACCGGAAATTTTCCGTCGTTGACCGTTTTTTTAAAACGGTGACGGAAAAAACTGAAGTCCGTCAGTCATTTTGACAGGTTGCAATTCACACCCCAGACCACAGGGTGGCACATTAATTAGCTATTGTCTCTCTTAATGCATGACGTTGTTGGCTATTCTGTCAGAATATTGTAGCGTAACCAGGGTCTGGCGGCGGCACCGTGATTGACACATCAACGCGAGGTTCTTATTGGTGCACCCGGTGTGCCAGCGCATGATCCTTATGTCTTCCTTCCCCTTCCGTTTCCGCCTGTTTACCATTGAAGTCAATGGCGGTGGAATCGAAGTTGGAAGGTCTTTATACAAGATCCCGGGAATGTTATTTTGATGTAGGCGGGTGGAGAACCAAGCCAAGGCCTCCATGCTTCGTACCATGTCGATTTCCAAACCATGGGTGCTCGTACTCGTCATAAGGAGATGGACAAAACTGACAGCTCCTGCAGTCATGCCCCCGCTGTTATGGAAGGTAATGTGCTCTAAAAATACGAAACCTAAAATCTGGCGCATGAAACGACTTGTTGCCTTTGCTATTGATATTACGATGATGATTGTAATTACGAAGTTTAATCATTTTTACAACAACTAGCTTCTGCTACTGCTGCTAGCCGCCTGTTGCTAATCGTGTTTGAATGCACCGCATATATCCAAGTGTTACAAGTTTTTATTCGTTTGTTTACAGCTGGGAAATGCTGTTATAAAAGAGAAGACAACTTGACTTGTACGTTGATGGACATATATCGAACATATATAGTTTGCGTTCCACAATGATGATGACAGCTCAACTCCCGGGAGAGGCCGAGAGAGGCAGGAATTGTGACAGACGGTGGTTCGCCGAGATCGCCGTGATCCAACTACGAACTTGTGAACGGTAGCATTTTTAAATATATGCTATTGGAGCTGTAATTACCGAAGAGGAGAGCGAGATGGACTGCTGTAATTCGACAAGAAATCGGGGCACCAAACGATCACCACAGACTATGTAGTAGTCATTTTATATAATTTTAATATATATTTAGAAGATTTTGGGCTGACAACCACAATTAAGATCATTGTGTGACGTTGGTGATTGGGGTCTATATGGTTGCCTCTTTTTCTTTGGGAGTGGAGTTGTTTTATTGGTGTTGTTGGCGGTAAGCAGAGTAAAAAGAGGGAGAAAAATACAACTTCAGTGTCTAATTTTTCGCCGCCAAGCAAGTGTTACAAAATTAAAAATGAATGAAAACTAAATACTATTGAATATGTCATCATTATCATTTTAAAAATTTCAGTGACTGGTAAAAATAGATTATGACCGGATTTTTATGACCCTGTCAGTCAAAATGACAGACAACGAAAATGTCTAGCGCAACCTCTGCACCAGAGACAAAATTATAGACCTGCACTAGGGTGGGAAGACTGAATCTGCAATAGGTAAAACGCTTGGTGTAAAGCAGACATGCCCAAAGTCTGGCCTGGGGGCCAAATGCGGCCCGTGGTCAAATTTCATACGGCCCCCAGCCTCTGTCATAAAATCACTAACGTCTGGCCAGCACACAGACTTAATAAATTGGTCAGCAGTAAAATTACCCTGTGTGACCTTTTACTCCCAATGTTCTAAAATGGCGACAATCAACAACAAAAAAGAAAGTTGACTGCGACAGCCGACACTTCAAGGATAGGTGGAAATTGGACTATTTCTTTACTAAAATACGCAACAACTGTGTCAGCCTCATTTGCAAAGAGCCAGTCGCTGTTTTTAAAGAGTTCAATGTGAGGCGACATTACCAAACAAGACACTGACATGTACGACAAGATTACAGGGAAGATACGTAGAAAGGAGAAATTGAAGCAATTTGAAGCTAGTTTAATTTTACAGCATTAGTATTTCGCAATAGGCCGAGTCGAAAGAGAACGCCACAAAGGCTAGTTGTGAGATTGTTGAAATTATTAATTAAAAAAAAAAAATAGAGCAAATGTGACACACAGAATGGCTTGCTAAAATTTGCTTAAACATATTGTTCTACGTAGAGAACGTCAGCCAAGGTCGGCCCCCCACATTTTTACCACACCAAATCTGGCCCCCTTTGCAAAAAGTTTGGACACCCCTGGTGTAAAGAAATCAACTGTGGGAGCGATTATTAGAAAATGGAAGACATACAAGACCACTGATAGTCTTCCTCGATCTGGGGCTCCATGCAAGATCTCACCCTGTGGCGTCAAAATCATAACAAGAACGGTGAGCAAAAATCCCAGAACCACACGGGGGGACCTAGTGAATGACCTACAGAGAGCTGGGACCACAGTAACAAAGGCTACTATCAGTAACACAATGCGCCACCAGGGACTCAAATCCTGCACTGCCAGACGTGTCCCCCTGCTGAAGAAAGTACACGTCCAGGCCCGTCTGCGGTTCGCTAGAGAGCATTTGGATGATCCAGAAGAGGACTGGGAGAATGTGTTATGGTCAGATGAAACCAAAATAGAACTTTTTGGTAAAAAACACAGGGTCTCGTGTTCGGAGGAGAAAGAATACTGAATTGCATCCGAAGAACACCATACCCACTGTGAAGCATGGGGGTGGAAAAATCATGCTTTGGGGCTGTTTTTCTGCAAAGGGACCAGGATGACTGATCTGTGTAAAGGAAAGAATGAATGGGGCCATGTATCGAGAGATTTTGAGTGAAAATCTCCTTCCATCAGCAAGGGCATTGAAGATGAGACATGGCTGGGTCTTTCAGCATGACAATGATCCCAAACACACAGCCAGGGCAACAAAGGAGTGGCTTCGTAAGAAGCATTTCAAGGTCCTGGAGTGGCCTAGCCAGTCTCCGGATAACAATGCCATAGAAAATCTGTGGAGGGAGTTGAAAGTCAGTGTTGCCCAACGACAGCCCCAAAACATCACTGCTCTAGAGGAGATCTGCATTGAGGAATGGGCCAAAATACCAGCAACAATGTGTGAAAAGCTTGTGAAGAGTTACAGAAAATGTTTGGCCTCCGTTATTGCCAACAAAGGGTACATAACAAAGTATTGAGATGAACTTTTGGTTTTGACCAAATACTTATTTTCCACCATGATTTGCAAATAAATTCTTTAAAAATCAAACAATGTGATTCTCTGTTTTCTTTTTTTCCACATTCTGTCTCTCATGGTTGAAGTTTACCCCTGTTGACAATTACAGGCCTCTCTAATATTTTCAAGTGGGAGAACTTGCACAATTAGTGGTTGACTAAATACTTATTTGCCCCACTGTATATAGTTTTTACGTTGTTTGCTGTAAAACAAGGGCTAAAATGTGGTTCTTTTTGTGGTAGTTTGTTGTTAATTTGACAGTGAAACATTTTATGGTATTCCAAATGTGATAACGGTATACAATTCTGACAACCAGAGCTGTCACTTGTTGTTTAATTAATTTGTTTTCACCATGAACTAGCATATTTTTTTTCAAAGTTTTTTTCCAGAAAAAAATCCAGAAAGAAATATTTGTGCAATTCACTAGGATATTTCTTTGACTTCCAGTCATCAAATTGTCAAACCACGCTAGGGTATATTTTGCACTTTACCAACCTCAGTCTTCACAAGGTTTAACATCAGCTGCTCCTCAGTTACCATGACGGTGGAGCATGACGAGGACAGTTGACCGTGAGAGGATCCCAGAAGCCTCATGTTGACCGATACACCCTCACAGGAAGATCTCAGTGAACTTCTCGCATTCAGGGAACTAACTGACTGGGTACTGCCGTCAGTGCTGTGCTTGTCATCAGTGGAAAGGTGATCCGTGTCTTCTAAGCTGCTTCCAGCGTTTCTTTTGCCAGAAAAATCTGCGACTGATTTTAGGTGAAAGTCTTCGGCTGATTCTTGTTCAGTTGCAACCTTCTCTCTGTCATTGTCCAGTTGTTCATGTGAGTAAACATTAACAGCATCTGCAAATATGATGGAAAAACATTTCAATTTGAAACCACTGTTTTCATTTAAATTTACTTTTGATCAATCCCTGTCCTTGCTTCCAAAACAGTACTTCTTGTGTGTATTCATATTACCCTCTTTGTACTTTTGATTTGCTCCTTGGCTTCTACTGGTGGACTCTTCCATCCTTCCTTTCTCTTCATCTGCGGTATCCTTTGTTCTTATTTTGCTGTTCTTTCCTTTCTTGGCCCCGCTCTTTTTCTGAAACCGTATCATTCAATATCGAAAACAAATCACCAAAGTGACGACGAACCACATAATTCCTTACCACTGATGATAATGTAGATTTTTTGTCTCTCTCCTTTGTTTCTATCTTGGTCTGCTTGTCTTCTAATTGGCTTTCAGTCAAGGTAGTGTCACTCTCGCCCTGTTGCCTCCACTTCCTCACATTTCCAACTTTGTTCATCCTGGATTGAATCTGTCCGACTGCTTCTTGTGGCCTGATAGTTTTCACATCCTTCCCCCTACATGAACATACGGCATTAATGTAAATGTACAGATTTGACATAGTTCAAGAAGTTTTACGAACATCCATCCATCAATCTTTTATCTCCTGCTTAATCCGGGGTCGGGTTGCTGGGGCAGCTTTAGAAGGGAAGCCCAGACTTCCCTCTCCTCAGCCACTTCAACCAGTTCTTCTGGCAGGATCCCAAGGCGTTCCCAAGCCAGCCGAGAGACATAGTCTCTCCAGCGTGTCCTGGGTCGCCCCCGGGGCCTTCCACCTGTGGGACATGCCCGGAACACTTCTCCAGCGAGGTGTCCAGGAGGCATCTGGAACAGATGCCTGAGCCACCTCAGCTGACTCCTCTCAACACGAAGGAGTAGCGGCTCAACCCTGAGTCCCGCCTGGATGACTGAGCTTCTCACCCTATCTCTAAGGCAGAGCCCGGACACCCTGCGGAGGAAACTCATTTCAACCCTTGTATCCGGGATCTTGTTCTTTCGGTCACGACCCACAGCTCGTGACCATAGGTGAGGGTAGGAACGTAGATCGACTGGTAAATGGAGAGCTTCGCTTTTTGGCTCAGCTCCTTCTACACCACAATGGACCGGTGCAGAGTCCGCATCACTGCAGATGCTGCATTGATCCGCCTCCCGCTTTCTCCTATCCTCACTCGTGAACAAGACCCCAAGATACTTGACCTCCTCCACTTGAAGGAGTATCTCATTGACCCTTGGTCTCGGATTTGGAGCTGCTGATCTTCATCCCGACCGCTTCACACTCGGCCGCAAACCGCTTCAGTGAGAGTTGGAGATCATGGCTTCATAAAGCCAACAGCACCAAATTATCTGCAAAAAGCAGAGATGCCACTGAACCAGACCTCTCAACGCCTAGAAATTTTGTCCATAAAAGTTATGAACAAAAGGGCAACCCCGGTGGAGTTAAACACTCACTGGGAATGAATCCGACCTATTGTCAGCAATGCGGACCAAACTCTGGCACCGGTCATACAGGGACCGAACAGCCCTTACCAAGGGGCTCGGTACCCCATACTCCCGAAGCACCCCCCACAGGACTCCCTGAGGGACACAGTCGAACGCCTTCTCCAAATCCACAAAAAACATGTAGACCAGTTGGGCGAACTTCCATGCACCATGGAGGACCCTGCAGAGGGTTTAGAGCTGGTCCAAGGAGAAGTGACTTGACTCTAAGCCTCTTGCAAATCGCAGTGTTTCTGACTCTGACTCTAACAGAGACCCCAGCTATCTACCCTTCTATAATTGCAGCTAGGGATGTCCCGATCCAGGTTTTTGCACTTCCGATCCGATACTGGCCGATACCGACCTATCTGAGCATGTGTTAAAGTTTAAAGTTATTTAGCCTCCTTACTTAGTTGTCAGACTCATGTTGAAAAAGGTTTTAGTACTCTTGATAACAACTAGCCAGCTGAATTAGGTGAGTTTGAATAACACACAACGGTTGGTAACAAGAAACTGACCTGTTTATTCAGTGACAAATACAAAACATTATAAATAACAAACAGAAATGGCATAGTCAGTCAGTAAAATGTGCAAATAATATTGTAAACTGTCTTAAAAAAGCAAAACATACCAACAACCTCAGTGGAAAATCCCACAAATCCCCCAAGCTATTAGATGCTTTTAATGTTTCGTGCATTAGTTACAAAAATTGTATAAAAAGCCTCTCAGGTTTAAATAAACGACTATTTCAGTATCAAGTAACATTTTAAAACAGTAAATAAAATACTCAAGTCCCCATTCTGTATCAGCAGCTTTAAACTGCATTCAATTCATTTACCGTATTTTTCGGACTATAAGTCGCACCTGAGTATAAGTCGCACCAGCCATAAAATGCCCAATGAAGAGGAAAAAAACATATACAAGTCACATCGGAGTATAAGTCGCATTTTTGGGGGAAATTTACTTGATAAAATCCAACAAATAGAACAAATATGTCATTTTGAAAGGCAAATTAAAAATAAAAATACAATAGAGAACAACATGCTGAATAAGTGTACAGTATGATAATGTTACATGATGCATAAACAACGAAATGCGAACATGGCCGGTATGTTAACGTAACATAGCTATGAAGAGTTATTCAGATAACTATAGCATAAAGAACATGCTAACAAGTTTACCAAAACATCAGTGTCACTCCAAAACACCAAAATAACATGTGAAATGATATAATAATGTGTTAATAATTTCACACATAAATCGCTCCAGAGTATAAGTCGCACCCCAAGCTAAACAATGAAAAAAACTGCGACTTATAGTCCGAAAAATACGGTAATTTTGCGAATCAACTGTTAAAGTTGTTAAAATTGCTCCCGTTATTCCATAATTTCCCTTCTGTCTACTTTCAACATGTGAAAGTTTTAAAACTGTTTCGATGATAGATTCAAGTCAAGATTTTGCCGATTTAGGAGTATTTTAGATAAAAAGTTAATTAGGTTCGCTTGGAAGGTTCACAACAGCCTACTAGGGAAGTCTTCTGCTTTAAGATGGGGGTGGTTTACTAACGCATCTGGTTTTCAATACTTCAATGTTGCTAACGCAGTCGAGTCTGTCGTGTAGCATCTGGTTCTATATACATATGATATCCATTATCTCCAGTAAAACGACGTTGACGTAGTTTGTAGCAGCTGTCAGCATCAGTCAGGTATTCTTGTGTTTTTTATCCAGCGGCATGAGTTGAGCTAAAGCCGTGAGTTGAGCATTGGCATTACCTGGGTCTAAGACAAGTTATGTTTACTTTCGGGAGGCAATGCGGTCAGTTTCTCATTGCGTCCCGAAGACCGCGCTGTGTATTAGTTCCACTTTACTTGACATATTTCAATAATCGGAATTTGGATGTTTTTGAATCGTTCTTGAATCTTCCACGGCCGAATCGCATGTTGGATGGTGTGTCTTTACTCACGTGAGATAATGGCTCGTCATCCAGAATGAATTCTTCGGCAATGATTCTGTTATTCCCTGGGCTTTGGGACTGCCAAGTGCCAGTTTGTCACGCATAGCAAAGGTTTCTGCCAGTGTTAGTTGCGTAGGACCTTTCTTTTTGTCTTCGGTTTTCTTAACATACTCCTCATATTGTTTGTGGTGGTACTTCGCTAAATGCTTGATTAGGTTGGTTGTATTATAACTTCTTACAGCTTTACCACTACGCTTGACTTTATTGTGGCATATGTTGCTCTCTGCCTCTTCATCTTTGTCGTCCTTTAAGGTGAAATGATCCCACACAGCTGACATTTTTACCAATAAAGTCTCTCGGTAAATTGGGAGACAGTGATGTAAATGTAGTGTGTTGAAGGTGTGCCTTAAAATGCGGACCGGATTTTAGGGAAACCGAAGCAAAAACTGGAATGGATTATGTAAATCGGTGCTCTGGAAAACCCGGACCGGACTTCAAAAAAAAAAAAAAAAAAAAAAAAAAGGATCAGAAGTCTGGATCGGAATTTTTCCAGTGTTCCGATCCGATACCGATGCGCATTTTTTTGCCCATATCGGCGTCCGATCCGATCCAAATATCGGATCGGGACATCTCTAATTGCAACACATCCTCCGGGCCTCCCCTTAAAAAGGGGTACCACCACCCTGGTCTGCCACTCCAGGGCACTGTTCCCGATGTCCACGCAATGTTGTAGAGGCGTGTCAGCCAAGACAGCCCCACAACATCCAGAGCCTTTAGGAACTCCGGGGTGATCTCATCAACCCCCGGGGCCTTGCCACTGAGGAGCCTCATTTTATGAACATTCCAGTTTTTTTTTTTTTTTTACAATCAACCCTGTCACAGAGGTTTTACTGCATCCATAATTATTTAATAATTTATAAGTCATCATTTTGCCATGGTGGAGGGGTGTGTGTCCCAATGATCATAGGAGCTATGTTCTTGTATGGGTTGGAAGAATCCAATAGTTGTGTTTTAATTTTGAAATATACCGACCGTAAATTACAGCGTACCAGGTATTGAGAAGTAAATTATCCTTACTTGCTAATACCTTTACCTATGATACCACGTTGTTTTTCACTCTCTCTCACCGTGCAGCTTCATCTGCAGTTTCACTCTCTAGGTCCTTTTTTATTCCCACTGTTGGTTCCTTTCTTGGTGCTTTCCTAGCAATCGTACCATGATGGCTGGAAGTGGTACTGTGAAATAAAATCATACACATATATCTCATTAATCTCATTTCATTTAAGGAACAGCAGAACCTTCAAAATTAGTCAAGTGACCAGAAACGTATTGTCTTCATTAGGTGAGTAGTTTTACTTTAGTTTGATTCTGCGATAGGTGAAATAGGTTCACAGACACTACACTTCAGCTTCAGAGGCTGTGCTTTAAGCTATTGAATCAAATTCATACCCAAGTCCAGATTCCGGCATCGTGTCACTGTCAAAGTGGCTGGTATGTCCTGAACTGGCTAGTGGCAGACATTTAACTACCTCCTCTTGCTCCTCAGTGCTGCCTGTTGGAGGTTCCTCTACATGTTCCTTTGGTGAGGAGTTCCCAACTTCAATTTTAGCATCTTGTTTGTCCTTGCATCCTGCTCCCTCCATTGGGGCCGCTCTCTCTGTGTTTTCATTCATCGTAACCACTGGAGCAAAATACTGTACTACATGTAAAACAGCCCAGGTAGGTAATACTTTTTCACTTATTATTATAATTTATATAACTTACTGTATATACTTATTTCACTTTGTTTTAAGTTCCATTGTGTTTTGTAAATTTTACTTATTGTTTGAAAAATAAAAATAATTCTAAATATAAGGCGTTGGATAAATAGATGGTGTTATAAAAACGGATTACCTAAATTATCATGGCTGTTGGGTGGTCTTGCATCAGACTCTGCAGATCTGTGAAGCTCTAAAAACTTTTTTAACAACAAATATTACAAAACAGTGTGGGAATGCCACACGTTAAACAAATAAAAGTCAACCTCGTTAAAACTTGTAAATTGGCGGGAAAAAAAGACACTCACTGTTTTAATGCGTGCGCAATATGGAACATCCCCTGACGGTGCGTTTAAGTTCTGCACCCCATCTTCATCTGTACAGAAAATATGTACACTATATGTAAATATACAGTATATCACAGATCAGATCTCTCTATATATGTATATGATACTGTATGATCCCCAAAGTATTTTTGCACCTATATCTGTACTTTTACTTAAGTAGAAAAAGTGAGTACTTCATCCACCACTGGTGTGTTGTATGTATTGTATTTACCAGATTGCGTCTGTCCACGCTGCAGCACAATGAGACAGGGTAATGTCTCACCATCTGCAGACAAACCCTGAAAGACTGTGAGGGACAGACATAATTATTTCATGCTGGCGTCTCAGAACACTTCAAAACCAATAATGCTTCCAACACTGTATGTGCGCCTCCTTGATAAACATTAAAACAGCACTTTCTGCTCAATCCACATTTTTGGAAACTCTTTAATTTGATTTTAGTGATTTACTCACCTTGCTGCTCTATGTTGTCATCAAGGTCTTGGTGCTGAAAGTTGTCATAGAATGACAGTTGAATAATTTCACCATCAGGACCAAGAATCACACATCCAACGGCTTGACTTTTCTGTAAATCTGACAAATGGCTACAATATTAGGGATGCCTACACGAGCTGAATACTAGTTAATGTTTAAGAAGTGTGTGTATAGAGTTGTCAGATGAAGGAATTCGCCCCCCCCCGCCAAGCCGCGGAAACACCACTGCTCCCGCAAGCCAACCGGTGGGGGCCAACATTCCGCGCGTTCACTCCCATGTTAACCCTTTGTACTGACTCCATGTTCCAAAAGTTTGAAGAAGGCTCACCAAAAACAGGTTGACAATTTATTCGTCGACAATGATCAAAAAACAAGGCAAAACAGACGACGGAGGAATAATGCTGGATCCAAAACAAGGCTACATAAAAATGTTTCCGAGCAGCGAACTGTTTGTTATCTCAGTGTTCAGTCTTTTTGAAAGCTGCGGTGGAGTGGGCCGGGCCGAAGGTGTGGCTGGGTGTTGTCTTGGGATCAGCCCTCTGTAGCCGGTTTTGGGTGGTTAGGTTCGTGCGTCATCCTTCGTGGCTGGGACGTGGTTGCCACAGCGACCGACGCCGGTCTTTACGTCCCAAGCACCCGTTATCAACTTTATATCCTGGTTGGGCGGCCGATGCTAGTTGTTTTAGGACAGAGCGCCCTGCTCTTTGTCCTTGGAGTGGCCGGGAGAACTGATTGCGAGAGTTGGTGCGTCAATTTTGCTTGTGGCGCACATGTTGGGCTTCTGTGATAAGATGGCGTTCTGTATCTATTCTGCTTCTTTTCATTAAACTATGGTGTAGGTGCTATTTATTTTATATTTGGTGTGTTAGAGTAGTACAAACAGTCCTACAGTTCATATGAGAAACAATGCTATTCCCTGATTGTTTATATTAAGTGTGTTAGAGTAATGCAAAAGTTATATGGTGTGTGCGAGAAAGGTAACTATTCCCTTTATTCCCCCTCATGAGCCCTGACCGGGGATCGTAAAAACATGGATGGGGCCTTAGAACTTAGCCTTAGCAAGTGTTGGAAAAAAATAGCAATTGATGAACAGACTGAACAGAGAAGAGCCTTCTTAAATTTTTGGAACATGGAGTCAGTACAAAGGGTTAACATGGGAATGAACGCGCGGAATGTTGGCCCCCACCGGTTGGCTTGCGGGAGCAGTGCCAGCGGAGCGGCACTTCGTTCGGCTGGCGGTGTTTCCGCGGCTTGGCGGGGGGTGGGGCGAATTCCTTCACAGGTAAAAGCATTGGAAAATGATATTGGATCATATTGACATTTTTTTTCAGTATCAGTTTTGGGCTAATATGCATGTTGCCTTCAAAGTGAATTTAGAAGCCTTTTGCCTTTGTTCAAGGGCTGGTCACAGCTTAGCACAACATGCTTATTAACCATTAGATGTCTCAATCCTAAAATGCTTGGGATTTGAGCATACGCTAAGCTATTTTACAATATGTCAGGATATTCTATTCAATATTCCATTTGGCATCTGTACCTCTCAGCTCCAGTGGGAGAGCACCCCTGACTATGTCTCTTTTAGTGTCACTGGCTTCTAAGGAATCCTGGAGATCATTTATTCTCTTATATAAAAATGCTGAGGAACTCTGACTGCCTGGTCCTTTGCGTCCCACAACACATCCTGAGACTCCCGATGGGAGAGGCAAACATGCTTGGAGAAAAAGGACATAAAAACAGAAGGTAGTATTTTAATTATAAACACTGAAAATTGAAGGGAAAACCCCTATGAAATAAAATAATTGACTAATGCTAGGTTTTGATGCACCGTTCGCCAGGTCAAGCAGAACATCAGTTGATTTCTTGGACTCTTGTTCATGCTGGAAAAACTCTTTGCAGAATTGTTTCTCAGATTTGTCCCTCCTTGCTGCTTTCTTTAAACGTATGATATGTTCTGTGTGATGGAGAAAAAACATAGTCTTACATACAGGTTCATCAGGTTCAAACACTATCACCACAACATGTTTTCACCATGCTTTTTGTCAGGGAGTAGTAGAGGAAGAAGCATTGGGTGACGATAGGAGTCCTTTTGACATTCGTTGGGGTGTAACCCGACTTCCTTATGAGTTCCAGTCCTGCTGGTCTGCATCGTCATGACCTGGTGTACTTTTAAAGGAGGTAGATGGTGGTTGTCGATTGCTCCATATTCCATAGTGGAACTCTCTCGTCCCCTCTGAAATGTTAATGTTGACCAAAATTTGGAGGGAGAATCAATTACAATCAGAAGTGTTCTCGCTCTGTCATTAAGTAAAGCTAATTTGACTTGAAAACTTGGGACACCTAGAGCTTTTCAGACTTTGGTGTAATTTTACAAATATAAACTTTGGACGAGTTCGTCGAAAAACACAATGTCGTTTCTAACGCATAATTACGTTAAGTTTTTTAGCACTCCGTCAAGTGTGTGACCTAATTTCCCGAACGCAACTGAAGACTAACCACAGCGATAGCAGCAGCAACGATATCAGTGATATTTCCACCGAAAGTAACCATTCAAGATCGCTATTTCGTGACGCTACCGATGGCAAAGGCTCCCAGGAAAGATTATCAACAATTAATCCCTACATGTTTGAACATGAGGCGTCAGATGACGATTTACTCAGCACAGCAGACGTTGCTGATGACGCCGGTTGGTAGCTCGACACTTCAGGAAAGAAAGAGTGGTAGGCCTGTGTCTAGCATTGTGCCTTTCTTTCCCCAGTCATTCTGTGATATAATTTTCAGTAATTTAAAAGATCTAGTAATAAATGTATCAAATTGACATGAATAACAATAGACAACCTGTCAACTGTCTTATGACAGGAAAGCAACAAAAACAAAAAAACAGGTTGCGATCAAGTAATAAACATCACATTGACATGAATAGACAACCTGGCAGCTGTCTTATGACAGGCAAGCAACAAAACAACAGGTTGCACTTCAACGAATAGGCATTTGGTTTTGCCCTCTTATATCAACAGAGTTGCATCAAATTTTAGAATTGGAAAAGCCAGTAAGGGTCTACTTATGTCTTTGAAAAACCAAGGTTGTATCCTCCTAGGCTGTCGTCAATGAAAGGATCACAAAGACGTAATCGAGGAGCCGGGGAGAAGTTCTTCTGCCTCTCACAAAAGATGTCCAAATCCTTGCAGAAGATCTAATCAACATAACGATCACATGGATACGATCGACAAAAAAAAAAAAAAAAATTGTAATCACTACGCAATCTGAATGTCAAAAATTGTTATACAATATTTTCCGCGTCCTATGGTATACTGGGGGTGGTTCCCAAAAAGCTTCGGCTTCTCCCGTCTGCCCTTTTCTTTTCGGGTTGAATTAATTGTAAACACATATAAATGCTGTATGTTGTTGGATTTGTCATGCCTGAAGGGAAAAATAAATAAATAAATAAATAAATACAAAAGTATAGAAAGAAAGAAAGAAAGAAAGAAAGAAAGAAAGAAAGAAAGAAAGAAAGAAAGAAAGAAAGAAAGAAAGAAAGAAAGAAAGAAAGAAAGAAAGAAAGAAAGAAAGAAAGAAGAAGTTTTTTTGGGCCACTTAGGCTAGGTTCATACCGGAGGTTTTAATGCACAATTCCAATTTTTTTGTCATATATGTTTCATTGGCGTGCCCATTCAGACTCTCCATTGAACCCGTTCAAGCATCACGCATGCGCACTAAGGCTATGTTCATATTACAGGTCTTAATGCACAAATGCGATTTTTTTGTCATATCCATTTTTTTGGCGTCCCCGTTCAGACTGCCTTTGTCCATTGAGACCATTCAAGTATTACGCATGCGCTCTAATTCGCAGTCCGACACGCGCTGAGCAAGGAGACCCGCATGCGCAGAAGCATCAAAACGAATGGCCGCACATACTGGCTGTCATCCGTCATTCCAGGGATATCATATTTTGCTTTTCAAAATGTGGACACAAATAACAGACATAAATAATTCCCATTTAGGCCTATATTCAAAGTTTATATGGATCGATAGCATGCACGCACTGTCCGTGCATGTCACACACATACGGGCTTTTTGCCCCGACTCTCGGCCGTGTAAGCAATGTTGAAATATTGCTTATCTGGAGCAGACAGAGAACCGATCATTCTCAGGCTTATCTTCAACCCATTTCTATTTTTTTTTATGACTGTTGTCAAGTGTGACCCTTCCTAAAAAGTCGTCTTCAAGGCAAGCTAGGCGCTAATAACGCACAAGCTGCACCTCTACCGGGGCGTCTCTCTCGCTTTTTGATGACGTAATTGGTGCATGAATTCCGATTTGAGAGACTGGACAGTACAGACCACCGCGACAGTCTGGAAAAATGTGGCCCAGATCGGATTTGAACCACATACGAAAGTGACCCAGATCGGATTTGAAATGGTCCAGTTCTATGCGACTTGTCACGTTCAGACCGTCAAGTTAATGCCTCACTCGAGTCGGATAAACAATTAAAAAATCGGATTCGTGCATTAAGACCTGTAGTATGAACGTAGCCTAATTCGCAGTCCGAGACGCGGTAAGCACACTGACCTGCACGCGCAGGAGCATCAAAACAAATGACGGAAAACCGAGCATACTCAGGCTTATCCTCAACCCATTTTATTTTTTTTATGACTGTTGTCAAGCCCGCCCCTTCCCCAAAAGCTGCGTTCAAACTAGGCGCTAACGCTAATGCACACCTGCACCACTACCTTCCTCTACCGCTACCTACCACTTCTCTCACTCTCTGCTGACGTAATTGCTGCATGAATTCCGATTTGGGGGACTTGACAGTTCAGATCGGAACCACATTCTGGAAGAATGTGGCCCAGATCAGATTTAACCGTATACGAAAGTGGCCTAGATCGGTTTAAAAATGGTCCACTTTTATGCGACTTTTCCCGTTCAGACCGTAAAGTTAATGCCTCACTCAAGTCGGAAAAACACAAAAAAATCGGATTCGTGCATTGAAACCTGTGGTATGAACCTAGCCTTATAGAGGCTCGAGCCTTTGTGTGAGCAATTCATCACTACACATCGAGATGGCATGATGAATCTCGCGAGTTAAACCCAGAAAATGTTTGCAATATGTAGCGAGGAAAGCAAGGTGCTATACTTTCGTATTGGAGTGCTGGCGAGGTCTTCGGGAAATGACGTCATCAGGTAGCGGGCGTCACTCGTTGCTGAGGTGTTGCTATGGCAGTAACTCAAAAAATACGCGGTCAATTAAAAAAAAATTGGTGATGTGAGTTTTGAGATAGCGAATGATGTATTCAATACAATTTAGCCAAGTAAAACGCTCATGAATTGAAAATTTCACCTGCCCTTTAACACTTGAAACTACCCAAGCCGTTTGAGGGCGCTGCACAGATGTCAGTTGAATGAATCAATGTATTACCTCAACCATGTTTTCAGAACATCTTTGGAAAATTAGTTGAAAACTAAACCTTTCAATTTAACATGGATCCACCAATTGTATTGCCCTGAAGGGTTTTCTTCTTCATCTGCATTCATGTCTTACATCACCGCATCCTTCAGCCTTCTTTCTAGGCTGCTTCTCATTCCTCAATACCCTTTTGCTAAGATACTCACGATTTCTTCTCTGGATGTCTCTAACTTTTTTAGTGCATATAACCAGGAAGTACAGTCTTTGTTAACATAGACTTACAATAATTGTTTTCTGGCAGCTGGATTCAGAAGTGACTGCATGTCGTGCTCTCAGAGGTGGAAGAACCAAGCCTGCAGGGTGGAGATCATTATGTTAGAAGCATTTGAGCTTTGACTGACTTCCTTTGCAGCCAATACACAAGTTTTTATCTATCTCTATCTACGTGACTATCATTCTGCAGGAACATATTAAATTTTCTGTTTGCCTTTGCTGTGAGTTGGTAATACACCCACATGTGCGCACACAGACACCTTTACTTACTGTTGTTGGTCCAGTTCCCCGAGGTTTGTGGGTTGACAATATTCCCAGATCTTTGGTAGTCTATGGGTATTTCTTCAGCACTTAGGGCAAGGGTCACATCACTTGACTTGCAGGTCTGTGAACTCCCAGCACGTGACAAATTGACCTGGAAAGAGGTCATGACATTCAGCAAGTTGGGTCATTCGAATCAAAGCCCTCAAAGGTGAAAAAATTTGCACGGGTGTCTGATTATACAGATACTGTCCATCAAATTGAATCTTGATCACCTGCAGTTCTTGCGGTTCTTCAAAAGTTGTGGGGTCTTTACTGTTCTGCGAATGTGAACTAGAAACTCTAGGAATCTGAAGGACCAGATCCAAACAAACCTTCCTGTCACTTCCCTGCATTTCATTTTCACCTGCAGAGAAACCTATTTTAAGGGTTCAACTACATAGGAATCATTTCTCTTTGTGTTTTACCTTCAGGTGGATCCTTCAAATGGGAGCTGGTTTCCCAATGGTCGCCAGGCAACTCTGGATGCTTCCCTCGTATGACATGAAGTCGGGAAACGCTTGCATACTGGGCGTTTGGATGTGGATGTAAGCTAGGAGTGGCAAACTGCCTGTTAAACTGAGTCGGAGACAAGCACAGTTAATATGTATTCACCTATCCATTTTCAATATCCATTCCTTATTTTGCCGAATGTTGTGGTCTCGGCTATCCCGGATGACATTGGGCAAAAGACAAGCGAGACTCTAGCACAGGCACTCTTACCATGACCCCGAGACATACAAGGAAACCCGAAAACTGGTATTCCTGTTTTTCTTACAGCATGTTTGCTATTTTGCTTCTATTTTCCCAGTATCCTTGGTGAGAGTTGGTGGGTGGAGACTAAATTTCCCATAACGCCTAGCGCAGCTTAGCTCACTGATAGCTACCCTATTAGCGAGCACCGGTAGCCGAGGAAAAATCAAACATTGCTATAAAAGTTTACAATCCTCGGCAGCGCAACGATGCAACACCGAATGGGATTTTACAGATGATGCCAGTACAAAGCTCCGATGGAAGTCAACAGTTGCCACAAAGTAAGTTTAGCAAGTGTACCTGTAGCCTGTGAGCTCCTGTCGTGTCGAAGGTTTGTTTGTGAATGAGAATTGACAGGTAACACCATGATAAAGCCAGTCTGTGATTGCGCACGAGTCAGCAACTTTGTATCCAAAGTAGAATCTGATTATATACGTGTTGATCGCAAACCCTTAACAACTGGGCAGGCTCTCTGGGAACACGTCACAGGCAGCACAGTACCGTAGAATTCTGTGAAAAGTGTCAGTGAATTTCAATACATGCTAATTGGTCCCGTGACAAATAATAAAAACTGGATATTTTGATGAATTTATAAAACCTGGCCGGACGCGACGTGAAAAGTGGACATGTTCGGGCAAAAGAAAACGTTTGGTCACCCTAACTAAGAACTTCATTTATTTATTTTGTACATTGTTTGAGGCTAAGCTCAGGCACTAGTTGAGTCCAAGACTGAAGTAAAGCTCAACTAAATCCTGTATTATAATTTTTAGCACGCCGAAACTGCTGGTGTTCGATGCGCATCTGAGCCTAGCCTCAAACGATATTAAATAAACAAATAAATAAATGAGGATCTAAGTACAAGAAAAGTACAATAGGCTAACTTGCATACCAAAAGTCTGTTAGCTTAAATGCTATATAATTAGAGTGATCATATTTTGATTTCCAAAAAAGAGGACACTCGGCCCAGCCTCGAGATACTTGAATTTTACTCGAAATTCACTCAAAGATGCCTATAGACCCCAATCACCAACGTCACACAATCACGTGATCGCTGTGTTGTGCCGCCATATTGTCCGTCATTGTGTGTCCGTATTGTCATTGACTGTAGTTTCTAAAGGTGGATTCACTTGCAAATTATGGAAGCCCCGGTGCTTTCAGACGCTGTAAACTCATTGGATGAGTTGCATAAAAGCCGTTATTTGGAAAAGCTTCAGTCGATCCAGTCGCCAGATCCATATTTGATACCCAAACCGATGTTTCCTTCCGTCCGGTCCCGTGCGTCAGAGCTCGTCCTGAGACCACAAAATTTCCAATCATACTCCAGTTTATGTCACGATGAAAAGTCGGGTACCCAAAATCGGCACCGGCCCGAATATAAACCGACATTTGGTCAGCTGAGCGTCACCGTTGTCACGATTGTAAAATGAAAATTGATCGACAACGGGCCGGTGTGTGCCGAAAAATAGCTGCCCCGCGTGAAAAGTCCCCCCTGACGGGAGCGCTTATTTATAACGCTTTATTGACGTGAAAACATCAAATGTTTTCATGAACGCATTACAGTAATGGATTTACGACTGTAACATCGGTTTTAAATAATTAAATTACACAAAATATTAGTACTGTATTTTAGTAACATCGTGGACTGGGCCACATTACCATCTTTGAACAGAAATGTATTAGTCTATAGGTTTTCACGACCATATCCCAATGACAATCACACAGGTATGACATTTATTAGTTCAAGCAGAGTAAAATAATACATATTCACGGTACAAGAAAGTCGTTTCTGTGTGGGCGCTCCCGTCAGGGGGGACATTTCACGCGGGGCGGCTATTTTTCGGCACAACACCGGTTGTTGCGGTCACCTTCTTGCTGCGCGACCGTGGCGACGAGCTTCGTAGTCTCCGTCTGATGATGTCTGCGATCATGTTGGCATCATATTGATGTTTTCGCCCGTTGTCTAAAGGCTGTCGACACAAACGCATCATGGACCGAGATAAACAAACCGTGCTGCTTTCGAGATTTGCCCTTATAACAATGGGCACACAGCAACTACTAAAATGACCGTTTATCTTCTCTGTTACTGCAACCAACCGCCACACATGCCTTAACCATTTTGATTAATCAGTGTTAACGATTGTCAGGAAGGTTTTTGGGTTCGTTTACTAGGCGGTGATTCCTTAGACAAGCAGAAAAACACGCAGTAATAGGAGGAATGTACGTATAGCGGTAATATGTTAAGTTTGTAAACACGATGAGCTGACGGACAATATGGCGGCACCAGTCAGGGGGGCGGAGTTTGTGACGTCACGTGATTGTGGTCTATAACACTTTAAAATATTCAAAGTGTGCCTCCTCTGTCTGGATAGAAAAATTCTGTTTTATAAAACAAAAAAATATATATTGCCATATAGTATATTATATATATATATGTATATATATATATATATATATATATATTTTTTTTTTTATACTCAACAGCTTACAGGTTACTCAACAGGCTTTATTCTTCCTAAAAAATAATCCCCTCCCCCCCAAAAAATGTAAATAATGATAAAAAAAAATAATAATAATATAATGCAGACCCATGGAAACATAGTCCAGTCAAAACACACCCACACACACACAGTAGACTATGTGCCAACTAAATATTTTTATTAATTACAACAGCATAAATGTCTTTTACAACTATTCCTTATTGTAGTCTGTAACTGCCTGATCTCTTGCCAAACCGTCAACCCAGTAGATGGCGGTAATGCCCCATGATACAAGGGGTAACCTGCCAACAAAAAACAAGAAGAAGAACCCCCCCCCCCCCCCCCCAACACACACACACACACTGGTAGGAGCCACGTCAACGCAGGCAGGCGCTGCCCCCCAGCGGCCAGAGGGATTCTCTTCAAATTGGTCCCGTCAAAAGTGGACTTGTCGTGGCAAAAGAGGACATTTGGTCATCCTAATATTATGCTAATATTTACAAGATTGTTTCTGTTTCTGGTGCGCACCAGAGAGTTTGTAGTGGGCACCCCATCCTATCTGGTGGGCACCAGTTGGTTTTAATTTATTTTATTTCTGTCAATGTCCCTTTAGGGGCTCCGTAAAATTGCGACAAGTAATATTGCTGACTTTAACAAGCCAGAGCTGCAAATATGGTTCCTCATGTAGTAACTACTTTTCACCAAAAGATGGCAGACTCTGCCACTTCAACCATCGTTTGTAGGCGTGTTTTGATTCAAGGCTCAGTCAATGAGATGCACATCAATGAGATGCATGTGCATAACAAATTGTCTAGTGATTGCATAAATTGTGGTCAATTCTTACTTACCTGTTCATGCCTTTGATGCAAAATGAGAGTGTCAGACCGGTGGCCCGCTTTTTGCTTATACTGCTGTGTGACCCGCCTCTTCCTGTCTAAATCCTGCGACTGACATTCAGTTCCTATTGTAACCAAGTCCTGCAGACAAAAAAGAGCAAAATTGTGATTCATGCCTCCTAAAGTGTAATGACGTTGACTGGTCATACATACTCGTGAATAGAGAAGAAGAGGCCCCCGACGAGTGCTGTACGTCTTTGGGATGGTTGACTCTTCGTTCCCAAGCAGACTGCCACTGTTGCTCAGACGCAGCAGAGCATCATGGGATTTCCAGATGTAATAATCCTATGGCGACGAGGTTGAAAAATGTCAATGACATTTCCAAGGTTTGAAGTATTCGTGTTAATTGTTCAATATCAAAATCAAAGTTGTGAGCTGTCATTTGTAATTCGTTTCCTTAACCCATTCTCGACCAATGACAACTGTAAAAGTAAAAAGTCAATTTTTGGGGAGAGATAGCAGTTAGTAAGTTTAAATAATACATGAAAGCAGCGGCAGAACTTAAGGGGTGTGGCACTTAATGGCGTTAAGTAGGCATGGTTGAGTGAGGGGAGGGTCAAACAGAAAGGTAAAATGAAGCGTGGAGCTGTAATATTGACTAATCCGAGTAGAAATTTGTGTATGTCTCCCTCTAGTGGTGGCTGCCATGACTGGGGTGTTTACACACCTCAGTATTAGCCCAGCGTCAGTCAATGTAAACAGTAACGTGAGCTGCTGCTGCCTGTGTGCTGCGAGCGGCACACCTCAGCAATGGCGGACGGGCTACTTCCGGTCGCTTTGGTCATATTAGTCAATAATGTTTAAGCGTTAAAATATCTGAAGGGGGCCGCAAACATTTTTTCACTTGCACCCCACATACACACACACACACCGACACACCGGACGATCGTCTCAAGGAGCCTGCGAAAGCGTGGGAAAGGGCCCGCGAATAATTGCCCACTAACAAAACCCCGGGTCCACAAGAGGGGGTCACGTTTATGCCCATCGCACCCAGATCCTGTTCGAATTTGTTCTGCCACTGCATGAAAGAAAGTGAAAGCCAATTCTGATATGAACATTTTAAGTGAAATATGAGACACCGGAACCTGTGGTGTGAAGCATACGTCCAGGCGGCCATGATGATCTGCACTCATTGCGATGACCCGACCGCAGCCCCGACTCAGTGGCGACAGATACAAATCCTTCATGGTGTTACTTTCCATCTTGTCCAAAGAAAAAAATGACTAAACTATCAAACCAATTCCAGGATGAATGAACCCTTACAATACATGGATGAGAGGAAATCCTAGTGGGAGGAAAACTTGATCTTTTTAAATAAGGGCAATGGACGTACCTGCAACCGGCACAGTTTGGTTCAGCGCATGAGTGCCTGTTGCTAGGATGTATGATTCACTACTTTGTGTTAGTGTTGCCTTAGCTGCTTGGATTATTACACATAGACACATATGCACACACACACACAATTGGAAAGTCCAGGAAGTGTCCTGATTGTGAAAGTCAAGTACGCAGGGTCATTTTTTAAAAATTCTGCCCCAGTTCATAATTGCTGCATGGATGCACACTATAATAGAGGGTGGGGGAAAGGGGAATCATCGTTTGTAGAAAGATGGTTTAGTACAGGAAAGAATCGCAATAATTTGAAATAAAAAAAAAAAAAGTATTGAAACAATAATGTTTAATGTTTGCATTCATGTTAATCTCCCTATACCGGGGGTTGGCAACCTGTGGCTCTAGAGCCGCATGTGGCTCTTTAGCGCTGCCCTAGTGGCCTCATTGAGCTTTTTCAAAAATGTTTGAAAATGGAAAAATATGGGGGAGGGAAATATTTTTTTTGTTGGTTTTGTAGGAGGACAAACATGACATAAACATTCTTCTAATTCAATAATGTTGTAATGAAGTTAAACTTGAGACGGCATCGTACAACAAAGTAGTCACGTGGTTCGTCATTCTCTATAGAATGCTCTGCAGGGAAATTACATATTTACCGCATTTTCTGCACTATAAGGCGCATCTTCAATGAATGGCACATTTTAAAGGGATCCACGGCTAGAAAGACATGTAGTTCTTAAAAGATAAATGTTAGTACAAGTCAAGGCAAGGCAAATTTATTTATATAGCACAATCCAACACAAGGCAATTCAAAGTGCTTTACATCACATGAAGATCATAAAAATCACATTTACATCAATACAACGTAAAAACCAGGACAATCAAAATAGGAAGAAAAAAAACTTAAAAATCCCATTTAATCACAAATAGAATAAAAATAAAATAAAAATAAGACAAAAACTACTAAATAATAATTGAAATCAGCAATGGAGATAAGCACAAGCGGAATAGAAAGAAAGTAGATTGAGATATATAGACAGTTATGGATATGCAGTGCTAAAAAAAAGCGTTTTTAGCCTTGATTTAAAGGAGCTAACAGTTTGAGCATACTTCAGACGTTCAGGTAACTTGTTCTAGAGGTGAGGAGCATAATAACTAAATGCTGCCTCACCCTGCTTGGTTCTTGTTCTTGGAACATGCAGGAGACTGGTTCCAGACGACCTTAGGGGTCTAGATGTCTCATATGAATCTAACAAATCAAGCATGTATTTTGGTCCAAGGCCATTAAGTGTTTTGTAGACGAGCAGTAGTATTTTATAGTCTGTCCTTTGACTTACTGGAAGCCAGTGTAGTGATTTCGAAACCGGTTTAATGTGGTCCAGCTTCCTTGTATTTGTGAGGATTCTGGCTGAAGCATTCTGTACTAGCTGCAGCTTCCTGACTTATTTTTGAAGGAATTTAGTCCTCCCAGCCCAGAGCGCACGGGGAGGCCGGCAACAGAACGGAAATGTGCTCCGCCACCCGACCCCTCCGAGCGGAGCCAGGCCAGGAGGAAGCTAAACTCCGCGCGTTCCTGTGTTAACCCTTTGCACACTGACTCCATGTTTCAAAAGCTTGAAGAACACTCGCCGAAAACAGGTTGACAATTTATTCGTCGACAATGGTAAAAAACAAGGCAAAAACAGACGACGGAGGGACAGTTCTGGATCCAAAACAAGGCTACATGTTTCCGAGCAGAAGAAAAATCTGTCTTATCTCAGTGTCCAGTCTTTTTGAAGTCTTTGCTGACGCGGGTCTCGTCGAAGGCGTTTCTGGGCGTTGCTTTGGGGCCGCCCCCGCTGTGGCCGGTTTTGGGCGGTTGGGTTCGTGCGCGGATTGGGACGCCCGCTATCAACTTTGCTGTCCGGGCTGGTGGTGCTTGTTTTAGGACAAAACGCTTTGTCCTTGGAGTTTTGCTGAGAGCAGATTCCCCGAGTATGTGCGTCACTCTTGTGATAAGACGGCATTGTGTATCTCTATTTCTTCTCATTAAACTATGGTGTGCTATTTATTTTATATTAGTAGTGTAGTCCTACCGTAAATATGAAAATGATACACATTTCCTGATTAATTATATTACGTGTGTTAGCCTAATGCAAACAGTTATATGGTGTGTGCGATGACGGTATCGTTTCCCCTTCATTCCCCCTCTCGAGCCCCGACAGGGGATCGAAAAAACATGGATGTGGCCTTAGAACTCAGCTTTGTCAAGTGGTGGAAGAAATGTAGCAATTGATGAACAGTTTAAACAGGGATGTGCGAAATTTGTCCCCCTCAGGACTCCTGTTAAGTACTCTTTAAAACAATATGATACCGCCTCAAAGGGTTAATCCTTGGTTGTCTTCGGTCCCGTGGCTATAGGCATCAGCTCACAGTGCCCTCTTTGTACAGGTGCATTGAGACCGATTTTTCATGATCAAATAGACGGGCTACCCATCAAGTTATTCCTGTCGCTAGGAAAAATGAGATATACATTCAGTTAAATTAAATTAAATTAAATTAAAATAAATAAAAATAAAGTTAATCTTTAGTTAAGAAAAATGAGAGACACACTAAGCTAAATTTGGTCCATTGAATAACAACCTTTAAATCAGGAAAAGTGAGAACCGTACTGAGTTAAATTTTGGTCCAGTAAATGAAAATTTAAGTGCCCCTTTTTTCACTTCCGTAACGTTAGGGTCAACCACCACCTGTAGTAAGAGGGAACTGTGCGCAGCCCTGAAGAAAAAGGAATGCAACAGTGTGTCAAACATCTCAGAACAGCTTTTAAATGAAGAAAAAGAACAGCACTGACAAACTACTACATCTAAAAACATAACACAGCAAAAACATTCCCCCATTGACTAGAGAATGGTGAAAAAGCGGTACTGTACAAAAGCGGAATGTTGCAATACAGAAAAACTTGGACACCATGAACTCGAAACTCGAAATAAACGTCTTCACCCCTTACCAGTTGTTGAAAATGATGGACACAGACGCCTGTAGGCAAACTTTATTCCACCCCAATTAAAGAAAAACTTTATTCCGCCCCATTCACCAAAAAATGAATAAATATCCTAATCAAAAGTATATAAAAATAATAAAAGTTATATTCTCCACCCCAAATGACAAATATGGCTAAAGGCTAAAGAATAAAACTGGGACTTAAAAATGGCACAAATCTACCGAGTACTATGATTTAGAACCTAACGAAAAAATAGTAGTCTTTGAACAAAAATCCCAAGAACGAAAATGAATCTATGGTGATTGTGGAGATGTAAAACAATCCAGTGATATGACATGTGTCGAGGAATTACAAAACCCAAATGTGACTGCAAAAGATCGAAAAAATGTGACGGAAAAAATAAACCCCACTACATAAACAATGTGTATTCCCACCACTTACCAACAACGTCAGGGGCACCTTTCCACACCACATTTCTAACAGCAACATCCGCATGTGAAATCAATAAAAGGGAAAAAGGAAAGAAAATCCAAACCTTTTAGCGAAAAATAATATTACAAAGAACAAATAAACGAGAGCACTATAGCGACAGGGACCATGACGCTAAACCTATTTATTTCCATAATCAATTGTCGCTTCCTAGGACATGGGTCGTATGGGAATTTGTTTATTTTCTCCCAGTCCGGATCCGTCATGGTTGCCCCCCACCCTAGTGGATCCTAGTGTAGCTGTAATCTGTTCAACTCAAAAGAATACAGAGCCTGTAACATATTTTAAAACACTCCCTAATTAAAGCATAGAACGACTTTGCCTTTGTGTAGAACACAAACAATGAGCTTAAGGTGTCTAAAATATAATGCGGTACCTACAGGAAAGTTAATCATTAGAAAGTGAAAATAAAATAATAAAAGTAAAGAATCTTAATCAAATACATCTGGGACTATGTGGTGTACTTAAAATATGCCACGTACTCACACGTTTTAGTTTTTTTGCCTACTGCTTGTCGAGACGTCTGAGGCACGGTAATCTCTCTAACATTTAAATACTCTCTCAAACTCAAAAAGACCGGAAAACATTCACCTCGACGAAACGCAGCATCGTCAGCTGGGGTGAGTATAAAACCGTGCGGACAGTCGTGACGGCTGTCCCTTGGCGATGAACCATTATTTTGTGAGCACCTGTTCTCACACAACCACCAGCTCACGGCTCGTGCGATACCGCAGTCACAGCCCTGAGGGAATAGGTGGGGTCTGGAATCAAACCTTTGATCCTCCAACCATTGGCGATCCCTTCTCCCACCCGCGCAACCGGTGGTCCGTGTGCCGGTGCGATGGCTCCGCTTGTCACACCCAGCTCCAGCTCAGCTAGCGTTCAGGGTGAATGTCTTCCCATCCTGTCACATACACATCTGGTGTTTCAGGGGATCGATAAATAGAAATAAGGATAAACTTAAGAATAGCCGATTTGTCATACTTACTTATCTTAACTGGGCCTATTTGTAACCTTACCGCCTGAAGCGTCCCAACCGCACCAGTCTCAAAACTCCAACATGTGATGTGGCAGATTATTATCCTTAAACCTTGAAATCTTTTGGGAAACAATGTGGTCAGGGAAAACTTTAGATCGTTTTAATGGCCTCTGCGTGCTCCTAAAATGTGTCGTGCTATTAAAGCTAAGTGGGATTATGAATAGTATTATGTTTATAATAATTTACTGTTTGTTGGGCCTAAGAACTGTATGTTTAGAGTTGAACAGACTGTACAAGTCACTAAAAATTTACAATTGTCCGCATCCATATTAACTTTCAGTAATAATGTTGGTGTTATCTTGGCCCACTTAACCCCCTCTAGCCATGCCCACAATTGCAATTGTAAGCATGGCTATATCACTCATAGCTACTACTCAAAGTGCATTATGAATACCCGGTACATGTTATCATTCCCAAGTTACATCAGCTTGTGTGATACCCCAATTATCTAGACCAAATCAAAAACTATCCCCTATGGTGGTCTAAATGCCATCATTTGAGATCCTAACTCCCTTTTTTTTTTTTTTTTTTTTTTTCCAATAAGCTTAATAATATTGATCGTCAACAACCCTAGTCACAAGGAATCATTTTGTCAAAGGATGGGCGTTGTACATTCATTTCTACGGTGTGTGGTTGTCTACTACACGTTTAAACTGTTCAATGGTTACCATTGCAACAATCAACACAAAAACATTTATATGTCTTATTATTTCCAGTTTACAAACCCCTCATGTCCAATTCAGATCCCAAACAAAGCCACTCAGCAATAATTAAAATATTTATGTCTTGGAAAGTGATGCCTTTTCCTTTGTTCCTTATGTCATTCAAAATATGTATCTTTCTCCCCTTTTGTGAAACAATTAGGTCCCCCGAAAATAATTGCAAAATAACAAATCAGTGAATAGGATCAATAGAATAAATGCAAGTCAACCAGTTTGACTTTTTATAAAAAATGGAAAAGAATAGATGAATAGAATTTTTAGAAAAAAAATTCTAAAAAAAAATATGAAAAATACAGTTAGCACAGACATGGAACTAAACAACACTTTCTCCACTCCTCCTTTTTTTTTTTTTTTTTTTTTTTTTTTTAATATTATTCAAGTCCTTAAAAATAAAAATCTGTTCCATAAAGGTGTCCAAAGGAATGGAAAAATATCACATGAGAGTAATTCATCAAAAGATCAAGAACAAAAATCCAAAATGAAAACATAAAAATTGTCTTATACTGGGGAAATTGTATTTATAGGCAGTAGACTTGGAAAGGTATTCTGAAATTAAATTAACTCATCTCTAGATTCTGTCTCATTATTGTTGTATCGTTCGAGTATTATTCTTAACTTTTAACATAAGCAACTTCCCCAGCATAATAAATTGCATTTGGCACGATGCCCGTGTTTGTTTACGTTCTCAAATTTAATTCCTCCCCTCTTATGTAATTTGTTAATTCAATTCCTACTGTGGTCTTTCTCTTAAAAAAAAATTGGTTGCTAATTTCCCCTATAATTTCAAAGCACAAAATTTACCTACATTGGTCTTGTCTTTTCATCCCAGATCATGAAATTGGTGAAAATGTCTTATTCCCCTTTTTTATTTTATTTTATTCTTTTCTTGATTTCTTTTTTTGCAAGGATAGCCCAATTCTATCCGCAGGTGACCCAAAAGATTATATTTTAGTGAAATCTGGCATTTTCAAGTCTTTTTTTTAAAAACCTAAATCCACTTTTACATTGTCCCGTATATCAAAATTAACACATATAGGAGATTCTCCCTCCGCATTCTTCCGGGAGTCAATAGTGGCTAGGGAAGGACTGTCTTATCTATTGTTTTACCAAAACAACCAGAGACTTGAGCTTGAGATGACCCACTTTAAAACTTTGCTCTTTCCTAAACTTTAACCCTTTAGGCAAGGCATCTCAAACTTAAATTAGCTTCTATAGACTCCAAATTAAACGGAACTACAAAATAACTCCAAAATCAGTTTTACAAAAGTGCAAAAGGAAAAGAAAATATACTAAATGAAATTATTTCCTTCAAGTGTCAACAATGAAAAGAAAATATCCAAGTTAAGATAAAAATAAAAACTAATAAGACTTACTATTTATCTCATTCTGGGAACGTTATCTCCGATGTAAATTTGGAATCGTGATAAGTGTTATGAAAGAACCATTTGCTTCTTTTTTTTTTTTTTTTTTTCAAAGATGTTCTAGTTACTCTAAGGGGTGTTATGAATGTCAATTAGCTCAAATATTTACAATTCTTATATTGCATTGTTACATGTTTTATTGTGGCCCCCTATTTGATAATTTGTCAATTAACTTTGGTCATGGCCTGTCTCGACAAAGTTGGCCACTTATTTCCTACTCTATTTTCATAACAGCAAAAATTAGTTCAATTTTAATTGTCTTCTTATATCAAAACTAAAATCAATAAAGTTATCCTGTTGTTCTTTGGATCCCAGCTGAATTCACGACAGCCAATTCTATCAACATGTGATCCAAAAGTGACACTTTCCCCATATTCATCATGCTTGAATCCCCTAAAAATTACATTTCAAACTATTCGTTATACTAGAAGCGAGCCATGATATCAATTCCCCGTTACTAATTTTAAGGTGTTCTTTGCTGGTTCGGTTTGCATGTTTGTTATTCTAATAATTGTAAGTTCGTGGTTGAACGCATCACTTTAATATTCTTTTGTTTTATCTACATTCTTTTTTTTTTTTTTTTTTTTTTTAAATCTATAACTTTACCAAACATCCAGGGACTTCAGCCCTCCTTGCTCTGCTTGGCCTGAACAAGAGCAAGAGGGGCCTCCCGCCCATCGGCCCGCGCACCTCATTTTGAACACTGTGTTCCTTTTCTAATCAGATCTACTGATTTTTTAGAATTTTTACATGTTGTCCCTTTTTGGCTCTCAATTTTATCTTAAAATGTTAAACAAGGACTGGAAAATTCCCAGCTTCAATTCTAGCCCCCCCTTATAATCAATTTTGGCAAAAAACCCAGCGGATGCCGTCGAGGACCCCATGTTGCAAATAGGGGCCACCGACGGCCCGCCCTCCTTATTTTGAACACAGTGTTCTTTTCTAATCAGATAGCCCAACTCCAGGCGCCATGCCAACGGCTGTCTCCCAGAACGTTAACAGGGGCGCTTCCTATTTTTTCGGCTTCATCTCGAACAACACTAAGCAAAACAAAACGTCCACTTACTTTAACAAGAGACTACACGACACCATAGCAACTTAACATTTAAACAACAACAGTGGCAGTCCACCCCGGCTTCCCCATTTTAATTGTCATTTTTTATTTTTTGTCATGGTCAATCTTAGTGCAACAACTGAGTTTCAATTTCCGTGAACAACTCGTCTAATTTCTTCCCTGTACCCTCACAGCCCTCCTTAGCGCATTCATATAGCCATTTGTCACGGGTCCCTGACCTAAATCTTCGCTGGGCGAATGTGTTCATGGCCATGTCTCTTGTTCTGCTTACCGCAAGCAGCGAGGCCCTCTTTGCTGTTGGGCGTCACTTCCAACAGCGGCCTTAATACCTTTATTCTTTTTTAAGGGGGGACCACTTCCTAGGGCCTCCACAACCCAGCTCTCAAACCTCCGACTCGTCAGCCCTGAGGTGCGGAACCGCTACGTTCCAGTCCCGGTGGCTTTGGCCCGGCCTGACGCTGCCCGCCAGCCAAACCACCACAACCTTCAGGACAAGTATATGTCTATCCAAATTTATATGTATACCTCTAAATATACATATAAATGCATACACATATTGCGCGTACAGACCCCTCATCCAACTTAAAAAGTGGGTCGTCGCATCTACTCTATACTCAAATATACATGCCCATATCTATCCCATACACATATCTTTGTATGTATATGCATACATGCGCATGTATATATTACGTATGTCCCACCACATCAAATCGGGAAACAACAACCTGTTGTCTAGGAGCCAACCAGCCTGAGCGGGAGGGAAACGCTGTGTCCCAACCTGTGGTTGGCAAGCGCGAGTGGGGAGGGTGAAGTTGATAAAGGGGTGGGGGTCTGGTGTTATTTTAGCATTTTATTTAGTATTTGTGATATAATTATAGTATTTTAGTATGTAGGAAAGGAATGGAGAGGGTCGCGCGGTTGCGAGCGCACATAGACGTGCGCGCGCAATTGCGCGCGACAGGCGCAGGCAGCGGCTCACAACCTCTTTTGTGTTGTTAAGTTTCTCGCAATTTAATGAGGCTCCGGGGACACCGCTTCCTAATAACCTAAGCTTGTCCTGTTTTTTCTTTTTTTTTTTTTTTTTTTTTTTTTTTCTTTCGCCCAGCCTAAACTACGCGACGCATGGCGTATATGTTGCACTCTTTCTGAATCTACCCCTCTAGTGCTAAGACTAATGAAGACTAATGTTCCACTACACTTGTTTCCCCTTATTCCTTCAACAGAATGCACAAATCACAGTTAGACAAAACACAAAATGGTCGAAGGTCGCTTCAAGTCAACTTTCACCCGCCTTAAATTATGACAAAACGTCTATTTACCTTTTCGGCTTTTAGAGGTGCACCTAAAAGGGCTCCAGTTGACTCTTCCGCAGCCGTTCGTCCATCCCCTCCGTCGTCTGGGCCTATCACGTCGTCAAACCATCACGTCGGGTCACCAACTGAAGGAATTTAGTCCTCCCAGCCCAGAGCGCACGGGGAGGCCGGCAACAGAACGGAAATGTGCTCCGCCACCCGACCCCTCCGAGCGGAGCCAGGCCAGGAGGAAGCTAAACTCCGCGCGTTCCTGTGTTAACCCTTTGCACACTGACTCCATGTTTCAAAAGCTTGAAGAACACTCGCCGAAAACAGGTTGACAATTTATTCGTCGACAATGGTAAAAAAACAAGGCAAAAACAGACGACGGAGGGACAGTTCTGGATCCAAAACAAGGCTACATGTTTCCGAGCAGAAGAAAAATCTGTCTTATCTCAGTGTCCAGTCTTTTTGAAGTCTTTGCTGACGCGGGTCTCGTCGAAGGCGTTTCTGGGCGTTGCTTTGGGGCCGCCCCCGCTGTGGCCGGTTTTGGGCGGTTGGGTTCGTGCGCGGATTGGGACGCCCGCTATCAACTTTGCTGTCCGGGCTGGTGGTGCTTGTTTTAGGACAAAACGCTTTGTCCTTGGAGTTTTGCTGAGAGCAGATTCCCCGAGTATGTGCGTCACTCTTGTGATAAGACGGCATTGTGTATCTCTATTTCTTCTCATTAAACTATGGTGTGCTATTTATTTTATATTAGTAGTGTAGTCCTACCGTAAATATGAAAATGATACACATTTCCTGATTAATTATATTACGTGTGTTAGCCTAATGCAAACAGTTATATGGTGTGTGCGATGACGGTATCGTTTCCCCTTCATTTTTTATCAAGACCCGTAAATACACCGTTGCAATAGTCCAATCTGCTGAAAATGAATGCATGCATATGTTTTTCCATGTCTTGTTGAGTCAGAAGCCCCTTAATTCTGGTTATATTATTTAGGTGGTAATAAGCAGATTTAGTGACAGACTTTAGATGGCTATCAAATTTTAGGTCCGAGTCAACAATTACGCCACGGTTTCTGACTTGATTTGTAGCTGTAAGTGACATTGTGCTAAGGTGCCTGCTTATCTTTGACCTTTCATTTTTGGCCCAAAAGTGAGCACTTCTGTCTTCTCCCCATTTAACAGGAGAAAATTCTGGCACATCCATTCATTGATTTGATGAATGCATTTACTCAGGGAGACTAAGGGACTATAATCATGTGGGGACACAGAAATGTACAGTTGTGTGTCATCTGCATAGGTGTGATAGGAGATGTCATACTGTTCCATAATCTGAGCTAAGGGAAGCATATAGATGTTAAATAAGAGTGGTCCAAGAATTGACCCTTGAGGGACTCCACACGTGAATTTGGTTCTTTCTGACTGATGGTTTCCGATTGACACAAAGAAATCCCTATCATGTAGATAGGATGTGAACCACTGAAGAATAGTGTCAGTAGGCCCTTCCCACTGTTCCAATCTGCTGAGTAGTATGTTGTGATCAACCGTGTCAAATGCGGCGCTGAGATCCAATAGTAGCGGAACAGATGATTTGCCTGTATTGGTATTCCGACGAATATCATTTAGGACTTTGATAAGCACGGTCTCGGTGCTGTGTTGTGGCCGAAATCCAGACTGAAATGAGTTAAAAAGATTGTTTTGCATCATAAAAGTCTGGATCTGTTCGAACACAACCCTTTCGATAATTTTCCCCAGGAATGTCAGATTTGATATTGGCCTGTAATTACTAATGGTTGAGGCATCCAGATTAGTTTTTTTTTAGGAGAGGTTTTATTGTTATTACAAGTTATAATAATTTGATATTAAAACCCCCAATGTTTTCTTTTCAATAATTTTCCTATAATTATTTTAACTAGTAAGTCACCATTGTTGTTGACTTCGCTGGGCGGTGACATCACAGGGCCACGCATCCGTACTTCACAGTGTCACTCTAAAAAAAAAAAAGTGTCCCACTTTAATTATGTAACGTAGTGATTTAAATACCACAACATGTCAATGGCGAGTTTTGAATTAATTAAGGATCAAGCCAATGAGTGTGTTTTGTCCTTTGACTGATGTCGTAGTTTTCCTTTAATTCACAATGGGGTGTAAGGCAGAGAGAAAGAGTGGACACTGGCGTTCAGATTTGTAGCTCGAACCGCCCCGTTTTATTGGCATAAGCTTCAGCAACTACTTCACAACAAACATAAGTATCATATAGTGAAAATACAACAAAAATAATATTCATATCTCTCAAAAAATAATGTTCACAAAAAGAAAAGTGCTTCAATCTGTATTAATGAGGACCTATTCTCACACAGTTAAACAACAATGCAAAAAGAACTGGCATTCACATTTAAAATATATATGCATAATACACATAAAATTTACTCGAGTTCAGTCAAATTCTATTTAAACATTTTAGCAACTCGTTTAGCTCAACTAATACACTGGATGGCTATATTTAGTTATATTTATTATATTTACAATATACAAACTATGATGCCGGGAGCATTTATCAGATGTCTTGTTTGTTGTAATTGACTCTACTGGGGCATCAGTCGAGGGACAAAACACACTCATTGTCTTGAGCTCTTATTAATTTAAAACTCGCCAATGACACCTTGTGGTGTATTAAATCACTACCTTACATAGTTAAAGAGTGACACTATGAAGGATGGCAGCGTGGCCATGTGATGCCGAGCGATGAGAACAACAATGGCGAGCTACTAGTTTATTTTTTAATTTAAAAAAACTTATACATTTTATTAAAACGAAAACATTAAGAGGGGTTTAATATCAAATTATTGTAATTTGTTCTTAAAACGAAAACATTAAGAGGGGTTTTAATATTAAATTATTGTAATTCGTTCTAACATTTAACTTTTAACACCGGAAGTCCCGGAAAATTCTGGTACTCCTAATATTCCAAGCAAGGCTGATATAACCCAGAGGTAGCCAAAATGACTCAAGTGCTTTTGAATTGGTAAGTCGTTGACCAGCAGACAACAGCTGTTCATTTGGAAATGCAACCACTAGATATACATTGTGTTGGTATGCGGCCCAAACGGAGGGGAATGGCACACCACGGTTGAACTATTCATGTGATAGTTTGTGTCAGTTCAAGTCAAGCAATATTTACAAATGGAGTTTTACACTTTTTTTTAACCATTTTTTTCACTTCTCCTATACTCCACACACAAAAACAGAAAAAATGTGTAAATCCATGATCCATGCCCCTGATTCAGTCCTTCTAAACTATAGACACAACTCCTGCTTTACATTCAAATTGCAGTTCTAAAACACTTTGTTTTTCAAAACAATATTAGGCTCGAGCGTATGACGTGGCACTCGCGAGGTTTCCGCCGTTATCGCCATTTTGGAAGTTCGGTGTCAGAACCCCGGGAAACATAAACAGTGAGGCATTTCAACACAGGTCACTCTTTAAAAATGGTTGGAAATTATTGTGCGGTAAAGAATTGCAACAACCAATCGAATAGAAAGGAGAACGTACAGCTCGACGGAACCCCATTGAGTTTCTTCCGGATCCCTACATGGAGAAAAGGCGAGGGAAAGGTCATATCTGAACTTACCAAACGTCGAAGAATGGCATGGGTGGCCTCGATCAGAAGGAAGGGCATAACGTTTGATTCTCCAGTTACACACAGAGTTTGCTCTATGCACTTCCACTCCGGTAAGTTAATTTCGTTTGTTTACGCAAATTTCGGTAACTTTATGCCCTAAGTCGGCCTGTTGTTAGCTATAGCTACAGCTAAACAACTAGCATGCATACATGTGCATTGTCTTCATAAGACATAATTCCCGTCGTTGCTAAATGAAAAAGCTGTAATATGTTGACGTGAGAGAGTGGCAAAGAATTTGTACACAGGCTACATTTTCTGCAACAAAAAATTTGTACATCCCTGGTCACAGACTAATGTAAACACACATTGCCTACCTTTGCTCGAAAGATGGTATTGCCGTTTGCTATGGTCATAATGTTCAGGTCCTGCACCCAACCGCAGCAAAACTCTTCATAGCGATTTGTAGTTTCGGAATTGCTGATGAGTGTAGTAACTTACACCAAACACTAAATACGGCATGATGTCCATTTTGCGTAGTGGTGGAAGCTTGTCGACATCTTTATTCTATTTGTGTTCGGCTTGCTCGTAAGGGTCAACATTGTTCACATCCTTAAAATTGCTCACATATCTGTCCTTCGCCGTGGTAACAAGTTTGTCTCTGTATCGAACTGGCAAGTTTTCCTTACTTTTTTCCATCTTTGGCACTCGTAGTTGAATTGTATTTGCCGTTATGTTAAATGTCCCGTGATGCAGATGTGCTTCCAAAATGGCTGCGTTGTCGCAAATCTCGCATGATCCTGTGCTGCTGTGACGTAAACGCTCGAGCCTAATACACATTTGGGCCATTTTTAATCTGTTTTTTGTGCGTGGAGTATAGGAGAAGTGAGTTAAAAAATGTGTAAAAAGTGTAAAACTCCATAAATAAATGGAGCTTCACTTGAACCGACACAAACTATCACATGAAAAATGCAACCGTGGTGTGCTCCCTTCCGTTTGAGCCACATACTACCACAATTTATGTCTAGTGGTTGCATTTACACATGAATGGTTGCTGCTGTCTGACTTGCTAATTCAAAAGCACTTGGGTCATTTTGGCCACCTCGGGGTTTTTCCGGAGGAGAGGCCAAATCGGCCATTGCTTGGAAATATTAGGAGTATTTGTCTTGAGAAAGCCCGAGTCGGCCTCTGCTGGGTTTTCTAGTGTTAAGAACTAAATGTCTTTCTATCCAAGGTACCCTTTAAAACCATACAAGGTGCACCGCATTATAAGGCACAGTAGCAGTAGTAATACTAGTGGTTGGGGTTGTGTTACGCAACTACTAGATGGAGCTGCGTTAAGGGGAATAGCATGCCATGATTAAACAATATTAAACCATATATATAAGGCGCATTGGATTATAAGGCGCACATTGGGCTTTTGAGAAAAGTCTTTAGGTGCGCCTTATAGTACGGAAAATACGGTAATCATGAAGGCTCAGTATGTATTTGTAGCCAACTTAGTCATTTTGATAGTAGGCTAATATAGCTAATATAGATAGATACATGTGCTGCCTTCATTATTAGACTTAAATAAGGCTTTTCATTGTTTGCGGCTCCAGACTTAATTGTTGCTTTGGTCAAATATGGCTCTGTCAACATTTTGGGTTGCCGACCACTGCCCTATACTCTGCACTGACTTTGTCAATATTAAAATTTTGACACTCAAGATACAAATCTGAATAATAAAAGAACACAACACAAATGTACACTCAATGAGCAAGGCATTCCTTTTCTAACTTCCCAGCAACCCTTGAAATATTTATCCCTATTTTCTCATACTTTTCATTTACAGTACAGTGGTCATCCTACAACAATAAAAAGTAGGCATTATTTAAAATAAGTAAAAGAAAGGAGGGGAAAAGGGAAATGTATAAATGGATGTACAGTAATATTGTGATGTTTATGCAATTATACAGTACTGTATATTTAATTGGCACCCATGTTTCATCAGAAGCCATCTGATAATTTTCTATGACCTAAGCAAGCAAACCTTCACCAATTTAATCTTTTTTTTTTTTTTTGGATGATTCATTCATTGTCGTAATCTGGTACGTAATGAGAATTGTTTGATTTATAGAATACTATAGAATAGAACATCCCTTTATTGTCATTATACAGTTGTAAAATGGAATTTTGGCGCATCTCCCTTTACAGTGCAGGGGAAGTTCAAATCTCAAAAGTGACTTGCAAGTATAAATGTATAAAATCTAATAAATATAAAATGTGAATCAGATAGTCCTATGTTCAGGCAGTGAAGTAGCATCTATCTACGATTTAATGTGATATTGAAGGAACTATTTGATTTCCAAAATGTATTATTTTAACCCTTAAAGTAAAACTCTATACATTTTGTTTTTATTAATGTTTCAAACTATTTTTACTGTATGAAATAAGGTGGAATTTGCATGAGGATTTGTTTTTTACTTCATTTTTTGTTTCAAAAACATTTTTTTGTACCACATTTATCTTAAAGCAAACTAATTCAATTATTTATCTTAATTTTATATTACTAGAATATATTATATTTTGGATTACTGTACAGAGGGATTGAATCTAAACACTGTATTTATATGTGTATATATATTTGTCCGCCAGATGGTGCTACCATTCCTCAATTAGATCATGCACCAAATTTCTTGTTATGACACTGCGTTATTAACTAATTAAAGGGTTAAAACAATAATTGATAGGTTTCCGTTTTATATTTTGAGGCTGAAATAATTATTAGAATTAATTTTATCATATTTTTGTATAAACTGACCTTACGTGAACTAAAGTACTGAAAACCTTTTGATACTTTATACTTTTCTTTGCAATGTTTTGGTGTTTGATGATTATTTTTCAGATTGTTGTTCCAATCAGTCAAGTAAAATAAACACCAAACATATTTCCATTCATGTATTTATTTGCTTAATTAACATGAGCAACATTACAAAGTTTGAAGAAATTTAAATGGCGAATGCATACAGTCCACCAATCATTTTTAATAGGCACGCCAGCACACTCTAGTGGGCATTGTCTGTACAAAAAAAAACAAAAAACATTACACATAATTTGAAACCAAGAGCAACAAAGCAACTGGTATTGACCGTTTCAAACGACAAACATAATATATAAAGTAGCAGAAATCTGTCAGTTACAAAAAATATTCAACAATAATTATGATTATCAAAAACAAAATCCAGCAAATTTACATGATGGTTGAAAACATCAATGTCTTTGTGAACTTTTAGAGGCTAAAATGCCCCCATTTCAGGTCATGCTTTGACAAAAAATGTATATTCTCAATGCCAAAATGTCATTAGGAACACAATTTAAACATTCGAGAAGATGCTGACGTCCCTGCAGCCAGGCTTAAAAATCTGAAGGGTGAGAATGAGTTTGATGCACTTGCGGAACCAAGGATAGAAGAGTGCATAAATGATTGGGTTCAGACAGGAGTTAAAGTGGGTTAGCCAGATCTCGAAGGCAACCGTTGTGGCATCCACTAAGGTATCCTTGCCTGTTATAGTGGGCGAGTAATATGGACAGAAACAAAGCAGGAAGACTGCCACCACGATAGCTAGAGTCCTGGCTGCCTTTAACTCACTCTTCTTTACCATGCGCGGCGCCTGGATGGCACCCACCTGGGAGCGTATTCCGCGAGCGTGGTGGAAGGCGACGACTAACACCTGCACGTAGAGCACGAGGATGACGAGAATGGGCAAAGCGAAGGTGAACACCAGGTCGACTGTGCCAGCCACTTTGCTGATGACGACCACACATTCCCCCAGGCAGGAGTTGGATCTTCCCGGCTTTCTCAGGTGGTCGTGGAGTAGCAACAGCCGGTAGGCGATGGAGCAGAGCCAGCAGAGGCTCACGCCAACATGCATGGTCCTATTAGTGATGTAGCACAAGTAGGAGAGCGGCCTGCAGATTGCCATGTAACGGTCCGCAGAGATGAGTACCATGTTGGCCACCGAAGCAGACGTGATGATGTAGTCAATCACGTAGTACAGCGTGCACGCCACGTCGCCCAGGAGCCAGCACGCCTCGATGTAGATGATCTCCACGGGCATGAGCAAGACACCCACCAGGAGGTCAGAGACAGACAAAGAGAGCAGCAAGAGGTTGGTGGGTGTGTGAAGCTGTCTGAAGAGAGAGCAGAGCAACATCGTCAGGTCGACTGCAAACAAAGATTACATGTGAAACAACTCATTTTCTCGGCTTGCCTGAAGTAGGTGATGGAGAATATGACGAGCAGGTTGAGAACCACCGTGATGATTGAGATAGAGGACAGCAGTACGTAGATCAACATTGCCTGGCCAGGTGGCTGCTTGGGTGCCCGGCATGAGTTGTTTGCTTGAGGGTAGCAGACTTCAGGCAACTCGCCGCTTTCCATTTCCAGTTTGAAGGAAGCAGAAAGAAAGAGCAGGCGAAGCCACTTGCCACTCTGAACCAATCTCCGGTCCACTTCTCAGCTTTATAACTTCATGTGCAGGACAGCAAACTCACGTGATGGCATTAAATGAAATATTGATGAATGAAGGCCCGCCCCTTCACCTCATCTTTTGGTCACTCCATTATTATTTTTAATGATTGCATTCACTCATATGATGCAATTCATCAAGCATATAGTGTCAAAGCACGAACCTAATGGCCAAGGGTGTTGGTTTGGTCTCAATATTGGTAGGAACGCTAACCCTGACAAAAATAAATAAAAAGGGAGCCTTCCTTCAAGTAAAACACTATTACTTTTGTCCACAAGCACAGCCAAACTCAACAAAAAACATGAAAGCTCCTTTGGGCTTCTTAAAGACCACATAAAGGGGGTTAACCATTAACAGTAGAAAACATACAAGAGGATATTTCTCTCAAAACAGCTTCTTCCTAGAGTTCGAGAAATTCACATAGATTAATGTTAATTCTGATGCAGGTCGGACTTTCAGGAACAAAATTAGTCTTGTGTTCCCCATCTGCACAACATTGATGTCTTTTTACATTACTTACAGGGGCTGCTACTGGCAGGAAAAAACTTAATATCTGTCGTCTTTGAAGGGGGCGGCATATTGTATTTCTGTCGGGGCTGTGAATGCGTGTTTGTGTGTGTTTGGGGGGGTCAAGTCATCAGCCAATCAAACATGCGTTTAAGGGGAAAACATTCAACAAGTGAAAAGGAGTCAATATAGGTCTGAACATAATGAAAGTACAGTAATTCACTGAATAATGGTACGGTCAATTCTATCCTTACAACATATCCCAAAAACCTGAAGTCATTATATAATGCAAATAAGGTTGCTTAAAAGTTGGTGGGGATGATAACCCTAACCCCAACAAAAATAAATAAAAATTGGCCCTTCCTTTAAGTAAAAAACTACTACTTTTGTCCACAAGCACAGCCAAACTCCACAAAAAACATGAAAGCTCCTTTGGGCTTCTTAAAGACCACATAAATAAAATAAAAATGAAGACTGGGGAGAAGGTGGTAAACCTTGTTTCACTATATTTCTTACAGTTTAGCATTAACAGTAGAAAACATACAAGAGGATATTTCTCTCAAAGCAGCTTCCTCCTGGAGTTCGAGAAATTCATACAGATTAATGTTAACTCTGATGTGCAAGTTCTCCTACTTGAAAAGATTAGAGGCCTGTAATTGTCAACATGGGTAAACCTCAACCATGAGAGACAGAAATTGGAGGGGAAAGAAAACAGAAACTCACATTGTTTGATTTTTGAAGAATTTATTTCCAAATTAGAGTGGAAAATAAGTATTTGGTCACCTACAAACAAGCAAGAGTTCTGGCTGTCAAAGAGGTCTAACTTCTTTTAACGAGGTCTAACAAGGCTCTACTCGTTACCTGTATTAATGGCACCTGTTTTAACTCCTGATCGGTATAAAAGACACCTGTCCACAACCTCAGTAAGTCACACTCCAAACTCCACTATGGCCAAGACCAAAGAGCTGTCGAAGGACACCAGAGACAAAATTGTAGACGTGCCCCAGGCTGGAAAGACTGAATCTGCAAAAGGTAAAACGCTTGGTGTAAAGAAATCAACTTTGGGAGCAATTATTAGAAAATGGAAGACATACAAAACCACTGATAATCTCCCTCGATCTGGGGCTCCATGCAAGATCTCACCCCGTGGCGTCAAAATGATAACAAGAACGGTGAGCAAAAATCCCAGAACCACACGGGGGGACCTAGTGAATGACCTACAGACAGCTGGGACCACAGTAACAAAGGCTACTATCAGTAACACAATGCGCCGCCAGGGACGCAAATCCTGCACTGCCAGACGTGTCCCCCTACTGAAGACAGTACACGTCCATGCCCGTCTGCGGTTCGCTAGAGAGCATTTGGATGATCCAGAAGAGGACTGGGAGAATGTGTTATGGTCAGATGAAACCAAAATAGAACTTTTTGGTAGATACACAGGTTCTCGTGTAAGGAGGAGAAAGAATACTGAATTGCATCCGAAGAACACCATACCCACTGCAAAGCATGGGGGTGCAAACATCATGCTTTGGGGCTGTTTTTCTGCAAAGGGACCAGGACGACTGATCTGTGTAAAGGAAAGAATGAATGGGGCCATGCATCGAGAGATTTTGAGTGAAAATCTCCTTCCATCATCAAGGGTATGAAGCTGAGGCTGGGTCTTTCAGCATGACAATGATCCCAAACACACAGCCAGGGCTACCAAGGAGTGGCTTCGTAAGAAGCATTTCAAGGTCCTGGAGTGGCCTAGCCAGTCTCCAGATCTCAACCCCATAGAAAATCTGTGAAGGGAGTTGATAGTCCATGTTGCCCAACGACAGCCCCAAAACATCACTGCTCTAGAGAAGATCTGCATGAGGAATGGGCCAAAATACCAGCAACAGTGTGTGAAACGCTTGTGAAGAGTTACAGAAAACGTTTGGCTTCTGTTATTGCCAACAAAGGGTCCATAACAAAGTACTGAGATGAACTTTTGGTATTGACCAAATACTTATTTTCCACCATGATTTGCAAAGAAATTCTTTAAAAATCAAACAACTTGATTTTCTGTTTTTTCCCACATTCTGTCTCTCATGGTTGAGGTTTACCCATGTTGAAAATTACAGGCCTCTCTAATATTTTCAAGTGGGAGAACCTGCATAATTAGTGGTTGACTAAATACTTATTTGCCCCGCTGTATGCTCTGTGGGTGTTTATTTTTTGACAAAAACAAAACAAGAAAAATAAACTCTTTTTATTCCTATTAAAATTATAATGATTAATATTTAAATTTGCAAACGATTACCTAATGTTCTAATTTTCTTTGTGGCCCCCCATAAGAGCATGGGCCCTTAGAATCAGTATCACTTTTACCCTATACGGGGCTCCTGAGTGTGATGCATCATTCAGTTATTATACTCCTCACCTCTGGAATAACATGCATCTTTAGTCAATGATATTTACACACAACAGTCAGTGGGTCCTTCAAAAATTGTTTATAGGGCCAGATGGGGCCACTGAAATCCTGGGATGGCAACCCAAAATGAAAAGCCATAATTTCAGGTTTTTATTATGCTGTCTCAGTAAAAAGGCCAGAAAAATCTAACAATATACTGGCAAGTGGGGTAGGGAGTGGGGTGTCCAACAAATTTATAGGGGGGCCGCGGCCACACCCCTTTGGTGCCGCCACTGACAACAGTGTACTGGTCCCTCTCAAAAAATTAGCATATTGTGATAAAGTTCATTATTTTCTGTAATGTACTGGTAAACATTAGACTTTCATATATTTTAGATCCATTACACACAACTGAAGTAGTTCAAGCCTTTTATTGTTTTAATATTGACGATTTTGGCAAAAAAAAAAAAAAAAGTCAAGAAAACCCAAAAATCCCTGTCTACAAAAATTAGCATATCGTGGAAAGGTACTCTAAAGAAGCTACTACCCTTATCATCTGAATCAACGAATTAACTCAAAACCCCTGCGAAAGATTCCTGAGGCCTTTAAAAACTCCCAGCCTGGTTCATGACTCAAAACCGCAATCATGGGCAAGACTGCCGACCTGACTGCTGTCCAAAAGGCCATCACTGACACTCTCAAGCAAGAGGTTAAGACACAGAAAGAAATTTCTGCAGAGTGCTGTATCAAGGCACCTCAGTGGAAAGTCTGTGGGAAGGAAAAAGTGTGGCAGGAAATTCTGCACAACCAGAAGAGGTGACCGCACCCTGAGAAAAATTGTGGCGAAGGGCCGATTCCAGACCTTGGGGGACCTGCAGAAACAGTGGACTGAGTCTGGAGTAGAAACATCCACAGCCACCGCGCACTGGCGTGTGCTGGAAATGGGCAACAGGTTCCCCATTCACCAGGTCAAGCCACTTTTGAACCTGAAACAGCGGCAGAAGTGCCTGACCTGGGCTACAGAGAAGCAGCACTGGACTGTTGCTCAGTGGTCTAAAGTACTTTTTTCAAATGAAAGCAAATTCAAGGTGCCAGAGTTTGGAGGAAGGCTGCTGGGGAGAAGGAAATGCCAAAATGCCTGAAGTCCAGTGTCAAGTACCCACAGTCAGTGATGGTCTGGGGTGCCATGTCAGCTGCTGGTGTTGGTCTTCTGTGTTTTATCAAGGGCAGGGTCAATGCAGCTAGCTATCAGGAGATTTTGGAGCACTTCATGCTTCCATCTGCTGAAAAGCTTTATGGAGATGAAGATTTCATTTTTCAGCACGACCTGGCACCTGCTCACAGTGCCAAAACCACTGGTAAATGGTTTACTGGCCATGGCATTACTGTGCTCAATTGGCCTGCCAACTCTCCTGACCTGAACCCCATACAGAATCTGTGGGATATTGTGAAGAGGAAGTTGAGAGACACCAGACCCATCACTGTGGATGAGCTTAAGGCCGCTATTGAAGCATCCTGGGCCTCCATAACACCTCAGCAGTGCCACAGGCTGATTGCCTCCATGCCACGCCGCATTGAATTTCTGCAAAAGGATTCCAGACCAAGTATTGAGTTCATAGGGTTGACTTATTTTGTGTTGGAATTGTTGTGCATAGCGTTAACATTTATGCTTTCCTTATAGTTAGGTACCAGATAGGATAACCTCTATCTAGTTAGCCTTTCCTTTGTTCTGGGCCATGTGGCCCTCATGTGATCTACTCAATGTCCCATGATGCCTTCCTGACCCCTCCCATCCTATTGTTTTCCCCTGAATAAATAAGGCTGCTTCACAGCAGCTTGGGGGGGAGCAGCAACCAACCTCCACAAAAGCTACATCGACTTCCTGCGTGTTCTTTTTAGCCAAGCTAGGTGTACATAAACCTAGCTTCAACTCTAACATTTTTTATTCAAAAACACTTTTTTGTATTGGTCGGATGAAATATGCTATTTTCGATCGGGGGTCCGATCACGTCATTTTTAAAGTATCGGAATCGGCAAAAAAACTATCGGCAATGCCTTTTTTTAATATACAGTATATATATATTTTTTTAAATTAAATTGTTTTCTAATTGTATTTAACGTTACAGACACAATATGTTACACTCATCCAGAGTCTTTAGTCTAGGCTTAAGGTAGGGTTATCAAAAATATCCCCAAAACGGCGGCAATTAATTTATTTAAGAATGTGTCTCGTTAAAGTATTTAATGCAATTAATGTATGCGCTGCACGACCCTCTCACTCATTTTCGCGCTCAATCTGTAATGACGCCGTTTTACCTTTATAGAGAGATAAAAGGCAGCGCAAAATGAGTACAGTGAATTTTGGCAGCCTTTGGAGCCTTTTTTTAATTGGCTAAAGCCTTGCAATCCCTCTCCCTATGATTAGAAATATCATGGGAAGCAATGTGGGGAAACAAGGTGGCAATTGATCTTTGTCTTAATACCTCAAGTTTTTTCCCAACGCAGAGAAGATATATCAATTGGTAGCACGACGCACAGTCATGGTTCCACTTCCCATCATGCATTTGGGCAGAAAGTTAAATGGCTGCAGTATCATTTACTGAAAGCTCAACAAATACACTAGATGGCAATATTTAGTCACAATATACAAAGTCACAAGTCTTTCTATCCGTGGATCCCTCTCAGAGAAAGAATGTTAATAATGTAAATGCCATCTTGAGGATTTATTGTCATAATAAACAAATACAGTACTTATGTACTGTATGTTGAATGTATATATTCGTCCGAGTTTTATTCATTTTTTTTTCTTAATGCATTGCCAAAATGTATATGATCGGGAAAAATTATCGGGAATGATTGGAATTGAATCGGGAGCAAAAATAAAGCAATCGGATCGGGAAATATCGGGATCGGCAGATACTCAAACTAAAACGATCGGGATCGGATCGGGAGCAAAAAAAACATGATCGGAACAACCCTAAATAAAAGGCTTGAACTACTTTAGATTTGTGTAATGTATGTAAAATGTTTAGCATTATTGTATGTAATGTTTATCATTACATTACAGAAAATAGTGAACTTTATCACAATATGCTATTTTTTGAGAAGGACTAGTATTGTGCAGGCATAGAGAAAAGCTAAAAAAAACACAGCTTTGGAACATTCGACACAGCAGTAATTGTAATCGCCAGGTACAACGGCATGTACGAAGACAGATGGTTATACTGAGCAAAGGATGGAAAGATATAAAGATGCTAAAGTGGATAGGATATGTTTTTTTCTTCAATATATAGTATTAACTCATAAACAATTCTATTTAAATTTACATTGCTGCAAAGAACAGGGGGAAACAAGATTATTTGAAGAGGATGCAATGAGAGAATGTGTGTGAGTGGGTGTATGCGTGCGTGTACGTAAACAAATGTATGTTTTTCATTTTAAGTGTAATTAAAGTTCATGATGTAAACTTCACACACCCATACAAAATACAACAACCTCTAGACAATACACACTCGATGTGGTACTACTAAATGCACACTCACACGCAAACGCATGCACGCACACACTGATAAGTTTCACACCTCTTGCTTTTAGTGCCCCATAATGACGTATCTGCAATTAAAGGTGTGAAACAAAAGGGTAATATGATGCAAGCTTTGTACTAAAACAGAAGTCATAACAAGTCTTCCTAGTCCCTCCCCAAGCAACAAGAATGCATCTTGAAGCAAACACGAATATCAACATACTGATGATTACGCACTAAAAGTTGAAATTATAATGTATATCCAATTATGTAATAATATTGCACGACTTTAAAGAATAACACAACAATTGCTGCTGAAATAAATTCATTATCATGCATTTATTTTATTGGAAAGCACATATGGCAAAAATAGGAGGCTTGTGAAGAATTCAAGAATGACCAGTGAGGAGAGAAGGAATTTGATTGGGTTGGGCAAATCCTGTGGTGGGAAAAAAAAAAAAGTGCTACAACGATTAATCGATTAACTCGAGTAATTCGATTAGAAAAAAGATTATTCGTTTAATTAAAGTGGCGTTGTAATGGTTTGTTTTGAAAATGTTTGCATTCAGTTTTATTGATTTGGGTGGATACACTGCCTTCTTGTATCAACAGTGAATATCACATAACTAATTTCACATGGCGTAATCCAAATCCAGCAGCCCACTGTTAAGACCAACATAAGCTCAGTTTTTGTTTAATCTAATGTTTTTTAATGCATTCGTAATTTAGTTTTTTTTGTGTGAATATGCGTTTGAACCATTGTTAAGAGCATTGTTAAAAACAAAATGTTAGGATTTTATAACATTTAAGCTAGTGGACGTTTGCTATGTAAGTTAGTCAATTGTTGTTTTGTTGTACTTATATCCGCATTTATTTTTTATACCATTTGATGCTCAGCTCAGGTATTTTAATTTTTTTATGTTCCTTATTTGATTACTCGATTATTCAAACTAACTAGTTCATCGAGTAATCAACTACTAAAATAATTGATAGCTGCAGCCCATATATATATTAGGGGTGTGCCATCTTAGGCACCCCACGATTCGATTCGATTACGATTCAGGGTGCTACGTTCCGATTATTAAACGATGGTCGCGGTATTGACGGTTATCGCGATTGTCACGATTATCAATGCATCTTACGTTACTACTTAATACAGTAGCGAAACAAATTTATTCCCATTATTTATTTAAGATATCCTAATGATTTAACAGGAACGATGGAAACATGCCCATACAACAAAAAGCTCCCCTTAAGCTGCTTTTTTATTTATTTATTTTTTACAAGAAAGTGCAAAAACAATAATCATTTTAAAGGGAGTACTTATTTCTCCCAACAATACATAAACATTTACACAGGTGGAATGAATTGCACATTTTCTGGAAATGAAGTGTCTTTAGAGATAAAACTTGGTTTAACCAATATACTTGGTTTTCACAGAATTCTGTACTATTTCGCATGTTTGAAGTGTTACCGCTGTATTTAATCGTGGTTTTACATGTTCTGCATATGAAATACACGTTAGCAAATTAGCTAATTAGCTTAGCGCTCGGCACTAACTATAAACATCTCAAAAAAAACAACAATTAAGGCTAAACATTCGTGTACTCACCTCTTTTAGATGCACACGGGTCTTAGCAACCCTCTCAGGACATTTTTCAGTCGAAATGCCGTAAAACTACTGCTGGACATCTAAATGACAAGGAGAAACGAACTAGCTCTCTTCCCCTCTTGCTCTAAAAAAATAACTTACGCTCAAAAACGCGACCACCGGGTTGCACTTCTGTTCTAGCCTCATTCACAAAATTATTTTCCAGTCTTTTAAAAAGGCGTAAGTCTCTCTCTCAGTAACCAGCAGCATCCATCATAACGTGCGCGCGCCTGTTAAAGGTGCCCAGCAGCAGACGGGTCTTGAATTTCGTTCTACTATGAGCGGCTGCTATAAAGTATTGAGGGAAAAACATCGTTTTTGAACCTTTATGAATCGTAATCGAATCGTCACGTGTCGAATCGCGATGCATGTAATAATCGATTTTTTGGAACTCTAATATACATATATATACAGGGTGACCCCAAAAAAAGTTTACATTCAGTTGACTGCTTGTTTAAAAGCCATTGAAACATATCTAAATAGTTTGTCATGCTTAAGTGATTCATTAAGGTCACTCAATGCAGCTGGTAATCTCTCGTCTCTACAATTCCTGTGCTTCTGCTGAAAATGAAGAAAACTTTAGCGGTACCTGAATTTGCTACTGAGATCGCAGCAAATGTGAGAATATCCAGATGTGCAGTCTACAAAGTTAAAAAGAAGCTGAAAGATACTAGAACAGCCTCACGAAAACCTGGGTCTTGAAGTGCCCGATCTGTGCGGACTAAAAAGTTGATTGACAAGGTGATATGTGGCCACCCCAGAGTCCAGATCTCAATCCCCTGGATTATAGCATATGGGCAACTGTGGAGGACAGTGCCTGTAAGAAGCCACAAACTTCTGTGGCAGCCTTGGAGAGGTCCATTGTTAGATCTTGGGAAAAGATGACAGCATCCTACATAAAGAAGACCTGTCAAGCATTCCGCAGGCGCCTGGAGGCTTTTGTGACACTTAAGGGTGTGCAATATTATTCGGCCCCCTTGCGTTAATACTTTGTAGCGCCACCTTTTGCTCCAATTACAGCTGCAAGTCGCTTGGGGTATGTTTCTATCAGTTTTGCACATCGAGAGACTGACATTCTTGCCCATTCTTCCTTGCAAAACAGCTCGAGCTCAGTGAGGTTGGATGGAGAGTGTTTGTGAACAGCAGTCTTCAGCTCTTTCCACAGATTCTCCATTGGATTCAGGTCTGGACTTTGACTTGGCCATTCTAACACCTGGATACGTTTATTTTTGAACCATTCCATTGTAGATTTGGCTTTATGTTTTGGATCATTGTCCTGTTGGAAGATAAATCTCCGTCCCAGTCTCAGGTCTTGTGCAGATACCAACAGGTTTTCTTCCAGAATGTTCCTGTATTTGGCTGCATCCATCTACCCGTCAATTTTAACCATCTTCCCTGTCCCTGCTGAAGAAAAGCAGGCCCAAACCATGATGCTGCCACCACCATGTTTGACAGTGGGGATGGTGTGTTCAGGGTGATGAGCTGTGTTGCTTTTACGCCAAACATATCGTTTTGCATTGTGGCCAAAAAGTTCAATTTTGGTTTCATCTGACCAGAGCACCTTCTTCCACATGTTTGGTGTGTCTCCCAGGTGGCTTGTGGCAAACTTTAAAGGGGACTTTTTATGGATATCTTTGAGAAATGGCTTTCTTCTTGCCACTCTTCCATAAAGGCCAGATTTGTGCAGTGTACGACTGATTGTTGTCCTATGGACAGACTCTCCCACCTCAGCTGTAGATCTCTGCAGTTCATCCAGAGTGGTCATGAGCCTCTTGGCTGCATCTCTGATCAGTTTTCTCCTTGTTTGAGAAGAAAGTTTGGAAGGACGGCCGGGTCTTGGTAGATTTGCAGTGGTCTGATGCTCCTTCCATTTCAATATGATGGCTTGCACAGTGCTCCTTGAGATGTTTAAAGCTTGGGAAATCTTTTTGTATCCAAATCCGGCTTTAAACTTCTCCACAACAGTATCTCGGACCTGCCTGGTGTGTTCCTTGGTTTTCATAATGCTCTCTGCCCTTTAAACAGAACCCTGAGACTATCACAGAGCAGGTGCATTTATACGGAGACTTGATTACACACAGGTGGATTCTGTTTATCATCATCGGCCATTTAGGACAACATTGGATCATTCTGAGATCCTCACTGAACTTCTGGAGTGAGTTTGCTGCACTGAAAGTAAAGGGGCCGAATAATATTGCACGCCCCACTTTTCAGTTTTTTATTTGTTAAAAAAGTTTAAACTATCCAATAAATGTTGTTCCACTTCACGATTGTGTCCCACTTGTTGTTGATTCTTGACAAAAAAATTAAATTTCATATCTTTATGTTTGAAGCCTGAAATGTGGCGAAAGGTTGCAAGATTCAAGGGGGCCGAATACTTTTGCAAGGCACTGTATATATATTATATATATATATATATATATATATATATATATATATATATATATATATATATATATATATATATATATATATATATTTATCTATATATGGCGGAAAACACTCAGGTGACTTGAAGTTCCACTCTGAGACCCACAATTTGGCCAAATTTCAAAATTGTCTGATATGCATTTGTGATACAAAATTGGAAAACTTAAAATCCGGCACAGCCGGATTTTGGGGGAATTTTGTGGGTGAAACATGGTCATATAACAAGGGTCGCGATGCAGAAATCACTGACATCAAGAGTGGTCGAGATTTTCTTTTTCATATATTTACCCTTTTAAACCTTTTTGTTTTTCTTTTTTGGTTTTCTTTTAATCTTTTTGTTTGGATCGATTATTTATCATCTAACATATCGAGGAAAATGAAACAGTACAAAAACAAATACAATTAAGCGATAGGTATGAGGTAGATATCCGTGACTTATTTACAGACATCAATTTTTCTTCATTGTGACATCATTTGTTTAAAAGTTTAAAGTATGCGAGTATATTATAGTATATTTTTTAAGTCGTTTTTTTTTTTTTTTTTTAAATAAAATATTATACATTGATTAATGATTCTAAGCTAAAAATGACCGACATTTTGAATAATAAATATGATTACTTACCTTCTTTTTTTGGCCGTGTTGAAACAAAAGCGGTTGCGCGACGTCTGTAAATGGGGGCTTCCGGGGTAAAATGGACAAATTAAAAATAGTTTGGGGCCTAATGCACCATGAATCTGCTATAGCAGCATATAGACAAATTGTTCTATCAAACACAAGAGTACTTTGGCTTAAAAATACAGCAGTTTATTTTAAAGAGGAGTGCAAGAGCAGAAACAGCTTTTTCAGCCTTGTCTGTGTTTTCTGCCATATATTATATATATATATATATATATATATATATATATATATATATATGTACACAAATTAAAACAGTGATCAGTTGAACAAAATTAAAGCAACACTAGGTAACTTTTCAACCTTTATACATTATTTCCATAACATTTATGATGATACGTCAACTGACAACAAGTTCAATGACACCTCTATTATATCTTGAGGGGGTCTGTATCGCTTTCACTGGCACTAATTAACTTTGAGGCGGGTGGCGGGAACCCTGCCAAACAACACTGCGACACTGTGCGGGTGTGCACTGGTCCTCAAACACTAACACTTTTGTCCACCGGCGTCGCTAAAATCGACCAAAACTGAAAAGTTACCTACTGTTGCTTTAAATGGCTTGAGTTGGGAAATTGTGATAATGATGCTATACAGTGAATCATGGGTTAGTATCAGTGGGACTGAAGATGTTGTGAAAGTCACTCTTATCAGGCCCAAGCCATGGTGATGATGGATGGATCACCATCACCAACAGTTGTAGGCACAGATCTTCGTCTCCTTCGTGATGAGTTGCACCTCTGAAAAAGTGTTTATATCAGTGCCTGCTTTAATGTTTTGGTATTACTTGCGTTAATTGAGTTATTGAGAAATTCAAGATTACCCGGATGCAAGAGTCTCCCTGTTGAACGCACAACTCTACTCTGCAGTGTAGGAACATTTCATTGTTGTTGTCTGAGAACTTGAACGCGTTAAAGGAAAAGTAGTTTGATGCTCCCTCTCCATTGCCTTCAATATTGATCGTCCCGTCTGCAGTATTGGGACATCTGCTCGGAAACAGAAGAGCATACTTAAAGAGGACAAAGTCAAGATTTCTGTTAACCTTCTCGGCGAGACTTACCCTTCAATGATAAGTTCATATCGAAGGCTACCCTCTGAAGCCGACTGATTTGTAGCCCAGCAGGATTCTGTCACCAGAGAAATAGCACCTCCATCCAGCCCAAATGATTTGACCTCCACCCAGATCTTCTGGTTTAACCGGACCTCTTTGTTTCTCTCTATGTGTTGTGTTCTTTCAGGGTCAGTGTATGCTGCCATGGTTAAAGAATAATTCCATTCTCCTGACGTGACGTGTTTAATCACAGGGCTGCAAAGCAAAAGCAGAAAAAATAGGGTAGCTGTAATCCATGTCTGATACACAGTTTCTTTCACGGTATACCGAGAACTGTACATCAACTACTGTAATTTTCGCACTATAAAAATAAGAATAAAAATTTTCGCACTTCAAATTTGGCATGAAAACGGCATTTGATTATAGATAAGCCGCACTGGACTATAAGCCGCAGCTGTCCTCACTGTATTATGGGATATTTACACCAAAATGTATTAACCGGTTACACTTTATTTGACAGTGGCATCATACGACTGTCATAAGACCAAATGAACCACCATGATTGCTTCAGGAAGCTTCATTTGGCCATCACTGCTCCCTTGGGGGAGACAGTCAAACTCTGCTGCCACCTGCTGTCAATACTCTTGTCATCCAACATGCCTCCTAGCATGCATTGCAGCACTACAGATGTAAATAACAATCAAAATTCATGTTTTGTGCTAATTATTTCTTCAGTTACTGTTCCACTTGTTTCATTAACACATTTGCTCCCAAAAACATAAATACGTTCTATTTTTAGTTGTTTCAGTGTCCCAAAAACGTATTTATACGTCTTTTACGTTTTTAAAAATTTTTTTTTACAAGAGTCATCTCTAGGTTCTCTTGCACCTAAACTGCAATACACACTGCTCAAAACTCATTTTAAAGCAATAAAACTGGCCACTGGAGGGCAGTAGCGCATTTTGTAAGAACTCATCTCGGGCCAAGAAAGGAAGTGTAGAAAAATAGTCAGGAAACGGAAGTTGGAGGGATCTTGGGAAGACGCGTGAGAATTTGAGAAAAATGTGGAGAAGGGTCAGGGGAAAAAAAGGCAAACGACACTGGATGAATGTTTTGAAAAGAAAATGAAACCATCGTCAAAGAAGGATTCAAAAAAATCTATCTTGATGAGACAGACGGTGACGGCCACAACAGCGTCAGGTTCCACACGCGTTCTGCGGAGCTCACGTTGCGTTACTTCTGAGCCTGAAACCAACGATGAAGATGATGAAAAAAGTGAGTGTGTGAGTGAGGAATATGTTTCTGAACCATTTAAGAGCATTGTAAAAAAAAAACAACTAGTTTTTTATAGCATTTAAGCTAGCGGACTTTTTCTATGTAAGTTAGCCGATTGTTCTTTTGTCGTACACAGATCCTCATTCAAAAAAAACAAAACTATACCATTTGAGGCTCAGCTCAGGTATTTTAATTTTTCATGTTACTTATCCGATTACTCGATTATTTGAACTAACTAGTCCATCGATTAATCGACTACTAAAATGTTCGGTAGTTGCAGCCCTAAACTAATCGTTGTCATTTTTCTCTGGAAACTTTTGTTTACCTGTGATATGGTGACCTTAGAATGAGTTTGCCTCCTCGCCTGAATCTGTTTCTGTTTTGCCTTGCCGCTTGATTGCTGTCGACCTAAATAATTGTCAATTTGTGCTTTGAAGCCTTTTGCCAGCTTTCAAAATGGAGTCAGTACAAGGAATTAAGACTAAGGTGAAAGTATGGCCTTTTGGCTGGGTCGTTGGGTCCCACCGGCCTGGGTCGTTAGAGCTGCGCTTGCGCGGTTCCGGCGGTTCAGCTGGCGTGATTCTGACAGTCTGGCTAAGAGGTCAGATTCCTTCACTTATAACAGATGTCATATAGTGATATCTGACAAATTATCTCACCTTTGAATGGATGTAAAAGATCCAAGCTGGACATAAATGGAGTTAGTGACATAATTTGCCTGATGACAATTAATGACATCCGTCATAAGCATTCAGTAATGCCCATGATAGTTTCATGTCATAATTATGACGATCTTATGATGCCGCTGTCAAATAAAGTATTACCTATCAACCCAAATGAATCAACAAATAAGCCACACTGGACTATCAGCTGCAGGATTCAAAATGAAGGAAAAAAGTAACGTCTTATACAGTAGTCTGAATATGACGGTACTCACCTGTCTATCATTCTGATCGCCAGACCCTCCAGGTCTGGTTGGTCAAAATGACAGGAAAAATCCATGAGCAACTTGTTGAAACGGGTCACCACAGTGGAAAACTTTGGTGTCGCAATGACATTTTGGTAGGTTATTTTTGTGGTGTTTGCCTATCGGGTCACATACATTATAGAATTTACATACAATAATCGCTATGCGGTCTTGATCAAACAGTGACAAACTTGTATTTTCCACAGGGCTACACACCTTAATGATTGCACCACAAGTGTTGTCCCGATTAAAGTTGAATCTCACCATGTGGGTTTCCTTATTTACATCACCTTTGCAGCTTTCATCATTAAGATGCAGTTTTGTGTAGTCTATACCTTTCTCCTCTAGAAGGCAACAGTACATGTCGACTAACGCAGATGAATGGCTGCAAACCATTGGCTCACCTGAACACAGATTTTACAATAGTCAGCAAAAATTCTAAAACAGTTTTAACAAGTGGTCATTGACATACCGAATTTTTCTGTGGCTCTGTAGTCAGAGGCAAAAATAGCCCGACAAAGGCAGTGGGTTTGTCCGTCATAGCCTTCACCGCAGTACTCGTGTTCACTACAGTACTTGTCTTGGCAGAGGGCTTGATGACCAGCATCTATAAAGTACATTTAAGAGTTTAATGAATTGGTTCTCACAATACGTACTTTTAAGATTATATCACACAATCCTGCTACCCACTTAAGTGGACATTAGGTGTCTATCTTAGAGGGGCTGCTGATGGGGTAGAACAATGGCGTTTCTGTTGCAGATCTGTTTGTAAAAATGTAATCACTAAAGTGATCTTCCTTAAAAAACTCAATATTGATTTAAGAGGGTTTTATTACAGCTTACCAGGGGACGCTGCACTCACAGCAGGGGGCGCTGAGGATCTTATTTTGTTTTTCCCATCCAAAAACAACCTTTTCGGTCCAAATTTGTTACGCTTGCGCCTTGTCTCCATACAAGGCATGCACAATGGCAATACACAAGCATGCTGGATAGTGTACGTAGTACGTACTACTACTCGGCTACTACAAAGACAGCGTTCTATTCAGTGTTGTTTTCGTCAACAATGATGATAACTACAGATGTCCCGATTGATCGGCATCCCGATCGATCGGGTCCGATCACGTCATTTTCAAAGTATCGGAATCGGCAAAAAAATATCGGACATGCCTTTTTTTAATATATATATATTTTTGAATTAAATCGTTTTCTAATTGTATTTAACATTACAGACATAATATGTTACACTCATCAAGAGTCTTTAGTTTAGGCTTAAGGTAGGGTTATCAAATTTATCCCGTTAACGGCAGTAATTAATTAAAAAAAAAAATTATCACGTTAAAATATTTAACGCAATTAACGCATGCGCTGCACGATCCACTCACGCATTGTCGCATTCAATCTGTAATGGCGCCGTTTTACCTATAGGGCTATATAGAGCTAAAAGGCAGCGTAAAATGAGTGGAGTGAATTTTGGCAGCCTTTGGAGCCTTTTTTTTAATTGGCTAAAACAAGGAGTACTGATATGGTCAAATTGATAGGATAGGGCTGCTTCAATTAGTAGGAAATAATCCTAAAAGTATGAATTTGATATGGCTGGTACAGGACTGCCAAGAAATCTATTTGGACCTCTACTTACCACATTTAGCTGACGACCTCCAGCCGTCAACATTGACATTGCTTTGGTCGTAGCAGGCTCGGGCGTAGGCCTCCAATAACTGGCATTTGAGACCATCCACAGCAGGATACTGGCACAAATTGCTGATGCAGGCTGACACAAAGGGCTCTGGATCGATGTACATGTGGCACTGAGTGAATGGATCTTGCCACATGAGATTGCACCTGTTGTGAGTTCAAAAGGTGTAAAAATGGCTGTAAAAACAGGCAGGTGTGGAACGTGTAGGACTACATTTCTATCTAAAAATCTGGTTTACCATTCAGTTGCAGCTTTACAGTTGATCATACTATCATCAGCGTCTTTAAATTGCATCTCACACCTATACGGGTATTTAACAACAATTCATTTAAAATGTACAGAAGCAGCTCAGGTAGTAGTGGACATACCCTGCGATGCTGTGATCAGCAACTCTCTCTTGGTTAAAATCCAAAGAGGAATTCCCACATAGTCCATGCACAGCAGCGACATTTTTGCCTGTCGATATCAAAGGGTAGTGCTTTAGTTGGGCGCACCACACTGGTACAAACACATAACTCTATCCAGTTGTGAAAACTTGTTTACATCTATAGACCTCAAATGCTGTTTTATTTCTGTCCAGTCAGAGATCTGTTGTTGTTGACATGAGTTTGCATTTTTTCCTGTCTCTTCTCTTGTTTTCCCTAATCTTGCTTATATTTCTTTTCTTTTTTTTTTTTTTAAACCTTGAGCAACCGGAAGTTCTGCCCGGTCCCGTACTCTCCGATTATGTGTCATTACATTTTTATGTTCTTTGGGTGGGTTGAAACTAAAAAATCATTTTTGTTGCTCTGTAGAGTCCTTGACAAGTCTTTTCACTTATCCATTTTGTAGAAACAATTGCTAATAACCTGACTTTTAATTATTCAATTGGTTTCAGAAATGGCTCATGATGTTGATGTACAAAAATATATTTGTTTCAATGAAAAAAGATTTATCATTTAATGACGACATACAGGTCAAATTTTGGCAAAACAAAAGTTTTGTCGCCTACAGAAAGTAGTGTGAAAATTGACCAAAAAATGTACTTCAAATACAAAAATATGTTACATAACATAAGCAAATCCAATAGTGGTGCTGTGAGATCCAAATGTAATATTTTGTATGACTTCCATGGGCTTCGGCAAGGATTCATACAATTTATTGATGAAGTCATCAGGAACATCAAAGAAAGCAGTCTTGCATGCCTCCCAGAGTTCATCAACATTCTTGGGTTTCGTCTTCCATGCTTCCTCTTTCCTGCTACCCCGGACATGCTCAATGATGTTCATGTCTGGTAACTGGGCTGGCCAGTCCTGGAGGATCTTGATCTCCTTTTCCTTGAGGAAGTTTGAGGTAGAGATTGAAGTATGCGATGGAGAACCATCCTGCTGCAGAATTTGTCCCTTTTTATGGTTCATCAAGACCCTCCCAAACATCATTTGGGAGGGTCTTAGCTTTCATATGAGCCATTTCTGAAACCAATTGAATAATTAAAAGTCAGGTTATTAGCAATTGTTTCTACAAAATGGATGTTTTTATGTGCATGACCATTTCGATGACGAAAACATCAGATTTTTTTCATTAAAAAAAAATTCATTAACAAAATGGGATATTGAAATTATAGCCGTTTTGCATTTTTAACGAATTACATTAAATTAGTGTTGTTTTCGTCAACAATGACGATAGAATGACATTGACATGACCATATTAGGCCAAAAAGCGACAAGACTTTAGTCAGGGAATGTATAGACCTCAAATGCTGTTTGATTTCTGTCCAGTCATTGAGATTTGTTGTTGTTGACATGAGTTTGCATTTTTCCCTGTCCCTTCTCTCATTTTCCCTAATCTTGCTTTTATTTCTTCTTCTTTCTTTCTTTCTTTCTTTCTTTTTTACCTTAAGCGACCAGAAGTTCTGCCCGTTCCTGTACTCCCCTCTTTATGTGTCATTACTTTTTTATTTCTTGGGTGGGTTGAAACTAAAAAATCATTTTTGTTGCTCTGTAGTTGTCACATATGAGATCATGATGATTTTAATCCCCAAAAGGCCTAAATCTGTTTTCTGTCCATACCTATCAAGTGAATCTGTGCTGTGTTTCCATCAAAGAAGACTGAAAGTGTATAGTTGGAGGCTAATATTTTGGCAGTCACTCCATTCTGGACCTTTGAAATTTCCACACCATGGACCACTTTTGGTGTAGCATAGACTGCCAGCACCTCGCCGTTGATCTTAAAAACATCAGAAGAGCACATACTGTAGTTCAGACATACAGTGTATCACAAAAGTGAGTACAGCCCTCGCATTTCTGCAGATATTTAAGTATATCTTTTCATAGGACAACACTGACAAAATGACACTTTGACACAATGAAAAGTAGTCTGTGTGCAGCTTATACAATAGAGTTAATTTATTTTCCCCTCAAAATAACTCAAAATATAGCCATTAATATCTAAACACCGGCAACAAAAGTGAGTACACCGCATGGGAACTACGTACATCCCTAAATGTCCAAATTGAGTACTGCTCGTCATTTTCCCTCGAAAATGTCATGTGACTTGTTACAGGAGTGCTGTCAACATTGCTGCAGAGATTGAAGAGGTGGGGGGTCAGCCTGTTAGTGCTCAGATCATACGCCGCACTCTACATCAAATTGGTGTGCATGGCTGTCACCCCAGGAGGAAGCCTCTTCTGCAGCTGGATTCAGCCATGTTAAACGATTGTACTGAGTTCATTTTGTCTACACTTATAGATTAGTTGATTTTTTTGCTTTATCCCAGATAATTGTTTTAGGTTGTTTTAATTACCTGACTTGTTTCGGCAAACACTTCCGCCTTCATCAGAGAGTCTCTGATGAAGATGACTAATTAAAACAACGTAAAACAATTTTCTGGCATAAAGGAAAAAAATCAACTAATCATGTTAAATGAGTTATGTCATATTCATTGTTGCCACTAGAGGGCAGTGTATCCACCCAAATCAATAAAGCAAAACGCAAACACTTTCAAAACAAACCATTACAACGCCACTCAAACGAATACTCGAAGCAGCAAAATTTTATTTGAAGCTTTTTTCTAATCCAATTACTCGAGGTAATCGATTAATCGTTTCAGCACTACGGGTGGAAACAGACAGAAGAAACGCGCATAATGAAAGTTTCCACAAATTCCCGATGAAGAATGAGAACAAAATAAACTGGTTACTTGCTGCTGGCTACAACATAAATACATCGGTGGAAAAAATATCACTCTGCTCTGCAGCCTGTACCCTGCAGAGCTGCTGGATTACAAATGCTGCTGTTCAAACTACAATTATTGACATGCAATGGTAAGTTTTAACCCTTTAACACCTAAGCCTATTTTGGCCGAATTTGCATGCATTTGATGTTGCCTTTATATTTCAAAGAAAAAAATGTTTACAATGGCCAAGTTGGGTCCCTTTTTTTAGGACACCTTGAACTTCATGTCTAAACTGTTGTTTTCTTCACTGACCAATTATAATCCACATTTTGGACCCAAAAAGACAAATCCCAAAATCTTTTTTCAAAATTTGTAATGTTGATGTCCCATTGACAACCAAACATGCTCGACCAACCGTTGTGAAGCTTGATAATATTTATTCAACTTGTTAGGATAAACATTCAATAGAAAAAAATAAGATTGAATAGTTTTATGTTTGACAATTCAACACAAACAGCAGGTATGGTCATAGGCGTTTTTGGCCTTTATACATACTATGGTCAAAACAGGTTATATACTGTGCAAAATAGTGAGAAAAAAAAATTATATATACCATCTAACACAAAAAGGGTTTGGAGGGTATCTCTTTGTGAAGTTATGTGTTGTACCCATCACCTTATCAAAAGTATATACATACATGCAATCAAGCTTCTCGAACACACATCTACATAAAAATTGAAAAGATTATAGTGAAGAAAAAATATATATAACATTGAAAAAAAGTATTTCAAAAAGTATTGACAAGTAGTTCAGTTCAATTCAAATTTTTCAGGCATGCGACCCAATAAAGTTTTTTTTTTTTGCGCACGCAATAAAGCTTCTTCTTGAACAGGTCACGGAGCTGCGTCACACACAACGTCACACAGCCTACTTTTCGCCGTTTGCGGCTTTACGCGTTGCTGTCACTTCTACTCGCCGAAACGCTGACTCATCCCAAGAAAACAACGACAAATACGGCTCATCTTCTTCCTTGAGTTAATGAAATAATGCATTAGCTTGCGCTAAATGTAGTTTTAAATTCATTCTGCACGTTTCAAAGTCGCTCGCTCAAACCAACCGGCCGTTGCTTGCTTCGCATGCCTCCCTTTCAATAGTTGGCGCTTCGCTCGGAAATTTATTAAAAATGATCACATTTGGTTCGTCCTTCATGACATCACAACGGCTTTCGGGATAAGTAGGCTTGTTTGCTGCTTTCGGTTTTGAAAAAGGACAAGAAATGATGGAAATATGGAGATAGATACATGGTCCATGCAGCGTTTTAATGCATATTTATGAGTGCAATAAAACTATAAAACTCAAATGACATTATCTCCCGTTTTCTTGGCCGATTGACTTCAAATAAAAACTGGTGTGGACATCAACTTCCGCACTTTCAAATGAGACCAACCAGCGGCACGTGGGTGATGTAATTACAGCGTGACGAAGCTTCAAAGACGATATGCGTAAACGCGTCGCTGCCGACACGTTCGGTGTTAAAGGATGAATAACTTTATCCTGAAAACATTGCCAACACTATTGATTTCATGGGTCATCGGTGATTCTCATGTGGGCATATGTTGTGTTTTATTGGCATGCTGATATGAGACCATTGACTCGCGCTAGCTTAGGCACTCCAAAGCCCCTGAAATTAACAAATAACTGAACCTGCACAGAATTTTCTGAAATCAACTCCACCAACTAATTAAACCCCAGCATACTAGTAGATTAAGCCAAATGTCAAAAATTCGGAACTTCCCTTTGAAGCCAAGAGATCGTTGTTAACAACAAATGCCAACTCAGAATCTAATAGAATAACCCTAACCAACACCAGAATAGCTCTATTTACAATGATATACAGCTCGATGTCCACTTACCTTGACTCTGCCTCCTTGCAACAGGATAATCTGAACATCTTGGCTGTCCAGATGCAAAATAATGTGGTCTAATAAGCCAACATCTTTACGGAGTCGTTCCCGGAAAACTGCATGGATGCGAACATTTGGGACAGCCTCAGACCTCAGTGCGGTGTATCCACAGCGGTCGGAGATGTTGTGAACACGGCCGACAAAATTGATGACGGTGCAACCGGTCAGAGTGCACATTGTGTTAAAAACACAACTGATGGAGGGGATACAGGTGTCACAAACATTATAAGGAGCTGGGAAGAAAATGGAAATCAATGGGATTCTTATTTACCTCCCATTACCCTGGCAATGGTGCATTGGGGGGCATTGATTGACCGCTGTGGCAACTCCATTTACATCGCATGTCACCGTAGAGCAAATGGCTGGGTCGTTAACAGTGGTATTGCTCATGTAAACAGAACCTGATTTTGGGAGGATCAGGTACATGTGAGGGTATTTTAAAGCAATAAAGTTGGGACCACTGCATGAGCATACCTGCCAGTCTGCATCCACCGATGTTCTTGACTATTCCCATGCTTGTTTCATTGGTCGGAAACACATGTTTGGAAACTGTTTGGCCATTTACCTGTACATCTGCCACCTGTGGCACAGACCACAGACTTTCATGAAGCAGAATAAATCAGGTCTTGTATACAGTTTCAACAAAGACTGAGGAAAAACTGGTTTTGAACGTATAGCCAAATGAGCCTCTGATCAAGTCATATGAAACCTCCCAAATGCTATTTCTTCTGGGATGAAGTCAACAAACTTGTGGGTGTGTTCTCAATTTGATGCTTAAATTTCACTGGCCTCAAGATGCTATCAAGTAAGTAAAGTATTGATTTTGTATTATTCGTATTAGCCAATGATTAAACGTGTTTACTTACAAGATCAGGATTTGTGTACCCAGGATATGTCTTGATGGCCAAAATGGCTTGTTTTCCAAAGTTTCCGAGTTCGACTTGTTGAATCTGTCGATATGAAATGAAATAAAACAAAATAAATATACAATTACCGGTATATTGAGTTTTATAAGGTAAACTTAAAAAGGAGAATCACCTTAGAATCCTGATTGTCTTTCAAAGGTATAACATTGACACATTTTCCACTATGCTTCAGGCCTGGTACCATTTGGTGGATGCCGGAGCCGGTGGGTATTTCTTGAGTAAGTACAGACCAGTTGCCATTGTCCGCCATTCCTCCAGATACAACTATGCAGTCATTTTGGCTGCTAGATTCATATGCCCCAGTGAAACAAAGTGAAAACTTGCTGTCGTTGAAGGCAACCTGACATAACAGAATGAAAATGAAAAAATCAATACAGCATTTGAGAAACACCAGCTCATGCTGCTTTAACGAAGCACGTTTTCAATGAAAAGGCGAGCAAAAATGCTTTTAACAATGTGATAACAAGTGCTTGCGATTAACAGGGGCGGATCTAGAAAAATATTTATGGGATGGTGAAAAGGGGGTGGGAACTTTTTGATGGGTGGCAAATATTTCATGATGATATAGTACATTATCAACTCTTGAATACATCTCACATTTACAACAAACAATTTAACTAAATAATATAAAATACGAATCAGTTTTTATGTGCAAGACAATTTCATTGACGAAAACATCAGATTTTTTTCATTAAAAAAAAAATGAATTAACAAAATGGGATATTGAAATTATAGCCGTTTTGCATTTTTAACGAATTACATTAAATCAGTGTTGTTTTCGTCAACAAAGTCGATAGAATGACATTGACATGACCATATTAGGCCAAAAAAAAAAAAAAAAAATGACACAAAAATCGTAAAATTCCGACCAGAACAACACTTGAAACATTACCCGCCCTTTAATACTAAAGCAATCGTAATCGTTTTATCTGGTTCCATATTGAGATAACAATGTCAACCATTAGTTTTTTGGAACCACATTACGATGCTGAAACAATTTTTTGAATCACTTTTATAATTGTTTTGATTGCTTTTTCCCCCCTTTATGAACTGCCGCCTTTATGAACAAATTTTGACTGAAATTAAAAATAATTTCCTTGTGAAAAAACTAAAACAAAACCCCATCACCCATCCAAGAGCATGCGCGCCCAATCATGGAGGAAAAAAAAACATTGTCACGTTTGATTTGTATAATGGAACATGTGGGTATTAGTGCGACGCCTCATTGGTAAAACTGAGACAGCCTCTGTTGGCATCTCTGGCACAAATAAGGTAAAATCTAATATTTAGAAAAAAGAGGAAGAATGTAACAACTCTAGTGTGGCCCAAAGTAGCGAAGTAAGACTATTGTTTCTTCAAATCTACTCAAGTAAAAAGTATGATGTTGTATAACTACTCTTTAGAACTACATTTTTCTAAAAAAGTTACTCATGTAACGGAGTAAATGTAACGAGTTACTACCCACCTCTACATGTGACTAAGTGTTACTTACATTTACTTTTTCATATTCCTGTCCATAGTACGTGATAGGGCATGTGGTGATCTCTATCTCACCATAGTTGGTAAAAGTCTGGCTCATTGTAGCAGTACCTGCAAATAGGAACATATTCATAATCCACTTTAGTAGTTTCGGGATTGGAGGGGGACAAATGTTAAGGTTGCCATTCGAAATTTAATGTGCTTGCAAGACAGTTTGACATAATGACTAAAAATATATAAAGAACTTTAAATCGTGTTGACATCTTACCAAGAGTGCCAAGCACGGCCAGGGTAAGAATGAACATTTTGGTAGGCCACTCACTCATCAAGAGCTGAAATACACAAGATGTATTTATTTGCACACTTGCTAGACATTGTTCTGCTGAATGCGAAGATGTCAGTACCAGGGATACCAGAGCTGGATTAAAGCCTTGTACATACTGTAATAACTTGCATTTTATAGTGGAGAAATGTGTATTATTTAATATTCCTTTTTGATTTCTTTCTCACTTTTCAAGTAAGTCGATGCCAATTGAAGTGGAATGAATTTCACATTTGACTTCTTCCATCCTGCTCAAAATAATAAAAGGCATAGAGTAAGAATCCATTATAAAATGCATAGTAATGCTTGATGATAATGCCTAGTCGTAGATAAATGTATTTTCCAGGAATATTGTTGGTGTGTTCTTACCGTCTTCGCTCAATCTGTATGTTGTAGTTTGGTTGGCTTCCTCTTGTCTCTGTTTTCAGGAAACCTTGACATTGTGTGTCTTATAGTCACAGAGATATAGCTGGAAATTCTCTTGTGTCATTCAACATTCCGATGCTTAAGTGTTGTTGACGATGTTATGCGGTGGTACAACTGCAAATTACCTTTCGAGTGGAAAGTGAAAAATGTTTTGTTTTTTCTAAAGCGCTTGTCACAAGTTGTACTCAGTGTTGTGTAACGTGCATAATAGGGTATTGTCACGTGATGTAAAATTTCATTGTATTAAGTTCATTCTGGTATGTTCATCTGTTATTTCCAGCCGAAAGACATTTTATAAGTCTGTGTTTTTTTGCCTACAGCTCTGTTGCTGTATGTTTCAAATGGCTCAAGACAAAGACAATATCCTCAAGATCAAGTGTTTTGGTTATCCTGAGTGACATGTTAAATATAAAAGGAAAATAGAACAGTTGACAATTCAATTGTGGCTTTTACCTCCAGGGATGAGCACTCGCAGAACAATAGTTGAAGTGAAGGACTGTTATATAACATCACAAAAGAGAGAATTTGTTTGTTGGCTGTTTCTGTCTCTGCTAAATCATCATCATCTTTGTTGTACATCTCCGACAAAACAAAGTGTACCCCTTTTCGACAAGATTCAGGTTCGAAAATTGAGCATTATCTGACAGAATTGCAGGGGTGCCAATACTTTTGGCCAGCAGTGTAGATATATTTAGCCATTTTTGTGGTAGTTTGTGTTTGAACCATTTGTTAAGAGCATTGTAAAGAAAAACAAAAACGTTAGCATTTTGCAAGCAAGTTAGCCAATTGTTATTTGTTGTACTTAGATCCTCATTTATTTATTATTATACCGTTTGAGGCTCAGCTCAGGTATTTTAATTTTTTTTTGTTCCTTATCCGATTACTCGATTATTCGAACTAACTGGTTCATCGATTAATCAACTACTAAAATAATCGATAGCTGTAGCCCTACAAGTGACGTCAGCGCGTTGTGCCGCAGTAAAAGTAGTCCGGGCAAAAGCAGTCGGGGCAAAACGTCCTTTTTGGACACAATGAATAAATTCTTATCTTGTTTATTATTATCATTATTATTATTGTCTTAACTATTGTTTCAGTTATCTCGAGAATATCATTGGGTCTGTCTGATTTTTTTTTTTTTAATTTTTTTTTTTTTAAATTTTGTTTTTCGTTTGTTTTGTTTGTCTATTATTTTTATTTTTTTCTCATGTCCAAATAAAGCATTCATTCATTAATTCATTCAACGTCATGCTTAGAGCTGGCAATATTAAACGATTCCTCGAGGCGGAGAAAATTCCTCGATCAATTTTTTAAATCCGGTTACTCCAATTATTCGTGTAATCGTTCCAGTTGATAGAGTCCAAACCTTATGTAACCCTCAGTAGGACAAAATTATTATTAATTATTATTAGTAGTAATAAGATACAGCCAAGATAAAGATGTGTTACAATTTTGCTTATCAGTACTTCACTATGCTGCTACAAGATTATTTTAAACTAGAAACTGCAATTTTCTGAAGAAATTACTCTGGTTCTTTGCTGGGTGGAGATACAGATCTTAGCCCTGACCACGTTGGTTTGGCGACATTTCGGAGACATCAGGTCACTTCCTGTTGATTTGGGGACATTTGGGGGGCGTGGCCAGGTCATATCAGGTCATTTGGGGACATTTGGGGGCGTGGCCTGGTCATATCAGGTCATTTGGGGGGCGTGGCCTAGTGGCCAAATGTGGACGTCCATGGCTGTCATTGGCATCGACTTACATTTGCGTCAATGGAATCCATGTACATTGGCATTAATAGAATCGGCAAACAAGGCCATCAATGGCAGTAAACAAGGTAAATGCTATTGAAATGAAAGGGAATTTTGGACGTCCATGGCCGTCAATGGAATCGAAATCCATATGAGTCAATGGAATCCAAGTACATTGGCATCAGTAGAATTGACATACATGGCCGTCAATGGCATCTGTCTAAATTGGCCTCAATGCAATGTTAATGCCATTGGAAATGAATGGAAAATTTGGACGTCCATGGCCGTCAATGGCATCAACTTACATATGTGTCAATGGAATCGGGGACATTTGGGGGACAGGTCGTATCGATATGTGGTAATTTCCTGTTGTTTTGTGGACATTGTTTTTTTGCCATTGAAAATGAATGGGAAGTTTGGACGTCCATGGCCGTCAATGGCATCGACACACATGTGCGTCAATGGAATCCAAGTATATTGGCATCAATAGATTCGACATACATGGCCGTCAATGGCATCAATGCAATGTAAATTTCATTGGTAGTGAATGGGAAATATGAACCAACGTTGCATCCCATTAAAAATGAATAGGAAAGTTTGCAAATTTCCGGGAACCGTAAATTTTTTCCAAATTCTGCATACAACTTTAATGCCCCTCACTCACTGTCCTGGAATTTTTGATGTCCAAATTATGTGATTCGGTCAAAAAATTGTAGGACTAGATGCATTTTGAATTTTTTTTTTTTTTAATCGGAGAAAAATCGATATTTACGGGCGAGCGAAAAATTTTTCGGGGTTGTTCGAAAAATTCCCTGCATTGCGTGAAAATTCCTGTCATACATAGACATAGAACAATTAAGGAACTATGCTTAAATAATACACTTCACTGGTCCTTGGCATACATCTAAGGGTGTTTGATAAATCTCTTCTTCTGTCAGCTTCACAGGTGGAGGTTGTTGGCGTCCTGCCCTGTGCCGTCTCGTCGCCGGTCCTGGCCCCGGGATTTTCAGCTGGGGCTTGTCTGGTTGCGTCTGGTCGTGCGTGGATCCCGTCGGGCGCGCCCTGGTCTCGCGGGCGGGTGGGGGTGCCATGCGGGTGCCGGTCCGGGGCTGCGGCCCTTCCCTGGCCGGCCGGGGTGGGGGCTGGGTCGTGTATGCGGCGGCCATAGTCTCCCCCGGGTCGGCGCTGCCGGAGCCGCGTCTCCTTGTACCGGTTGCCAGGGCGGTACCCCTGGTGTCATACCGTGCACCCCTCCTGGCCCGGGGGTGGGTTGGGGGGGTTGCGCCTTCGTCCCCTTGGTCGGTCTCTGGTCCCGTCTGCCTCTTTGGACCGCAGCGACCCGGGCTGGCTGGGTGAGGGCCGTGGCCCTGGGTTGGCGCCCGCGTGGCGTCTCCGCTCGTCTGCGTGGCTGTCACGCGCTTGGTGGGGCTCGCGTCCGGCTGGATGTGATAGGGCGCACTCGGGTGGGGGGTCGCGGTGCTGGGAGTGGCAATGGGGCGGCGTAGGGTCAGACACCAACGGGCTTACACTCACAAGGGATTCACACGATTACTGGGTTCCAGATCACAGAGCTGATTTGTTTACACTCAACCTCTTTCAATCTCTTAGCTTATAGACTCCCCCATCCCCCTCTTTCCCTGGTCAACAGGCCCGCCACATGGTGTCAACCGGAAAGACATCTAGCTGACGATAGCACCAACATATTAATAGTTCGTGTAGACGTTCAATGTATTTCTTGTTCTTTTCTTTCTTCTCTTGTTTTTCTTTTCTTCTTCCCCCCATAACCCCTTCTTGTCCGCTGCTTTGTCATGTTGAATGATCACAATGGGAGTATGCCATACTCTCAATGTGAAACATTAAAACTTTCCAGATCAACCAGGCACTTAGACTTCCATTCTCCATGTCAAACAGCTGAACAGGAAAGGTTTAAAACCCCCAACCCCCCCCAAAGAAACAAATCCAGAATAATTCCAGAATAACACCATCTGGGTCTTTTTTCAAAGACCCAGATAAATATAGAATATAAATCCTGTATATCACTATTAGTTTAGCGTAAACTTTGTAGGTCGAGATGATGAAAGTTTCAACTGTTTCCTAAGAAACATTGACCCCAAACTTTGGGAGGATGACGAAAGGGAGGAAGTTGAAGAAGTAGGAGGAGAAAAAAGTCTCCTCAATGACAATGATGTTGTCTTCGGAGTTGGATGAGATCAAATAAAAAGGCTAGTGTAACCTTCAAGGTGGGGCAGCTCATCTCCTGCTCTCCCAGAGGATGCAGACCGAGGTGGAAGCCGAGCTGTGCTTTCCACTGCTCGGCAACACTTCTTGCAGCAAGACTCCAAATCCTCAGCCCATCGCCACCTACATGCTGCTGTCGGCTATCTCTCTCGTCACTGTCATTCTCAACCTGCTAGTCATTATCTCCATCTCTCACTTCAAGTAATGCTTCAAACATTAATTGATCACTGAGTTATAATACTAATACAACTGTATTTTTTGGTGTGTTTTAGGCAGCTGCAAACCCCCACCAACCTTCAGCTGCTCTCCCTGGCCGCCTCTGACGCATTAGTGGGTTTTCTAATGTTATTTCAGATTTCGCTGATTGGTGGTTGTTGGTTCTTTGGTGACCTGATGTGTATCGTGTATTTCATTGTGGATCACTCTGTCACATCCGCCTCTATAGGAAGCATGGTGCTCATATCAATCGACCGTTACGTGGCTATCTGTGACCCTCTACGTTATACGATCAAGGTCACAAAAATCAGGGTTTCTATCTCAGTTTTAATATGCTGGTCAACGTCATTTTTCTTCAACTGTATGTGTTTGATCGACATACTGAAGCAATCAGGAAGGTTTAACAAGTGTGTAGGCAGGTGTGTGGTTGTTGTCACGTATACTGTAGGAATCACCGACCTCTTCCTTTCCTTCATAGGCCCGATCACTGTCATTGTGGTTCTGTACATGAATGTGTTTGCAGTGGTTGTGTCTCATTCACGAGCCATGCGTTCTCGCGTGTGGGGCGGCACATTGCGGGGTGCAACCACCAAGATTTCTGAACTGAAGGCAGCCAGGACCCTCGGTGTGGTGGTGGTGGTGTTTATCGCATGTATCATGCCATATTTCTGCATAGCCATCACAGGCCAGGATGCTGTGCTTAATGCATCATCTACAGCGTTTATCATCTGCTTGTTCTACTTCAACTCCTGTCTAAACCCACTCATCTATGCTATTTTTTATCCCTGGTTTAGAAGGTCCGTTAAGCTCATCGTGACCCTGCAGATTCTGAAACCTGACTCCAGCCAGGTTAATATGATGTAGATGCCTCTAAACTATTTCTTCTTTTTGTGTTAAGCAGCTAAAGTAGAACAAAACCAACAAATGGGTGCAAACCATACACAATATGGTACTGCTTTTATGGGGATGTTTGTACGTTTTGATTATTATTGCAAAATCTCTGCCCGATTTATTCCATTTTTACAGTCACACCAAATCACAGCACCGGTCACCACATAACACAATTTCACTCAACCTGCAAAAACAGAGATTTTTTCTTTTGAGCATATAATGTGATGTTTGCAATAAATTCATACACTTTTCAGAATTATGTATAATGTGTATATTATACTGTACATTGTGTTTTTTTCTCCTGATTAAGCCTTTGTATATCACTCCATTAAATGCATTTTACTTATAACTGTATACTTTATTGTAATAAAATCAAAGATTTCATCATAGTTTGTTGCATTTCATGTTTAATACTACTATATTATTTTGTTGCCTGTTCCATTTTAAAAACCGATTATGAAATTGGATGTATGAAAGTGTTTAAAAATATTTAATCATTTAAATCATGAATTAACATTGTTGAAGTATGAAAGGAAATTACCAATTAAAGTAACAACCATACAAGTCACGTAGTTGTGCTTGGTTGTTGCTCCTGATCAGTTAGTGGGCCCCCAAAGTATATTCTTCTTAGGGACCCCAGAAGACCAGTTGAGCAAGCAAGTTCGTAATTATGAACGTTTTTTTTTTTTTTTTTTTTATTGAGTGTTGACCTCAAGCCGATTATTGGCTGCATGTAAACATATCCACAGTTGAACCATTACAGAATCACAGAAAGTCTCATGGTCTGTTAGCCCCGCCTCCATGCCTACCCCTGATCATTACTGCTGTATGTTTACTGTTTACTTTTTCTAACACCCTAAATTAGCCCTTAGAGACCAAATTAGATGACCAATGAGAAGCTAGATTATACTTAAAACAAAAACAAATGAGACCGCCAACAGGTTACCCAATGCATCATACTGACAAAAGACTGTCATATGACTTATCAGGGGAGTTGCACCAATTAAAGGTGATAAGAAAAACACACCTTTTATTACTCCCTCAAGTATATTTACCTTCCAAAACACTATGTTGATCTCATAATCTTGTTAGGTTATGAAAGATCTTCAGAATCCTGAACAAGCATAGAAAAAAAGTCAGTTATAAATAAACCATTTTAAGGTAAATAAAATATAACTCTCTGCTAAAATACAAATATACAGTAGTTTGGACAAATTTTTGAGCATATTCATCTATACCAATACAATGAGAAAGAAAGTTACATGTTATTTTTGTCTGAGGAGGGATGATGTATATTTTATATTCTACCAGATTTATTCTGAAGTGTCACTTCAAATATTTAATACAATGCTGGTAACATAATTGAAAAAAAAAAATACATGCATCTAAATTATTTTAGAAAGAGTAGAGTAGGATGTGAGTTCGATTCTCTGTCCTGATGAACTTGTCTAAGTATCCTTGAGCAAGATACTGAACCCCACGTCGCTCCTGGTGCTGCATCACCAGTAGGTGATGGCGATGTAGTGTAAAGCGCTTTGAGGGCCTTGAAAGGTGGAAAAGTGCTATACAAGTATAACACCAAATAAAAAAATAAGCTTTTTTTCCTGACAGCTACACTGCTGGCCAAAAGTATTGGCACCCCTGCCTGCAATTCTGTCAGATAATGCTCAATTTCTCCCAGAAAATGATTGCAATTACAAATGCTTTGGTAGGAATATCTTCATTTATTTTGCTTGCAATTAAAAAACACAAAAGAGAATGGGGGAAAAATATTAAATCGTTATCATTTTACACAAAATTCCAAAAATGGGCCGAACAAAAGTATTGGCACCCTTTGAAAAATGATGTGATGCTTCTCTAATTTGTGTAATTAGCAGCACCCATTACTCACCTGTGACACATAACAGGTGGTGGCAATAACTAAATCACACTTGCAGCCAGTTAAAACGGATTAAAGTTGACTCAACCTCTGTCCTGTGTGCACTACATTGAGCATAGAGAAAAGAAGACCAAAGAACTGTCTGAGGACTTGAGAAGCAAAATTGTGAGGACGCATGAGCAATTTCAAGGTTACAAGTCCATCTCCCAAGACCTGAATGTGTCTACCGTGCGCAGTGTCATCAATAAATGTAAAGCCCATGGCACTGTGTCTAACCTCCCTAGATATGGACGGAAAAGAAAGAATGACGAGAGAGTTCAAGGAAAGATTGTGCGGATGGTGGATAAAGAACTTCGACTTACATCCAAACAAGTTTAAGCTGTCCTGCAGTCCGAGGGTACAACAGTGTCAACCCGTACTATCCTACGGCGTCTCAATGAAAAGGGACTCTATGGTAGGATACCCAGGAAGACCCCACTTCTGAACCAGAAACATTAAAAAAGCCAGGCTGGAGTTTACCAAAACTTACCTGAGAAATCCAAAAATGTTTTGGAAGAATGTTCTCGGGTCAGATGAGACAAAAGTAGACAGGGGGGAAAAAAAGGCCTTTAAAGAAGAGAACACGGTCCCCACAGTCAAACATGGCGGAGGTTCCTTGATGTTTTGGTGTTGCTTTGCTGCTTCTGGCACTGGACTGCTTGACCGTGTTCAAGGCATTATGAAGTCTGAAGACTACGAACAAATTTTGCAGCATAATGTAGGGCCCAACGTGAGAAAGGTGGGTCTTCCTCAGAGGTCATGGGTCTTCCAGCAGGACAATGACTCACTTCAAAAAGCACTAGAAAATGGTTTGAGGAAAAGCATTGGGGACTTCTAAAGTGGCCAGCAATGAGTCCAGACCTGGATCCCATAGAACACCTGTGGAGAGATCTGAAAATGGCAGTTTGGAGAAGGCACCCTTCAAATATCAGAGACATGGAGCCACAGAAGAATGGTCTAAAATTCCAGCAGAGCATTGTAAGAAACTCATTGATGGATACCAGAAGTTGTTGTTCGCAGTTATTTTGTCTAAAGGTTGTGCTATCAAGTATTAGGCTGAGGGTGCCGATACTTATGTCCGGCTCATTTTTGTAGTTGCGTGTATAATGATAAATAAATGAAGATATTATTACCAAAGCATTTGTAATTGCAATCATTTTCTGGAAGAAATTGAGCATTATCTGACAGAATTGCAGGGGTGCCAATACTTCTGGTCAGCAGGGTAAGGGTCTACTTAAAGCAAAAAAGGTAGTTAAACACAATAAAAGCAATACTTCCAAAATCAGATTTTCAGAATGGAAAATGGCAAGTTTTCAAAGAATGACTGATATTTTAAGTTTGAATCTTCATTCCAAAAACAAACTTGTTAGGTTGCGTAGATATTACACTATAAGCAAATCTTCCTCACAAAAAAGGGCATTGAATAACATAAATAATATTTATTTCTCAGGCGTTATGACATGCCAATAATCAGTGGTTATGTTACACGTACTGTATGTACTACTGAAGTTGTCAACCTTGGCAGTCAGAACAATCAGAGATATTCTTTTTGGGCTCCAGCTCATCTGTGACCCCAGTGAGGTCAAGTGGTATGAAAAACTATATATTATCTACAGTCTGCATTCCAGGTTGCACTGTGAGAAAGGAATTAACCTGACAATAAGGTACTTAAACTAGACACTTGGAATGTTTCCATTATCGCACCTAGCATGACATGCACTGATTAAAGGTTTTATGTTGCCTTTGTTACCTTGTCAAATCCACTCCAGAGATCATCTTGCATCTATGTTTAGATGTTTTGTGGCAGTCTAGAGTGACTCTTGCGACCATTCCTGTTGTTTGAACATACTGTACATTACAAAAGAAGAGACATCTATTCATCCATTCTTGGAGCTCTTGTCCTCATAAGCATAGGCGGATCTACTATTCAGGCTAAGTAGGCGATCGCCTTAGGCCCCCAACCAGTAGAGGGCCCACAACCAGCTGCCCTTGCCCCAACAAGCAAGGGCTTGGGCCACCGGAGCCAGCAGCACCCCCAAATATTTGTCATGTATAATTATGTCAGCATACCAAACAAACAAATAACAAAACAAAAAAGAAAGCCATTTAAATGCTGCATTTATATTATCGCTCCCCCCCCACACACACTACAATGGACTGTTCCACGACGATGGACTGAGTATCAGTCACTTAGCTTCATTTAGCTTCGCTTAGCGCCGTTTAGCATCACTTAGCTCCGCTTGGCTGTTCGTTAGCTTCACTTAGCACTCCTGCGTTTTTCACGCCACTAAGCTCGCTATTTTTACAGCTCACTTGTTACTTTGCACGTCGGCTATCGTTTATTTCGAACACATGAGCGAACGTGCTCTCCATGAGAGCCAAAATGCAGTGAGGGAGAAGTTGAGAATAGGCCGTTAATGCCTCTTTTGACTTTCTTCTTCTTCACACCGAACATAAAATGCACGACAGCACACTCTGTGGCGAAAAAATGCAGTACATTTCCAATTAGTCATACAATAACACTCAACAGCTGGTTAACAGCATTTGCTAAAGAAAAAAAAATTAAATCTATTAGTGACACCACAAGCAATGACGAGGAATGTTTTTTACGGGTATAAAGCTTTCGGTTAGCGGTTTAGCAAATGTACCTCCGGTGAACATTTCAGAGTAAAAGCACGTCATGTTCCTCATATAAATAACGATTTCTCGAGTTAATCCCACATACTTCAGAATTAATATTATAATATGTTGAGTAAATACTACAGAATACAGATTCTACACTAAGAATAGCTTTAAAAAGACAATCCTTATGACAAATATGATTGGCAATGAATAATTATCCATCCATCCATTATCTTCTGCTTGCTCCGGGGTCCGGTCGCGGGGGCAGCAGCTTTAACAGTGAAGCCCAGACTTCCCTCTCCCTAGCCACTTCAAACAGCTCCTCCGGCGGGATCCCTAGGCGTTCCCAGGCCAGCCGAGAGACATAGTCTCTCCAGCGTGTCCTGGGTGGTCCCCGGGGCCTCCCACCGGTGGGACATGCCTGGAACACCTCTCCGGAGAGGCGTCCAGGAGGCATCCGAACCAGATATCCGGGCAACCTCAACTGGCTCCTCTCAAGTCAATATTTGACTTTTTTGTTTGAAATACATCAGGACTCTCGGTACCAACCAAATATGCCAAAAAAGTTGACTTTTAGGAAAAGCCAATTTTTGACATTTTTGTAAGTGGGGGGGTGTTTACGCAATTTTTCGAAATTTCAAAAACGGTCAAAAAACACTTTTGGGCCAAGGAGCGCCGGGAAACGTTTCAAAAACACATCAGGACTCTCGGCACAGCCCAAATATGCCCAAAAAGTTCACTTTTGGGAAAAGTCAATTTTGACTTTTTCGTAAGGGGGGGTGGTTCCGCATTTTTTCAACATTTCAAAAACGGTCAAAAAATACTTTTGGGCCAAGGAGCGCCGGGAAACGTTCCAAAAACACATCAGGACTCTCGGCACCACCAAAAGATGCCAAAAAAGTTGACTTTTGGGAAAAGTCAATTTTTGACTTTTTCGTAAGGGGGGGTGGTTACGCATTTTTTCAAAATTTCAAAAACGGTCAAAAAATACTTTTGGGCCAAGGAGCGCTGGGAAACGTTCCAAAAACACATCAGGACTCTCGGCACCACCCAAAGATGCCAAAAAAGTTGACTTTTGGGAAAAGTCAATTTTTGACTTTTTCGTAAGGGGGGGTGGTTACGCATTTTTTCCAAAATTTCAAAAACGGTCAAAAAATACTTTTGGGCCAAGGAGCGCCGGGAAACGTTCCAAAAACACATCAGGACTCTCGGCACCACCCAAAGATGCCAAAAAAGTTGACTTTTGGAAAAAGTAAATTTTTTACTTTTTCGTAAGGGGGGGTGATTACGCATTTTTTCAAAATTTCAAAACCGGTCAAAAAATACCTTTGGGCCAAGGAGTGCCGGGAAACGTTTCAAAACCACATCAGGACTCTCGGCACCACCCAAATATACCAAAAAAGTTGACTTTTGGGAAAAGTCAATTTTTGACTTTTTCGTAAGGGGGGGTGGTTACGCATTTTTTCAAAATTTCAAAAACGGTCAAAAAACACTTTTGGGCCAAGGAGAGCCGGGAAACGTTCCAAAAACACATCAGGACTATCGGCACCACCCAAATGTGCCAAAAAAGTTGACTTTTGGGAAAAGTCAATTTTTGACTTTTTCGTAAGGGGGAGTGGTTACGCATTTTTTACAAAATTTCAAAAACGGTCAAAAAATACTTTTGGGCCAAGGAGCGCCGGGAAACGTTCCAAAACAACATCAGGACTCTCGGCACCACCCAAATATGCCAAAAAAGTTGACTTTTGGGAAAAGCCCATTTTTGACTTTTTTGTAAAGGGGGGGTGCTTACGCATTTTTTCAAAATTTCAAAAAGTGTCAAAAAATACTTTTGGGCCAAGGAGAGCCGGGAAACGTTCCAAAAACATATCAGGACTCTCGGCACCACCAAAAGATGCCAAAAAAGTTGACTTTTGGGAAAAGTCAATTTTTGACTTTTTCGTAAGGGGGGGTGGTTACGCATTTTTTCAAAATTTCAAAAACGGTCAAAAAATACTTTTGGGCCAAGGAGAGCCGGGAAACGTTTCAAAACCACATCAGGACTCTCGGCACCACCCAAATGTGCCAAAAAAGTTGACTTTTGGGAAAAGTACATTTTTGACTTTTTCGTAAGGGGGGGTGGTTCCGCATTTTTTTTAAATTTCAAAAACGGTCAAAAAATACTTTTGGGCCAAGGAGCGCCAAGAAACGTTCCAAAACAACATCAGGACTCTCAGCACCACCCAAAGATGCCAAAAAAGTTGACTTTTGGGAAAAGCCCATTTTTGACTTTTTTGTAAAGGGGGGGTGCTTACGCATTTTTTCAAAATTTCAAAAAGTGTCAAAAAATACTTTTGGGCCAAGGAGAGCCGGGAAACGTTCCAAAAACATATCAGGACTCTCGGCACCACCAAAAGATGCCAAAAAAGTTGACTTTTGGGAAAAGTCAATTTTTGACTTTTTCGTAAGGGGGGGTGGTTACGCATTTTTTCAAAATTTCAAAAACGGTCAAAAAATACTTTTGGGCCAAGGAGAGCCGGGAAACGTTCCAAAAACACATCAGGACTCTCGGCACCACCAAAAGATGCCAAAAATGTTGACTTTTGGGAAAAGTCCATTTTTGACTTTTTCGTAAGGGGGGGTGGTTACGCATTTTTTCAAAATTTCAAAAAGGGTCAAAAAATACTTTTGGGCCAAGGAGAGCCGGGAAACGTTCCAAAAACATATTAGGACTCTCGGCACCACCCAAATATGCCAAAAAAGTTGACTTTTGGAAAAATTCAATTTTTGACTTTTTCGTAAGGGGGGGTGGTTACGCATTTTTTCAAAATTTCAAAAACGGTCAAAAAATACTTTGGGGCCAAGGAGCACCGGGAAACGTTTCAAAACCACATCAGGACTCTCGGCACCACCCAAATGTGCCAAAAAAGTTGACTTTTGGGAAAAGTACATTTTTGACTTTTTCGTAAGGGGGGGTGGTTCCGCATTTTTTTTAAATTTCAAAAACGGTCAAAAAATACTTTTGGGCCAAGGAGCGCCAAGAAACGTTCCAAAAACACATCAGGACTCTCAGCACCACCCAAAGATGCCATAAAAGTTGACTTTTGGGAAAAGTCAATTTTTGACTTTTTCGTAAGGGGGGGTGCTTACGCATTTTTTCAAAATTTCAAAAACGGTCAAAAAATACTTTTAGGCCAAGGAGAGCCGGGAAACGTTCCAAAAACACATCAGGACTCTCGGCACCACCAAAAGATGCCAAAAATGTTGACTTTTGGGAAAAGTCCATTTTTGACTTTTTCGTAAGGGGGGGTGGTTACGCATTTTTTCAAAATTTCAAAAACGGTCAAAAAATACTTTTGGGCCAAGGAGAGCCGGGAAACGTTCCAAAAACATATCAGGACTATCGGCACCACTCAAATGTGCCAAAAAAGTTGACTTTTGGGAAAAGTCAATTTTTGACTTTTTCGTAAGGGGGGGTGGTTACGCATTTTTTACAAAATTTCAAAAACGGTCAAAAAATACTTTTGGGCCAAGGAGCGCCGGGAAACGTTCCAAAACAATATCAGGACTCTCGGCACCACCCAAATATGCCAAAAAAGTTGACTTTTGGGAAAAGTCCATTTTTGACTTTTTCGTAAGGGGATGTGGTTACGCATTTTTTCAAAATTTCAAAAAGTGTCAAAAAATACTTTTGGGCCAAGGAGCGCCGGGAAACATTTTAAAACCACATCAGGACTGTCGGCACCACCCAAATATGCCAAAAAAGTTGACTTTTGGAAATAGTCAATTTTTGACTTTTTCGTAAGGGGGGGTGGTTACGCATTTTTTCAAAATTTCAAAAACGGTCAAAAAATACTTTTAGGCCAAGGAGAGCCGGGAAACGTTCCAAAAACACATCAGGACTCTCGGCACCACCAAAAGATGCAAAAAATGTTGATTTTTGGGAAAAGTCCATTTTTGACTTTTTCGTAAGGGGGGGTGGTTACGCATTTTTTCAAAATTTCAAAAAGGGTCAAAAAATACTTTTGGGCCAAGGAGAGCCGGGAAACGTTCCAAAAACATATCAGGACTCTCGGCACCACCAAAAGATGCCAAAAATGTTGACTTTTGGGAAAAGTCCATTTTTGACTTTTTCGTAAGGGGGGGTGGTTACGCATTTTTTCAAAATTTCAAAAATGGTCAAAAAATACTTTTGGGCCAAGCGGAGCCGGGAAACGTTCCAAAAACACATCAGGACTCTCGGCACCACCAAAATATGCCAAAAATGTTGACTTTTGGGAAAAGTCCATTTTTGACTTTTTCGTAAGGGGGGGTGGTTACGCATTTTTTCAAAATTTCAAAAAGGGTCAAAAAATACTTTTGGGCCAAGGAGAGCCGGGAAACGTTCCAAAAACATATCAGGACTCTCGGCACCACCCAAATATGCCAAAAAAGTTGACTTTTGGAAAAATTCAATTTTTGACTTTTTCGTAAGGGGGGGGGGTGGTTACGCATTTTTTCAAAATTTCAAAAACGGTCAAAAAATACTTTGGGGCCAAGGAGCACCGGGAAACGTTTCAAACCACATCAGGACTGTCGGCACCACCCAAATATGCCAAAAAAGTTGACTTTTGGAAAAAGTCAATTTTTGACTTTTTCGTAAGGGGGGGTGGTTACGCATTTTTTCAAAATTTCAAAAACGGTCAAAAAATACTTTTAGGCCAAGGAGAGCCGGGAAACCTTCCAAAAACACATCAGGACTCTCGGCACCACCAAAAGATGCCAAAAATGTTGATTTTTTGGAAAAGTCCATTTTTGACTTTTTCGTAAGGGGGGGTGGTTACGCATTTTTTCAAAATTTCAAAAAGGGTCAAAAAATACTTTTGGGCCAAGGAGAGCCGGGAAACGTTCCAAAAACATATCAGGACTCTCAGCACCACCAAAAGATGCCAAAAAAGTTGACTTTTGGGAAAAGTCCATTTTTGACTTTTTCGTAAGGGGGGATGGTTACGCATTTTTTCAAAATTTCAAAAACGGTCAAAAAAATACTTTTAGGCCAAGGAGAGCCGGGAAACCTTCCAAAAACACATCAGGACTCTCGGCACCACCAAAAGATGCCAAAAATGTTGATTTTTGGGAAAAGTCCATTTTTGACTTTTTCGTAAGGGGGGGGTGGTTACGCATTTTTTCAAAATTTCAAAAAGGGTCAAAAAATACTTTTGGGCCAAGGAGAGCCAGGAAACGTTCCAAAAACATATCAGGACTCTCGGCACCACCAAAACATGCCAAAAAAGTTGACTTTTGGGAAAAGTCCATTTTTGACATTTTCGTAAGGGGGGGTGGTTACGCATTTTTTCAAAATTTCAAAAACGGTCAAAAAATACTTTTGGGCCAAGGAGAGCCGGGAAACGTTCCAAAAACACATCAGGACTCTCGGCACCACCAAAATATGCCAAAAATGTTGACTTTTGGGAAAAGTCAATTTTTGACTTTTTCGTAAGGGGGGGTGGTTACGCATTTTTTCAAAATTTCAAAAAGGGTCAAAAAATACTTTTGGGCCAAGGAGAGCCGGGAAACGTTCCAAAAACATATCAGGACTCTCGGCACCACCCAAATATGCCAAAAAAGTTGACTTTTGGAAAAATTCAATTTTTGACTTTTTCGTAAGGGGGGGTGCTTACGCATTTTTTCAAAATTTCAAAAACGGTCAAAAAATACTTTGGGGCCAAGGAGAGCCGGGAAACGTTCCAAAAACACATCAGGACTATCGGCACCACTCAAATGTGCCAAAAAAGTTGACTTTTGGGAAAAGTCAATTTTTGACTTTTTCGTAAGGGGGGGTGGTTACGCATTTTTTACAAAATTTCAAAAACGGTCAAAAAATACTTTTGGGCCAAGGAGCGCCGGGAAACGTTCCAAAACAACATCAGGACTCTCGGCACCACCCAAATATGCCAAAAAAGTTGACTTTTGGGAAAAGTCCATTTTTGACTTTTTCGTAAGGGGGGGTGGTTACGCATTTTTTCAAAATTTCAAAAAGTGTCAAAAAATACTTTTGGGCCAAGGAGCGCCGGGAAACATTTTAAAACCACATCAGGACTGTCGGCACCACCCAAATATGCCAAAAAAGTTGACTTTTGGAAAAAGTCAATTTTTGACTTTTTCGTAAGGGGGGGTGGTTACGCATTTTTTCAAAATTTCAAAAACGGTCAAAAAATACTTTTAGGCCAAGGAGAGCCGGGAAACGTTCCAAAAACACATCAGGACTCTCGGCACCACCAAAAGATGCAAAAAATGTTGATTTTTGGGAAAAGTCCATTTTTGACTTTTTCGTAAGGGGGGGTGGTTACGCATTTTTTCAAAATTTCAAAAAGGGTCAAAAAATACTTTTGGGCCAAGGAGAGCCGGGAAACGTTCCAAAAACATATCAGGACTCTCGGCACCACCAAAAGATGCCAAAAATGTTGACTTTTGGGAAAAGTCCATTTTTGACTTTTTCGTAAGGGGGGGTGGTTACGCATTTTTTCAAAATTTCAAAAATGGTCAAAAAATACTTTTGGGCCAAGCGGAGCCGGGAAACGTTCCAAAAACACATCAGGACTCTCGGCACCACCAAAATATGCCAAAAATGTTGACTTTTGGGAAAAGTCCATTTTTGACTTTTTCGTAAGGGGGGGTGGTTACGCATTTTTTCAAAATTTCAAAAAGGGTCAAAAAATACTTTTGGGCCAAGGAGAGCCGGGAAACGTTCCAAAAACATATCAGGACTCTCGGCACCACCCAAATATGCCAAAAAAGTTGACTTTTGGAAAAATTCAATTTTTGACTTTTTCGTAAGGGGGGGGGGGTGGTTACGCATTTTTTCAAAATTTCAAAAACGGTCAAAAAATACTTTGGGGCCAAGGAGCACCGGGAAACGTTTCAAACCACATCAGGACTGTCGGCACCACCCAAATATGCCAAAAAAGTTGACTTTTGGAAAAAGTCAATTTTTGACTTTTTCGTAAGGGGGGGTGGTTACGCATTTTTTCAAAATTTCAAAAACGGTCAAAAAATACTTTTAGGCCAAGGAGAGCCGGGAAACCTTCCAAAAACACATCAGGACTCTCGGCACCACCAAAAGATGCCAAAAATGTTGATTTTTTGGAAAAGTCCATTTTTGACTTTTTCGTAAGGGGGGGTGGTTACGCATTTTTTCAAAATTTCAAAAAGGGTCAAAAAATACTTTTGGGCCAAGGAGAGCCGGGAAACGTTCCAAAAACATATCAGGACTCTCAGCACCACCAAAAGATGCCAAAAAAGTTGACTTTTGGGAAAAGTCCATTTTTGACTTTTTCGTAAGGGGGGATGGTTACGCATTTTTTCAAAATTTCAAAAACGGTCAAAAAAATACTTTTAGGCCAAGGAGAGCCGGGAAACCTTCCAAAAACACATCAGGACTCTCGGCACCACCAAAAGATGCCAAAAATGTTGATTTTTGGGAAAAGTCCATTTTTGACTTTTTCGTAAGGGGGGGGTGGTTACGCATTTTTTCAAAATTTCAAAAAGGGTCAAAAAATACTTTTGGGCCAAGGAGAGCCGGGAAACGTTCCAAAAACATATCAGGACTCTCGGCACCACCAAAACATGCCAAAAAAGTTGACTTTTGGGAAAAGTCCATTTTTGACATTTTCGTAAGGGGGGGTGGTTACGCATTTTTTCAAAATTTCAAAAACGGTCAAAAAATACTTTTGGGCCAAGGAGAGCCGGGAAACGTTCCAAAAACACATCAGGACTCTCGGCACCACCAAAATATGCCAAAAATGTTGACTTTTGGGAAAAGTCAATTTTTGACTTTTTCGTAAGGGGGGGTGGTTACGCATTTTTTCAAAATTTCAAAAAGGGTCAAAAAATACTTTTGGGCCAAGGAGAGCCGGGAAACGTTCCAAAAACATATCAGGACTCTCGGCACCACCCAAATATGCCAAAAAAGTTGACTTTTGGAAAAATTCAATTTTTGACTTTTTCGTAAGGGGGGGTGCTTACGCATTTTTTCAAAATTTCAAAAACGGTCAAAAAATACTTTGGGGCCAAGGAGAGCCGGGAAACGTTCCAAAAACACATCAGGACTATCGGCACCACTCAAATGTGCCAAAAAAGTTGACTTTTGGGAAAAGTCAATTTTTGACTTTTTCGTAAGGGGGGGTGGTTACGCATTTTTTACAAAATTTCAAAAACGGTCAAAAAATACTTTTGGGCCAAGGAGCGCCGGGAAACGTTCCAAAACAACATCAGGACTCTCGGCACCACCCAAATATGCCAAAAAAGTTGACTTTTGGGAAAAGTCCATTTTTGACTTTTTCGTAAGGGGGGGTGGTTACGCATTTTTTCAAAATTTCAAAAAGTGTCAAAAAATACTTTTGGGCCAAGGAGCGCCGGGAAACATTTTAAAACCACATCAGGACTGTCGGCACCACCCAAATATGCCAAAAAAGTTGACTTTTGGAAAAAGTCAATTTTTGACTTTTTCGTAAGGGGGGGTGGTTACGCATTTTTTCAAAATTTCAAAAACGGTCAAAAAATACTTTTAGGCCAAGGAGAGCCGGGAAACGTTCCAAAAACACATCAGGACTCTCGGCACCACCAAAAGATGCAAAAAATGTTGATTTTTGGGAAAAGTCCATTTTTGACTTTTTCGTAAGGGGGGGTGGTTACGCATTTTTTCAAAATTTCAAAAAGGGTCAAAAAATACTTTTGGGCCAAGGAGAGCCGGGAAACGTTCCAAAAACATATCAGGACTCTCGGCACCACCAAAAGATGCCAAAAATGTTGACTTTTGGGAAAAGTCCATTTTTGACTTTTTCGTAAGGGGGGGTGGTTACGCATTTTTTCAAAATTTCAAAAATGGTCAAAAAATACTTTGGGGCCAAGGAGCACCGGGAAACGTTTCAAACCACATCAGGACTGTCGGCACCACCCAAATATGCCAAAAAAGTTGACTTTTGGAAAAAGTCAATTTTTGACTTTTTCGTAAGGGGGGGTGGTTACGCATTTTTTCAAAATTTCAAAAACGGTCAAAAAATACTTTTAGGCCAAGGAGAGCCGGGAAACGTTCCAAAAACACATCAGGACTCTCGGCACCACCAAAAGATGCAAAAAATGTTGATTTTTGGGAAAAGTCCATTTTTGACTTTTTCGTAAGGGGGGGTGGTTGCGCATTTTTTCAAAATTTCAAAAAGGGTCAAAAAATACTTTTGGGCCAAGGAGAGCCGGGAAACGTTCCAAAAACATATCAGGACTCTCGGCACCACCAAAACATGCCAAAAATGTTGATTTTTGGGAAAAGTCCATTTTTGACTTTTTCGTAAGGGGGGGGTGGTTACGCATTTTTTCAAAATTTCAAAAAGGGTCAAAAAATACTTTTGGGCCAAGGAGAGCCGGGAAACGTTCCAAAAACATATCAGGACTCTCGGCACCACCAAAACATGCCAAAAAAGTTGACTTTTGGGAAAAGTCCATTTTTGACTTTTTCGTAAGGGGGGGTGGTTACGCATTTTTTCAAAATTTCAAAAACGGTCAAAAAATACTTTTGGGCCAAGGAGAGCCGGGAAACGTTCCAAAAACACATCAGGACTCTCGGCACCACCAAAATATGCCAAAAATGTTGACTTTTGGGAAAAGTCAATTTTTGACTTTTTCGTAAGGGGGGGTGGTTACGCATTTTTTCAAAATTTCAAAAAGGGTCAAAAAATACTTTTGGGCCAAGGAGAGCCGGGAAACGTTCCAAAAACATATCAGGACTCTCGGCACCACCCAAATATGCCAAAAAAGTTGACTTTTGGAAAAATTCCATTTTTGACTTTTTCGTAAGGGGGGGTGCTTACGCATTTTTTCAAAATTTCAAAAACGGTCAAAAAATACTTTGGGGCCAAGGAGAGCCGGGAAACGTTCCAAAAACACATCAGGACTATCGGCACCACTCAAATGTGCCAAAAAAGTTGACTTTTGGGAAAAGTCAATTTTTGACTTTTTCGTAAGGGGGGGTGGTTACGCATTTTTTACAAAATTTCAAAAACGGTCAAAAAATACTTTTGGGCCAAGGAGCGCCAAGAAACGTTCCAAAAACACATCAGGACTCTCAGCACCACCCAAAGATGCCATAAAAGTTGACTTTTGGGAAAAGTCAATTTTTGACTTTTTCGTAAGGGGGGGTGCTTACGCATTTTTTCAAAATTTCAAAAACGGTCAAAAAATACTTTTAGGCCAAGGAGAGCCGGGAAACGTTCCAAAAACACATCAGGACTCTCGGCACCACCAAAAGATGCCAAAAATGTTGACTTTTGGGAAAAGTCCATTTTTGACTTTTTCGTAAGGGGGGGTGGTTACGCATTTTTTCAAAATTTCAAAAACGGTCAAAAAATACTTTTGGGCCAAGGAGAGCCGGGAAACGTTCCAAAAACATATCAGGACTATCGGCACCACTCAAATGTGCCAAAAAAGTTGACTTTTGGGAAAAGTCAATTTTTGACTTTTTCGTAAGGGGGGGTGGTTACGCATTTTTTACAAAATTTCAAAAACGGTCAAAAAATACTTTTGGGCCAAGGAGAGCCGGGAAACGTTCCAAAAACATATCAGGACTCTCGGCACCACCCAAATATGCCAAAAATGTTGACTTTTGGGAAAAGTCCATTTTTGACTTTTTCGTAAGGGGGGGTGGTTACGCATTTTTTCAAAATTTCAAAAAGTGTCAAAAAATACTTTTGGGCCAAGGAGCGCCGGGAAACATTTTAAAACCACATCAGGACTGTCGGCACCACCCAAATATGCCAAAAAAGTTGACTTTTGGAAAAAGTCAATTTTTGACTTTTTCGTAAGGGGGGGTGGTTACGCATTTTTTCAAAATTTCAAAAACGGTCAAAAAATACTTTTAGGCCAAGGAGAGCCGGGAAACGTTCCAAAAACACATCAGGACTCTCGGCACCACCAAAAGATGCAAAAAATGTTGATTTTTGGGAAAAGTCCATTTTTGACTTTTTCGTAAGGGGGGGTGGTTACGCATTTTTTCAAAATTTCAAAAAGGGTCAAAAAATACTTTTGGGCCAAGGAGAGCCGGGAAACGTTCCAAAAACATATCAGGACTCTCGGCACCACCAAAAGATGCCAAAAATGTTGACTTTTGGGAAAAGTCCATTTTTGACTTTTTCGTAAGGGGGGGTGGTTACGCATTTTTTCAAAATTTCAAAAATGGTCAAAAAATACTTTGGGGCCAAGGAGCACCGGGAAACGTTTCAAACCACATCAGGACTGTCGGCACCACCCAAATATGCCAAAAAAGTTGACTTTTGGAAAAAGTCAATTTTTGACTTTTTCGTAAGGGGGGGTGGTTACGCATTTTTTCAAAATTTCAAAAACGGTCAAAAAATACTTTTAGGCCAAGGAGAGCCGGGAAACGTTCCAAAAACACATCAGGACTCTCGGCACCACCAAAAGATGCAAAAAATGTTGATTTTTGGGAAAAGTCCATTTTTGACTTTTTCGTAAGGGGGGGTGGTTACGCATTTTTTCAAAATTTCAAAAAGGGTCAAAAAATACTTTTGGGCCAAGGAGAGCCGGGAAACGTTCCAAAAACATATCAGGACTCTCGGCACCACCAAAACATGCCAAAAATGTTGATTTTTGGGAAAAGTCCATTTTTGACTTTTTCGTAAGGGGGGGGTGGTTACGCATTTTTTCAAAATTTCAAAAAGGGTCAAAAAATACTTTTGGGCCAAGGAGAGCCGGGAAACGTTCCAAAAACATATCAGGACTCTCGGCACCACCAAAACATGCCAAAAAAGTTGACTTTTGGGAAAAGTCCATTTTTGACTTTTTCGTAAGGGGGGGTGGTTACGCATTTTTTCAAAATTTCAAAAACGGTCAAAAAATACTTTTGGGCCAAGGAGAGCCGGGAAACGTTCCAAAAACACATCAGGACTCTCGGCACCACCAAAATATGCCAAAAATGTTGACTTTTGGGAAAAGTCAATTTTTGACTTTTTCGTAAGGGGGGGTGGTTACGCATTTTTTCAAAATTTCAAAAAGGGTCAAAAAATACTTTTGGGCCAAGGAGAGCCGGGAAACGTTCCAAAAACATATCAGGACTCTCGGCACCACCCAAATATGCCAAAAAAGTTGACTTTTGGAAAAATTCCATTTTTGACTTTTTCGTAAGGGGGGGTGCTTACGCATTTTTTCAAAATTTCAAAAACGGTCAAAAAATACTTTGGGGCCAAGGAGAGCCGGGAAACGTTCCAAAAACACATCAGGACTATCGGCACCACTCAAATGTGCCAAAAAAGTTGACTTTTGGGAAAAGTCAATTTTTGACTTTTTCGTAAGGGGGGGTGGTTACGCATTTTTTACAAAATTTCAAAAACGGTCAAAAAATACTTTTGGGCCAAGGAGCGCCAAGAAACGTTCCAAAAACACATCAGGACTCTCAGCACCACCCAAAGATGCCATAAAAGTTGACTTTTGGGAAAAGTCAATTTTTGACTTTTTCGTAAGGGGGGGTGCTTACGCATTTTTTCAAAATTTCAAAAACGGTCAAAAAATACTTTTAGGCCAAGGAGAGCCGGGAAACGTTCCAAAAACACATCAGGACTCTCGGCACCACCAAAAGATGCCAAAAATGTTGACTTTTGGGAAAAGTCCATTTTTGACTTTTTCGTAAGGGGGGGTGGTTACGCATTTTTTCAAAATTTCAAAAACGGTCAAAAAATACTTTTGGGCCAAGGAGAGCCGGGAAACGTTCCAAAAACATATCAGGACTATCGGCACCACTCAAATGTGCCAAAAAAGTTGACTTTTGGGAAAAGTCAATTTTTGACTTTTTCGTAAGGGGGGGTGGTTACGCATTTTTTACAAAATTTCAAAAACGGTCAAAAAATACTTTTGGGCCAAGGAGCGCCGGGAAACGTTCCAAAACAATATCAGGACTCTCGGCACCACCCAAATATGCCAAAAAAGTTGACTTTTGGGAAAAGTCCATTTTTGACTTTTTCGTAAGGGGATGTGGTTACGCATTTTTTCAAAATTTCAAAAAGTGTCAAAAAATACTTTTGGGCCAAGGAGCGCCGGGAAACATTTTAAAACCACATCAGGACTGTCGGCACCACCCAAATATGCCAAAAAAGTTGACTTTTGGAAATAGTCAATTTTTGACTTTTTCGTAAGGGGGGGTGGTTACGCATTTTTTCAAAATTTCAAAAACGGTCAAAAAATACTTTTAGGCCAAGGAGAGCCGCGAAACGTTCCAAAAACACATCAGGACTCTCGGCACCACCAAAAGATGCAAAAAATGTTGATTTTTGGGAAAAGTCCATTTTTGACTTTTTCGTAAGGGGGGGTGGTTACGCATTTTTTCAAAATTTCAAAAAGGGTCAAAAAATACTTTTGGGCCAAGGAGAGCCGGGAAACGTTCCAAAAACATATCAGGACTCTCGGCACCACCAAAAGATGCCAAAAATGTTGACTTTTGGGAAAAGTCCATTTTTGACTTTTTCGTAAGGGGGGGTGGTTACGCATTTTTTCAAAATTTCAAAAATGGTCAAAAAATACTTTTGGGCCAAGCGGAGCCGGGAAACGTTCCAAAAACACATCAGGACTCTCGGCACCACCAAAATATGCCAAAAATGTTGACTTTTGGGAAAAGTCCATTTTTGACTTTTTCGTAAGGGGGGGTGGTTACGCATTTTTTCAAAATTTCAAAAAGGGTCAAAAAATACTTTTGGGCCAAGGAGAGCCGGGAAACGTTCCAAAAACATATCAGGACTCTCGGCACCACCCAAATATGCCAAAAAAGTTGACTTTTGGAAAAATTCAATTTTTGACTTTTTCGTAAGGGGGGGGGGTGGTTACGCATTTTTTCAAAATTTCAAAAACGGTCAAAAAATACTTTGGGGCCAAGGAGCACCGGGAAACGTTTCAAACCACATCAGGACTGTCGGCACCACCCAAATATGCCAAAAAAGTTGACTTTTGGAAAAAGTCAATTTTTGACTTTTTCGTAAGGGGGGGTGGTTACGCATTTTTTCAAAATTTCAAAAACGGTCAAAAAATACTTTTAGGCCAAGGAGAGCCGGGAAACCTTCCAAAAACACATCAGGACTCTCGGCACCACCAAAAGATGCCAAAAATGTTGATTTTTTGGAAAAGTCCATTTTTGACTTTTTCGTAAGGGGGGGTGGTTACGCATTTTTTCAAAATTTCAAAAAGGGTCAAAAAATACTTTTGGGCCAAGGAGAGCCGGGAAACGTTCCAAAAACATATCAGGACTCTCGGCACCACCAAAAGATGCCAAAAAAGTTGACTTTTGGGAAAAGTCCATTTTTGACTTTTTCGTAAGGGGGGATGGTTACGCATTTTTTCAAAATTTCAAAAACGGTCAAAAAAATACTTTTAGGCCAAGGAGAGCCGGGAAACCTTCCAAAAACACATCAGGACTCTCGGCACCACCAAAAGATGCCAAAAATGTTGATTTTTGGGAAAAGTCCATTTTTGACTTTTTCGTAAGGGGGGGGTGGTTACGCATTTTTTCAAAATTTCAAAAAGGGTCAAAAAATACTTTTGGGCCAAGGAGAGCCGGGAAACGTTCCAAAAACATATCAGGACTCTCGGCACCACCAAAACATGCCAAAAAAGTTGACTTTTGGGAAAAGTCCATTTTTGACATTTTCGTAAGGGGGGGTGGTTACGCATTTTTTCAAAATTTCAAAAACGGTCAAAAAATACTTTTGGGCCAAGGAGAGCCGGGAAACGTTCCAAAAACACATCAGGACTCTCGGCACCACCAAAATATGCCAAAAATGTTGACTTTTGGGAAAAGTCAATTTTTGACTTTTTCGTAAGGGGGGGTGGTTACGCATTTTTTCAAAATTTCAAAAAGGGTCAAAAAATACTTTTGGGCCAAGGAGAGCCGGGAAACGTTCCAAAAACATATCAGGACTCTCGGCACCACCAAAAGATGCCAAAAAAGTTGACTTTTGGGAAAAGTCCATTTTTGACTTTTTCGTAAGGGCGGGGTGGTTACGCATTTTTTCAAAATTTCAAAAAGGGTCAAAAAATACTTTTGGGCCAAGGAGAGCCGGGAAACGTTCCAAAAACATATCAGGACTCTCGGCACCACCAAAACATGCCAAAAAAGTTGACTTTTGGGAAAAGTCCATTTTTGACTTTTTCGTAAGGGGGGGGTGGTTACGCATTTTTTCAAAATTTCAAAAAGGGTCAAAAAATACTTTTGGGCCAAGGAGAGCCGGGAAACGTTCCAAAAACATATCAGGACTCTCGGCACCACCAAAACATGCCAAAAAAGTTGACTTTTGGGAAAAGTCCATTTTTGACTTTTTCGTAAGGGGGGGTGGTTACGCATTTTTTCAAAATTTCAAAAACGGTCAAAAAATACTTTTGGGCCAAGGAGAGCCGGGAAACGTTCCAAAAACACATCAGGACTCTCGGCACCACCAAAATATGCCAAAAATGTTGACTTTTGGGAAAAGTCCATTTTTGACTTTTTCGTAAGGGGGGGTGGTTACGCATTTTTTCAAAATTTCAAAAAGGGTAAAAAAATACTTTTGGGCCAAGGAGAGCCGGGAAACGTTCCAAAAACATATCAGGACTCTCGGCACCACCCAAATATGCCAAAAAAGTTGACTTTTGGAAAAATTCAATTTTTGACTTTTTCGTAAGGGGGGGTGCTTACGCATTTTTTCAAAATTTCAAAAACGGTCAAAAAATACTTTGGGGCCAAGGAGAGCCGGGAAACGTTCCAAAAACACATCAGGACTATCGGCACCACTCAAATGTGCCAAAAAAGTTGACTTTTGGGAAAAGTCAATTTTTGACTTTTTCGTAAGGGGGGGTGGTTACGCATTTTTTACAAAATTTCAAAAACGGTCAAAAAATACTTTTGGGCCAAGGAGCGCCGGGAAACGTTCCAAAACAACATCAGGACTCTCGGCACCACCCAAATATGCCAAAAAAGTTGACTTTTGGGAAAAGTCCATTTTTGACTTTTTCGTAAGGGGGGGTGGTTACGCATTTTTTCAAAATTTCAAAAAGTGTCAAAAAATACTTTTGGGCCAAGGAGCGCCGGGAAACATTTTAAAACCACATCAGGACTGTCGGCACCACCCAAATATGCCAAAAAAGTTGACTTTTGGAAAAAGTCAATTTTTGACTTTTTCGTAAGGGGGGGTGGTTACGCATTTTTTCAAAATTTCAAAAACGGTCAAAAAATACTTTTAGGCCAAGGAGAGCCGGGAAACGTTCCAAAAACACATCAGGACTCTCGGCACCACCAAAAGATGCAAAAAATGTTGATTTTTGGGAAAAGTCCATTTTTGACTTTTTCGTAAGGGGGGGTGGTTACGCATTTTTTCAAAATTTCAAAAAGGGTCAAAAAATACTTTTGGGCCAAGGAGAGCCGGGAAACGTTCCAAAAACATATCAGGACTCTCGGCACCACCAAAAGATGCCAAAAATGTTGACTTTTGGGAAAAGTCCATTTTTGACTTTTTCGTAAGGGGGGGTGGTTACGCATTTTTTCAAAATTTCAAAAATGGTCAAAAAATACTTTGGGGCCAAGGAGCACCGGGAAACGTTTCAAACCACATCAGGACTGTCGGCACCACCCAAATATGCCAAAAAAGTTGACTTTTGGAAAAAGTCAATTTTTGACTTTTTCGTAAGGGGGGGTGGTTACGCATTTTTTCAAAATTTCAAAAACGGTCAAAAAATACTTTTAGGCCAAGGAGAGCCGGGAAACCTTCCAAAAACACATCAGGACTCTCGGCACCACCAAAAGATGCCAAAAATGTTGATTTTTTGGAAAAGTCCATTTTTGACTTTTTCGTAAGGGGGGGTGGTTACGCATTTTTTCAAAATTTCAAAAAGGGTCAAAAAATACTTTTGGGCCAAGGAGAGCCGGGAAACGTTCCAAAAACATATCAGGACTCTCGGCACCACCAAAAGATGCCAAAAAAGTTGACTTTTGGGAAAAGTCCATTTTTGACTTTTTCGTAAGGGGGGATGGTTACGCATTTTTTCAAAATTTCAAAAACGGTCAAAAAAATACTTTTAGGCCAAGGAGAGCCGGGAAACCTTCCAAAAACACATCAGGACTCTCGGCACCACCAAAAGATGCCAAAAATGTTGATTTTTGGGAAAAGTCCATTTTTGACTTTTTCGTAAGGGGGGGGGGTGGTTACGCATTTTTTCAAAATTTCAAAAACGGTCAAAAAATACTTTGGGGCCAAGGAGCACCGGGAAACGTTTCAAAACCACATCAGGACTCTCGGCACCACCCAAATGTGCCAAAAAATTTGACTTTTGGGAAAAGTACATTTTTGACTTTTTCGTAAGGGGGGGGTGGTTACGCATTTTTTCAAAATTTCAAAAACCGTCAAAAAATACTTTTGGGCCAAGGAGCGCCAGGAAACGTTCCAAAAACACATCAGGACTCTCAGCACCACCCAAAGATGCCATAAAAGTTGACTTTTGGGAAAAGTCCATTTTTGACTTTTTCGTAAGGGGGGGTGGTTACGCATTTTTTCAAAATTTCAAAAAGGGTCAAAAAATACTTTTGGGCCAAGGAGAGCCGGGAAACGTTCCAAAAACATATCAGGACTCTCGGCACCACCCAAATGTGCCAAAAAAGTTGACTTTTGGGAAAAGTCCATTTTTGACTTTTTCGTAAGGGGGGGTGGTTACGCATTTTTTACAAAATTTCAAAAACGGTCAAAAAATACTTTTGGGCCAAGGAGCGCCGGGAAACGTTCCAAAACAACATCAGGACTCTCGGCACCACCCAAATATGCCAAAAAAGATGACTTTTGGGAAAAGTCCATTTTTGACTTTTTTGTAAGGGGGGTGCTTACGCATATTTTCAAAATTTCAAAAAGTGTCATAAAATACTTTTGGGCCAAGGAGCGCCGGGAAACATTTTAAAACCACATCAGGACTGTCGGCACCACCCAAATATGCCAAAAAAGTTGACTTTTGGAAAAAGTCAATTTTTGACTTTTTCGTAAGGGGGGGATGGTTACGCATTTTTTCAAAATTTCAAAAACGGTCAAAAAATACTTTGGGGCCAAGGAGCACCAGGAAACGTTTCAAAACCACATCAGGACTCTCGGCACCACCCAAATGTGCCAAAAAATTTGACTTTTGGGAAAAGTACATTTTTGACTTTTTCGTAAGGGGGGTGGTTACGCATTTTTTCAAAATTTCAAAAACCGTCAAAAAATACTTTTGGGCCAAGGAGCGCCAGGAAACGTTCCAAAAACACATTAGGACTCTCAGCACCACCCAAAGATGCCATAAAAGTTGACTTTTGGGAAAAGTCCATTTTTGACTTTTTCGTAAGTGGGGGTGCTTACGCATTTTTTCAAAATTTCAAAAACGGTCAAAAAATACTTTTGGGCCAAGGAGCGCCGGGAAACGTTCCAAAAACACATCAGGACTCTCTGCACCACCAAAAGATGCCAAAAATGTTGACGTTTGGGAAAAGTCCATTTTTGACTTTTTCGTAAGGGGGGGTGGTTACGCATTTTTTCAAAATTTCAAAAACGGTCAAAAAATACTTTTGGGCCAAGGAGAGCCGGGAAACGTTCCAAAAACATATCAGGACTCTCGGCACCACCCAAATATGCCAAAAAAGTTGACTTTTGGGAAAAGCCCATTTTTGACTTTTTTGTAAAGGGGGGGTGCTTACGCATTTTTTCAAAATTTCAAAAAGTGTCAAAAAATACCTTTGGGCCAAGGAGAGCCGGGAAACGTTCCAAAAACATATCAGGACTCTCGGCACCACCAAAAGATGCCAAAAAAGTTGACTTTTGGGAAAAGTCAATTTTTGACTTTTTCGTAAGGGGGGGTGGTTACGCATTTTTTCAAAATTTCAAAAACGGTCAAAAAATACTTTTGGGCCAAGGAGAGCCGGGAAACGTTTCAAAACCACATCAGGACTCTCGGCACCACCCAAATGTGCCAAAAAAGTTGACTTTTGGGAAAAGTACATTTTTGACTTTTTCGTAAGGGGGGGTGGTTCCGCATTTTTTTTAAATTTCAAAAACGGTCAAAAAATACTTTTGGGCCAAGGAGCGCCAAGAAACGTTCCAAAAACACATCAGGACTCTCAGCACCACCCAAAGATGCCATAAAAGTTGACTTTTGGGAAAAGTCAATTTTTGACTTTTTCGTGAGGGGGGGTGCTTACGCATTTTTTCAAAATTTCAAAAACGGTCAAAAAATACTTTTAGGCCAAGGAGAGCCGGGAAACGTTCCAAAAACACATCAGGACTCTCGGCACCACCAAAAGATGCCAAAAATGTTGACTTTTGGGAAAAGTCCATTTTTGACTTTTTCGTAAGGGGGGGTGGTTACGCATTTTTTCAAAATTTCAAAAACGGTCAAAAAATACTTTTGGGCCAAGGAGAGCCGGGAAACGTTCCAAAAACACATCAGGACTATCGGCACCACTCAAATGTGCCAAAAAAGTTGACTTTTGGGAAAAGTCAATTTTTGACTTTTTCGTAAGGGGGGGTGGTTACGCATTTTTTACAAAATTTCAAAAACGGTCAAAAAATACTTTTGGGCCAAGGAGCGCCGGGAAACGTTCCAAAACAACATCAGGACTCTCGGCACCACCCAAATATGCCAAAAAAGTTGACTTTTGGGAAAAGTCCATTTTTGACTTTTTCGTAAGGGGATGTGGTTACGCATTTTTTGAAAAATTTCAAAAAGTGTCAAAAAATACTTTTGGGCCAAGGAGCGCCGGGAAACATTTTAAAACCACATCAGGACTGTCGGCACCACCCAAATATGCCAAAAAAGTTGACTTTTGGAAAAAGTCAATTTTTGACTTTTTCGTAAGGGGGGGTGGTTACGCATTTTTTCAAAATTTCAAAAACGGTCAAAAAATACTTTTAGGCCAAGGAGAGCCGGGAAACGTTCCAAAAACACATCAGGACTCTCGGCACCACCAAAAGATGCAAAAAATGTTGATTTTTGGGAAAAGTCCATTTTTGACTTTTTCGTAAGGGGGGGTGGTTACGCATTTTTTCAAAATTTCAAAAAGGGTCAAAAAATACTTTTGGGCCAAGGAGAGCCGGGAAACGTTCCAAAAACATATCAGGACTCTCGGCACCACCAAAAGATGCCAAAAATGTTGACTTTTGGGAAAAGTCCATTTTTGACTTTTTCGTAAGGGGGGGTGGTTACGCATTTTTTCAAAATTTCAAAAATGGTCAAAAAATACTTTTGGGCCAAGGAGAGCCGGGAAACGTTCCAAAAACACATCAGGACTCTCGGCACCACCAAAATATGCCAAAAATGTTGACTTTT